>NC_043707.1:39389609-39398292 GCF_006229205.1 Suricata suricatta | reverse complement strand
AAGCCCGGGCAGCCGATGGGGGGCTTCCCCGCGCGCGGGGCCGGGGCCCGGAGCGCCTGGCGAGTGGCGGGCTGAACTCACCTTGGCCAGAGGCGCGGCGGGGACGCTGGGTCGGTAGGGACGAGCGGCCAGTGAGCGGAGCGCGGCGGGCGGGGAGCCTTAGTAGGGGGGGGAGGGAAGGGGAGGGGAGGCAGGAGGAGCCTGGGCCGGTGTCCCGGGCCCCGCTCACCCCACCCCTTCCCCGCCCTCCCCTTCCTGTGCCCCCGCGCCCCGCGCAGGCACACACTCGGCGAGGCGGTGCTGCGTCGCCTCACGCCCGGCCTCCGCCCGCTGTCACCTCGGCCCGGGAGCGCCTTGTGGACGTCCCTTCTTCCTTCAAGGGCTCTGGGATGTTTCAGGACACCCCCGCCCTGGGCCGTGCCCTTCCTCTCGGGTTCGGTTTTAGAGAATGAAGGCGCAGCCCTCCAAGAATCCAGCCGATCCGCGGGTGGGGCGCGCTGGCCCAGAACCGGGCGTCACCTCCAGGTCTAAGAATGACTTTCTAGATAATACTGCAGGGAGGGCCACGGGGAGGCCTAACCGCCGCAAAATTGTCGCCGTTCGTGTTAGGCCCAGGATGTCAGTCCGGAGGGTCATTGAGCCCTGTGCCCCGCTCCCCCTACTTCTGGCGGAGAAGCCGGATCCCTGCCCGCGCCTGGCCCTCAGGGTGGGGGGTGCAGGGGGCTGCGTGGCTCGTGGGCTCCCATACAAAATTTATATTCAACAAGGGATTTACCCCTCCCTGTGGATGGCTTTACGTGGTGGAAAATTCGGCTTGAAAAGTTTCTAAGTCTCCTTTTTGTCCAGTAATTGGCCTGTTTGGTTCTCAAAGCCCTTTAGGAGAAATTTCTGGAAGAAATTTAGAGAAAACCTAAGTGTTTCCTAATAGATGCATGGTGTCCCCCCTCGCCCCATTTATTTTAATTGTGGTTAGGGATAAATGCAAACTGCTAGCAGCTATTGATGGAAAACTCCCAAGTCCTGGGTTTTCCTTTGTTCCCAGGGGAGGTTCTGGGAGGCGTGAGTGATCCCAAAGGAATGAGCAGACTCGGGGAATCCTCTAAGTGCCACCATGTGACAAATCTTGGCTCTTGCTAGGAAAACGCAATTTGAATTTCAGCTCCCACTCATGCTAGGTTCCTGCTGACTGTTTAGGGGGGCACCTCTACTGTGTGCTCCCCAGCATCTCCCAGGCCTCAGGTTACAGTCATGAGTGGAGAAAGACCTGGTTCTGTTAGTCCCAGGGAAGATGCAACTGAATTTAGAATGAGAAGAACCTGAGTTTGTACACTCCTCTTTTTTTTTTCTTAATTTTTTAATGCTTATTTTATTTTTGTGAGAAAGAGACAGAACATGAGCAGGAGAGGGGCAGAGAGAGGGAGACACAGAATCTGAAGCAGGCTCCAGGCTCTGAGTTGTCAGCAAAGAGCTGGACGCGGGGCTCGAACCCACGAACTATGAGATCATGACCTGAGCTGAAGTTGGACGCTTAACCAGCTGAGCCACCCAGGTGCCCCTGTACCTCCTCTTTACCTGAGTTCTCCATTTGGTCCACAGACCTTTAGAAATGCTTACTGTGCCTGCATGCCCTGAGGCCTCTGACATTAAAGAATCATTTTCTTCCCTCAAAGGTCTTCAAGTCTTGTCAAGGGATAGATAAGCAAGCGGTCAAAATCCAGTATTCCCAGTGAATGGTGGAGGACAATAGGGGATACTTTGAGGATGTTGACCCTTGGAGTGGTCACAGAACAATTCCTGGAGGAGGCAACATTTGATAGTCATTTAAAAATAACAGTGACTTGGGGCACCTGGGAGGCTCAGTTGGTTAAGCGACTCGATTTTGGCTCAAGTCATGTGAGATTGAGCACAGAGGCTGCTTGGGATTCTCTCCATCTCTCTCTGCCCCTCTCCTGCTTGCACATGCATGCGCACACACACTCTCTCAAGAGAAATAAACTTAACAACAAGACACTTATTGTGACTTTTAAATCTGATTGCAAAAAGGTTTCAGTCTTATAAAAGGTTTAGAAAATATAGCAATGTATGAAAAAGAAAATACAATTATTTAAACCTAGTAACCAAAGATAAATACTTTTTATGTCTTTTTTTCTATAGTCCTTTTGTACATCTATTATATATAATTTGGGGATTTGTGGGGGTGGGGAGTGGGTTTTAAAAATTGAACCCAGAAGTTATTCTCAAATTTGATCCCTAAAGTGATCTTAGAAAGAATGAGTTGGATCCAGGCTGTCTCTCCCACTTTTCCCCAAACATAAAAATTGCTCACTAACAAAGTGGGCAGCAAAGAAAAAGCTCCAGATGCAATGCAGTAGGAAGAAAGAACTCAGAAGCCTTCTCTACCTCAATGGAGCGCATCCAGTTTTCCTTGAAGAATTGACAGACATGAGCCTGACTGGCAAACAGTAGCCATCGTGCCAACTGATACTGAGTCTTTGGAGGGCTGGATAGTACTTATTGAGCAAAGAGGTAGAAGTGCCGAAGATTGTAAAAAACAAGTAAATACATATATTTTTGCTTTTGTTGTGAGATATCTAAATTGTGATCACTATGATTATAGAATTACGGGTTCTGTTTTTGTTGCATAGTACTTTATCTTTACTATTTTGTCATTAAATATTTATGAAGAGCGTGCTTATTCATTCACTCATTATTTTTCCCCCCATACAACTACACTGTTGCTTCTCTCTTCTCTTCTCCTGCTTGCTGGTGCCAGACTCTGAGGGCTCCCAGATCCTAGTAGCTGCAGCTCCAAAGACAGGGGACCTGTGTCCATAATCTCAGACTCATCTCCCTCTGGAAGAAGTGGTCCCAGGCAGTTCTTTCTCGAGAAAGTAGCTGTGCCTTGTAAACCACATGCATACAGTGGAGTCAACTCTGTTTCACTAGTGACAACCAATGGGATCAGGCAGCGGTGCCTGAGGCAGAGTCACCCAGCAAGGATGATGGGGTCTTGGGGGGAAGGGGAGATGTGGGAAGAGGAAAAGACAGATGGCCCTGTGAAAATCAATAAAAGGGAATCTTGTTTAAAACGGAGAAGGGAGGCCAGAAGGAGGCGCTCTGGTGCCCTAGCACTCATGGATGGCCCATGAAACAGAGAGAGAGAGGGACCTTGCACGTGGACCCTGTTTTACTCCCAGGCAAGAGGGAAGATTTTTTCCTCCCCCAGCAACAGCCCAGCCAATGAGAGACTGTCACAACTCAGCCACTGAAAACCACTACACTTCAAACTCACAGTTTACTCCAAGGGACTTGATGTTTATAACAGCCCTTCTGACCTTCTAATTTCCTTTATACAAGAGTGATCCTCTCCTTTGTTCTCCTGATTTGCCTAGGCTCTGCGTGTCCTGGTTTGTAATTCTGTGCTGTTCCCAAATAAGCCCATTTTTGCTGGTACCAAAGTCAGCCCTTTTATTTTTAGGTTAACAGTCATCCAAGGAGGGAACCTGAGTTGGCTGGTCCCTGGAGCAATGGGAAGGCCATGTTTAAGCTCCCCACCGGGCCTGTGGTACATTCTAGTGTATAAATGCTCACAACAGGGAGCAGTGGTCACTGCCCAGGCAGCAGTGCATCTTCTCCGTGTGCAAAGGAAACCCGCTGCCAGCGGTACCTCACTTTCTGGGGTTTGTAGCTGCAGTGCGGAGCGCAGCCTGTCCCCCAGAAATCTGTTCTTCCATCAGTGTGTAGAGGTGCCGCTGGGCTGTGGCAGATCGGCTGGGGATTTCATTCCTGGCACCTCTTGCACTTAGGTGGGACTCTGGCTAGTCGCCAACTGAATGGGACACTTCCAGGCAGAAGGGCCTGGAAGCCGTGTGAAACGCCTCAAAAAAGACATTCTTTAGGCTGATCTTCTGTTTAGAGACAGACTCTCGTTAGGGAATCCTTCCCTTGCCGTGATTGATTTGTTCCCAGGATGGACTCCTGTCCTCTCTTCCCGATGAGAAATGTCTTTTCCAGAACATGTCTTGACGGCAAGGACCCAAAACGATGTCACTCACTTTTCCACTCCATCTGCTTAGACTCAGAGGCTTTGGGGTTGGAAGAATCACGACTGCAAGGAGTCTGAGTTGCCGAATCACTGAGTGGAGGAGAACTCCCTTCTGGCCAGGCACGCCTTCCCTGGAATACACTTGGGGGTGAGAAAAAAACCTCTGAGACTAGGGGGGGGGAAGGAGTGGGGGGGGGGAGGGGTACTGCACAGCCCTAACAAATAGAATGGCATTTTTTGGAGTGCTAGTAATTTTGGCAGCAGGCTCAGAAGAATGAAGTTGTGGATGAACCTCTGCCACCCGTTTCGCCTTTACAAGGCGCCACATGCGTGTCCCGAGACCGCCACCAATGTGCTCGGCCTCTGCAGGAGACCTCTGACCGGGACAGCGATGGGCGCGCTGCCAACCTGGACAAGGACCGGGACTTCCTGTGCATTGTCACCAATGCGGCCTTGCCATGAGGCAAACCAAACGTCAACTGTACCTGGTTCGCCGCCCTGCACGCCCGATACGCTGAGCGGAGCTTACCGATCCTGGCCTCCCCTCCCCACCAGTTGGGAGGCAGGATCTGGGGAGTAAAGCGGAGATCCAGGAGCTCCCCGCTGGTTCTCGGCTGGTAGCAAGAGCTGTGTGAATGGGGACGGTGCCCACCCGCTGTGGGATTGGATGAAAAGTCCAGCCCAAGGGGAGGGACATCCTGGGAAATGCCATCACTTGGAACTTCACCACGTTCCTGAGTGACAAAAAGGGCTGTGCGGTGAAGAGGTCTGGTCCCTTGGAAGAGCCCCTGGAAATAGAGAAAGGCTTGCCCTGCCCCCTCTAGCTCCTCAAGGGTGCGCCCCGCCCGGAAGGGGTCGCTGCTGTCCTCCACTCGCACGTGAGTTGAAAACCGCAGATTTACAGTTGCCTGGTCAAGGCTGGGTGCTGGCAACCCAGAAAACAAAACAACAAACCCCCAAGTGTGGCTCAACTAGTAACCCTAAGTAGCAAAATACAGTGTATTAAACATTTCCCATATTTTTTTGAACATTTAGGTTGTTAACCAGTTATTTTACTTCCATACTTAAGCATGAGATCCAGTGGGGCTACTTTTGAATAAACATTTTTGCCCACATGTTTATTTTCTCAGGATGGATTCCTATCAGGAATCTTAAAGGACAGGTAGGGATTAGATTGTATGGGGGCAGACAGGAAGGAAAAGCATGTATCAGAGCACAGAACTGTGAGGTAGTACCTCCCTCCCAGGGATTGCCCTGGTCCGGAGAGGAGGCACCTTTCCTGGGGCACCTGAGATACTCTGCTAAGAAGTCTGAGGCTTGTTCCTAAAGGTAACATGGAGCCACTGAACGATGTTAAAGGAGAGTGAGTGGCTGTCCCACTTATCAGCTGCCAGGCTCTGGGCAGGTCATCCCACCGCTGTGAACTTGAGTTTCCTCCTTGGTAAAATAGGGATAGACACCCATCTACTGGGGCAATGGGAAAAACTGAACTAGCTCATGACCACGCAGGCACCCAGCCTCACCCAGCAGACAGCAGGTTCTCTGTAGCCCCTCCCTCCGGGGAGCAGAGGCTCTAGGGAGGCCAAGCAGGACCCCTCTGTGGTGTGTGATTTGTGGGTAAATGCCTTTGTGCCATCTTCCTTCTAGGGGACTGGATGGCAGGCTGTACTTACTGTGCTCACTTATCTTTTTGGCCAGCAAAAGCTGAAGGACTATAGCTTGCCTTCCTTCCTTCTACTTTTTTTTTTAGTTTATTTATTTATTTTGAGAGAGACAGAGATAGTGTGAGTAGGGGAGGGGCAGAGAGCAAGGGGGAGACAGAGGAGCCCAAGCAGTCTCCACGCTGCCCGTGCAGAGCCCAACACGGGGCTTGAACTCATGAACCTGTGAGATCACAACTGAGCTGAAACCAAGAGTTGGATGCTTAACCAACTGAGCCCTTTAGTTCCCCCTTTCCTTCCTTTTAAACACAGAACTCTTAGCTTTGGGTTGGAAACCACCTGTGCTCCTTCTATAGGTGAACTTCAAATTGTAATGATTATAATTTATCAAATATTTACTGAGCACCTTCTAATACCTGGCGTGTTCAGGGTAACATGCATTTGTCAGTGACCAAGATTGATTTCCCAGGCCTTACATTCTGGGGGAGGACAAATAAAATAGAAGGGGAAAACTAAACTAATATAAAATTTTTGGTAGATTGTAATGAATTCCATGATGGGAAAAATAAAGGTCTGAATGAGAGAAGAATGGAAGGGAACACATTTTAGGTAAAAAGTCAGAGAAGAGTACACTGAAGAGAGGACATTAAATTTTTAATGTTGATTTATTTTTGAGACAGAGAGACAGCATGTGAGCAGGGGAGGGGCAGGGACAGAGAGGGAGACACAGACTCTGAAGCAGGCTCCAGGCTCCGAGCTGTCAGCACAGAGCCCAATGTGGGGATTGAACCCACAAACTGTGAGATCATGACCTAGGCTGAAGGCAGATGCTTAACTGACTGAGCCAGCCAGGCGCCCAAGAGGGGACATTTAAACCCAGACTTAGAGGAAGAGGAGGAACTATGGTTGCAAATACAGCGGGGACTAGAGGGAAGATTTCCTGGTAGAGGGAAAAGCGAGTGCAGAGGCTAAGAGGCAGGGAGGGGCTTGGGCTGAGGTGGGAATTGACAAGCCATCAGTGTGCCTGTGGCAAGGTGGGGAGCCAGGGGAGGGTGACAGCAGATGAGGTGGTGGTTAAGAGCACAAGGATGGAGTGAATCTAAATTTCTTGCCTCATTAGCCATGTGATGTTCCACATGTCACCCAACTCCTTCCAATTTTAGTTTTCTCATTTGGAAAAGGGACTTGATCGTTGTACCTGCCTCCTACGGATGTTGTGACTACAAAGGAGAAACGGCGTGTAAATGCTTAGGAGAGTGTCTGGCACATAGCAAGCGCCACACTCATGTTAACTGTAATTATTACTAAGTGGAGGCTGGGGTGGAGCAGATGGACCCGTGCTGACTCCTGGTGCTGCTACAGCTTTGCTCTGTGCCGTGGGCAGGCAAGTCTCTACGCCTTCCGTCTCCTCACCTATAAAATTCCTACCGTCCCTGACTTGGGGGTTTATTATGGGAATTATATGAGGTGATTTATGTGCGGCCATCCTGAAGGGAGGAACCAAGCCCTCAAGGTCTCATAATTATTTAAAAATAGTTTCCTGAGTATTCCAGCCTCTTCGCAAATACTCCAGAAGAGACCATCAAAACCTGAATGAGCATCTGTTTTGTAAGTTTGTGAATCTGCTGGTGTTCTGGATTGGGGTGGCTGCCAAAGAAAAACCTGGGCATGTTAGCCTTCCTTTCCCTTTTTCTCACCAGGAGGATCCCTGATTTCCCTGGTCTCTTGCAAAAAGGAAGAAAGAAAGACCCCTTACTTTGAGTTAATAGAACACTAGCTTGTCTGAACCCCAAGAATGCTTGGTGTTGGCGGCAAGGTAGGACCTAATTCTCATGGGCTATCTTCCAAGCGCTTGAGAGCAAGTGGTCCTTCAGGCAGAAGTTCTGGGGGCTGTATGGAAAACGTTATTAAGCCACCAGTTTCCCTGTGTTCTTGGGTGATACCAGAAGGAATGTGGCTGGGGAGGGCTCAGGCCCATGGAGTCCCGGTGACTCAGACCCTTTGTGCAAAGCTGGCTGCTTGGTAAGAGCTGCAGCCTCCGTGGGCGTCAGCCCCAGCCAGCCCCGGGTTTCCGGCAATCCCGCTTCGCTTCCGGGCTGGAAGCAAGGGAAGGGCTATGACGTGACCTCCTGGGTTTGCACGGGGAAGAGGGTGTGTCCTGGCTTCCCAGCTGATGTTGTGGGACCCTCTGGTGGCTGCGGCGTGAGTAACTCTGCCGTGGTGGCTGCTTTCTCCTCCGCGGTCCAACAAGGGACAGGGAGCTGCCGGGTGAATGCGGGGGGCTGGAAAGTTTTCCCCAGCTGGCATGAGACTGAGGCTGCCAGTGAGGCTGGCTCCCTCCCCTATTCCCTCGGGCCTCCGGTAGCTTTTCTCAGGCCGTGGGCAGTGGTAACAGGTGCAAGAAACCAGCAAAACAAAACGCAAAGAATGAAAATAGAGATTTAGGTTAAAGTAGTGCTTGCTGCCCTATGGATCGGAACTCAATTAGGGCATAGAATGCAACCAGTTTTATTGGTTGGCTTTTAAGTAAATTAATTAATTCATTCTCCTCCTCCTCCTCCTCCTCCTCCTCCTCCTCCTCCTCCTCCTCCTCCTCCTCCTCCTCTTTTCTAGTATTAGGGACAGGGGAAGCAGAGGATCCAAGGCAGGCTCTATGCAGACAGGCTGACAGCAGTGAGCCAGATGTGGAGCTCCATGTGGAGCTCAAACTCATGATCTGCAGAGATCATGACCTCAGCTGAAGTTGGACACTTAACCAACTGAGCCACCCAGGTGCCCTTAAGTAAACACATTCTCATGGTTTTGAGCAAGACGTTTTCAAGTCCGGAGTGTCTAGTTATTGGAGAATGTGCTTGCTGGTAATCAATGGCCCGGTCTATATTGGTCATATCATAAGAACAGAAATGTAATCCAAGTTTTGTGTATTAAAAATTAACATAATGATTTTATAGTCTGCAACACTGACTTATTTGTTCTG
>NC_043707.1:39388310-39389509 GCF_006229205.1 Suricata suricatta | reverse complement strand
GAACCCCCTCTACCCCCCTCCCCACCTCTGCTCTCTGCTCTGCACTCCAGCAACAACCAAGAGCCCCTGGCCATGATGTCTTTCATCTTGAAGATGAAGAAACAGATTCAGAGAGGTTAAGTGACTTGCCATAGGTCTCAAAGCTAAAACATGGGGAAATGTGAATTCAAACCTCAATTTTCTGATCCTCTTTCTACTTCATCAGAGCTGCCACCATGAAATATTAACAAGGAAAAACACGTATCATGGGTTGGGTCAAGTTGATGGACAGCTGTCTCATACTGGAAGCTTTCCTGTCATTCACAGACCTTGATGACACAGGTGGCTAATGTATCTACTATTAACTTTTACGAACAGATAAAGGGGGCACCTGGGTAGCTTAGTCAAATGAGCATCTGGCTTCGGGTCAGGTCACAATCTTGCAGTTCATGAGTTTGAGCCCTGTGTCATGCTTGAGTCTGGAGCCTGCTTGGGATTCTCTCTCTCACTTTCTTTCTCTGCCCCTCCCCTGCTCACATGCACCCGCTCTTTCTCTCAAAATAAATAAACAAACTTAAAAAATAAATTCTGTCTCCTGGTCTAGCACATAACAGAGTTAAAGCCCTTCATGTTTTAAAACACATTCATGCTTCTCAACTTCATCTTTTTTTTTTATAACCTTTATTTATTTTTTGAGAGAGAGACAGAGCAGGAGAGGGGCAGAGAGAGAGAGGGAAACACAGAATCCTAAGCAGGCTCCAGACTCAAGCATGACACAGGGCTCAAACTCATGAACTGCAAGATTGTGACCTGACCCGAAGCCAGATGCTCAACTGACTAAGCTACCCAGGTGCCCCCTTTATCTGTTCGTAAAAGTTAATAGTAGACACATTAGCCACATGTGTCATCAAGGTCTGTGAATGACAGGAAAGCTTCCAGTATGAGACAGCTGTCCATCAACTTGACCCAACCCATGATACGTGTTTTTCCTTGTTAATATTTCATGGTGGCAGCTCTGATGAAGTAGAAAGAGGATCAGAAAATTGAGGTTTGAATTCACATTTCCCCATGTTTTAGCTTTGAGACCTATGGCAAGTCACTTAACCTCTCTGAATCTGTTTCTTCATCTTCAAGATGAAAGACATCATGGCCAGGGGCTCTTGGTTGTTGCTGGAGTGCAGAGCAGAGAGCAGAGGTGGGGAGGGGGGTAGAGGGGGTTC
>NC_043707.1:39338921-39388210 GCF_006229205.1 Suricata suricatta | reverse complement strand
TTCCCCATGTTTTAGCTTTGAGACCTATGGCAAGTCACTTAACCTCTCTGAATCTGTTTCTTCATCTTCAAGATGAAAGACATCATGGCCAGGGGCTCTTGGTTGTTGCTGGAGTGCAGAGCAGAGAGCAGAGGTGGGGAGGGGGGTAGAGGGGGTTCCTGCAGGGGGAGCCCCTTCAGGCTAATCTGAAGGAGGAGTCCGAGCTGTCCAGGTGAGGAAGGTCCGGGAACGAGAGAGTAAGGGAGAAGCATCTGGAGAAATAACAGATGATCTGGAAGGTTTGGTAATTACATGTGGAGTGTGTTAGGAGGTTGCAGGAGGTCAGGACATGGAATCCTTGAAGGGCCAGATCACAAAGAGCCTCCAGTGCTGAGGGCAGAAAACTGGACTTTATTTTGAATGCTGTAAAGAACATTGAAAGTTTAACACTATGTTTTTCAGATTATAAAAGTGATCTGTAACCACTGATACAAAAAATGGAAAATACAGAATATAAAGAAAGAGGAGCAATCAGAGCAATATGAGCAAAATTGATCATATTTTGGTAAATATACTCGATGAAGGTATACGGATATGTCTACTAAATCCTGGTTACATAAAGTGTGGTAAGTGGACCAGCAAGAAGGGTGTCACTTGGGAGCTTGTCAGAAATGCAGAATCTCTGGCTGTACTGCAGGCCCCGGGAAGCAGAATCTGCAGCTGGAATGAAAGACAGCTCATGGCAGTGTGCTGTGACGTGCTTCTTGGTGGTGCAGGAGTTCAAGGAAGGGGAGAGCCGTGCTGATCAGAGTGGGTGTGGGTGCTTTTGGAAGACATGAGGACTGAGTAGAGTCTGTAGAATACATGGGATTGGGCCAGAGAGGTGAGAAATGATGGGTGATGTAGTGGTCAGGATAAGATGTGGGGTTCTCCCGAGAAACAGATGGGAGGTGTATTGTAGGGATTGGCTCATGAGGTAATGGAGGCCGAGCAGACCCATCACCTGCTGTCCCCTGAACCAGGAGAGCTGGGGTGTAATTCAGGCCAAACCCAAAGGCCTGAGAATCTAGAGGGCTGATGACATAAGTCCCCATCTGAGTCTGCAAGCTCAAGAAGCAGATGTTGATGTCCGAGGGCAGGAGAAGATGGCGGTTTTAGCTCTAACAGAGAGAGGACAGATTTCACCCCTCCTCTGCCTTTTTATTCTATTCGGGATCTCGACAGATTGGATGATGCACTCCACATTGGGGAGGACCATTTGCTTTACTCATTCTATTAATTCAAATGTTAATCTCTTCTGGAAATCTACTCACACACACACCCAGAAATCATGTATTACCAGCTCTTGGGGCATCCCTTTGCCCAGTCAAGTTGACACATAATATTAACTACCCCCTTGAGTGAGGCCAGCCTGGCCTTGTCTCTTTCCTATTTGCTGTGAGACCTGGGAAAAGTTCTGATTCTGTCTCTATAAGTTAGGAGTTAATAACTGAGCTTATGTTATAGGATTATTAAAGGAATCAGTAGAGAATGTATGTAAAACTCTTATGTGGTGTATAGATTTGATAAGTGCTTCATAAGTTATTAGCTATTACCATTATTACTATCAATATCAACAGTTAGGGTACAACACTTAGGACATAGAAGACATGCAATAAATTTAATTTATGCCAAATGGAATTCCATGTGAAGGGAGGAATATCAAAGGTGCAGAGGCAGTGGAAGGCCTTGCAAACCAGGTTGAAGAGCTGATTCTTGTTGGGAATGTAGAAATATAGACCAGCATGGAGTGCTAGTTGAAGTATGACTGGTTAGACTTTCACTGATGGTAGAGATGATAGGGACACAAGAGGAGTTGGTCAGAGACTGAGCCTGGCAATGACCATAGTGAAGGCACAAGAAGAAGAACTGGTGAAGGAAACAAAGGATGAAAGGGGTTGCTAAAATGAAAAAAGGGTCCCTGAAGAAAGCTCTGGTGCAGGAAATGTACCAGATGAGCCAGGAACATTTTCTACCAGAAAACAAGGAAATCATCAAAGACTACTGGGGTCATGTCCAAAGGGCTTAGGACCCAACTCAATGGAGCTTCTATTAGCCAAATGTGGAATAGTATGAGCACTAAGAACATAACTGAAACACATTAAATATGCTTAAATCCGCAAGTAACAATGAAATTAAACAACAAAGTGGTCTCATTGCTCACTTTTAGAGAATGCTAGGTACTGATTCTGACACCAACTACAGTGTGTGGGTTTTTTTCTGCCATACCACCAGGGAATTCTCTGATACCAGCTGGGTGTCCTACAACTTAACTGCATTCTGACCCTCTCCCTGGTGGTGGTGTGGGATCCCACAGACTAACAGTTCAGTCCTGCAAGACTGCCCAACCCCAACTTCAGAGCCAAGTTGAAAGTCTAGAGTGCCACCTGCCCTTCTGACCAACTGGCTGTAGATTGGAAGTTCCAACAGCCCCCTCCTCGGGTTTGATTAATTTCCTAGAGTGTACAGTGGCTCACAAAACTCAGAGGAACATTGTATTTACTAGACTGCTGGTTTATTATAAAAGGATATAAATCAGGAACAGCTAGATGGCTGGGATACATTTGGTGAAGTACGTGGGAAGAGACTTGGAGCTTCCACGCCCTCTGGGAGTGCCACCCTCCCCTTATCTGTTCAGCAATCCGGAAGCTCTCTGAACCCTGTCTTTCTGGGGTTTGGCAGAAGCTTCATTACAGAGCCATGACTGATTACATCATTGGCCTTTGGTGACCAAATTCAGCCTCTAGCCTCTCTCCTATCTTTGGAGGTCAGGGATTTGGATGGAAAGTTCCAACTGTTCTACCACATGGTTGGTTCCCTTGGTAACCAGCCCCAACCTCAGGGTCTTTCCAAAAGTCACCTCGTTAACATAACAAAAGACTAATCCCAAGAGTTTTAGTAACTCTACCAGAAATGGGGACAGAGACCAAATATCTATTTCTCCTTATAAGTCACAATATGACACGGGAATCAGCGGTTACTTTGAAAACTAGTAAATAAAAGGAAAGAATTGATTTGCCCTACTTTTCCAATGTAAACTGTTCTTTAGGATAACCAAATAGTTGGGGAAGAGAAGTTTCTCTTTATAAAAGTATCATAACAATGAAGAAAATAGAATAAAATATTTTGATTTTGCATCTCCTAATGAAATAATGGATTAGGATCATGAGCATCAGTAAACATCAATGACCTGACAAAAGGAGAAGCAAACATGTTACATGTATCCTGACGAAAGACACATCAGCTCTAAAGTACATCTACGGGGATCCTGCAAGACAAATGATCTTGTTTCTTCAATAAATAAATAGCAAGGAACAGACAAGAAAAGGGAGAGAGAGAAACCACAGATTAAAAGAGCCGGAAGATACAGATCAATCAGTTGCACTAAGGGGACCTTATTTTATTCTAATTTATTCAAACTAAAAAGATACCTTTATGAGTAACTGGAGGACGTTTGAACATTGGATATTATGGAATCCTTATTAATTTTTTAGGTATACGTTGATTATATCTTAATAATAAAAGAGCCTTGTCCTTTAGAGGTCTATATTGAACTATTTATGGGTAAAGTATGTTGTCTGTGATTTACTTCAGGGCAATCCAGTGTTGAGATGGCAGCTTATAGGGCTATAAATTAAACAAAATAGCATTCAGGAGTCAGATTATACTGTTCTGGTTTTGTAGACATTTTCCATGATAAAGAGAAAAATGGAACAGGTGATAAAAACAGTCATTTGTGCCTAGCATTCCCTTTTTAAACACACTTTCACACACAGGGCGCCTGGGTAGCTCAGTTGGTTAAGCCTTCGGCTAAGGTCATGATCTCACGGTTAGGTTCATGGGTTTGAGCCCTGCGTCAGGCTCTGTGCTGACAGCTAGCTCAGAGCCTGGGTGGGGCCTGCTTCAGATTCTGTGTCTCCCTCTCTCTCTGACCCTCCCCTGCTCGCGCTGTCTCTTTCTGTCTCTCAAAAACAAATAAACAAATATTAAAAAAATTTTTTTAAAACACACTTTCACACTCATTATTTCCCTCCAGTCTTATAATCACTCTGTTGGATGGTAGGGTAGATGGTGTCCTCTCTACTTTCTTGCTAAAGAGGGAGAGAGTTGGAGAACTTACTCAAGATCACAGGACTGGTGTGTGGTGTCCGAGACCAGACCCCGCATATTCTGAGACCAAGGGGAGAATCCGGGGAGGGGCTGGCTTCCGTTGACAAGGGAGCAGTCACCAGTGTCCCACAGAGCTGCGAGCTGAGTGGAGGACTGTGAAGGTGGAGAGCTGGCTATTGGATTTGCTAATACAGTAAGGAGTTGTCTGGCCTCGGGGAAAGCAATTTGAGCCATGGGAGGAGAGAGTAGCCCGATTGCAAGCAGGTTGAGGAGGTTTAGTGGTTAGGAAATGGGGAGCAGGTGAACCAGCATTGATGAAGGAGCCCTGCTGCCTGGTTACTGCTAATTTACACCTTCCCCGACGCACACCGTTGCTTTTCTTCCTCTTCCAGAAGTTAATCTCTTTATGGACTGGACTTGGCAAGTTCCTGTGTCGTTGTCTTTGTTTTGCGTTCCTTCCAGAAACCCTGGTGACTCCACAGGTCATGGGTAATGACAGTATTGACACTGAGTCACTGTGGGCATAAAATACAAATCTGGTAACAGGAGCACTTCTCTCTGCGAAGGTTCTTAGCCGAGAGAGGTAGGGTTTGGGTTCGGGATTACCATTGCTTCTCTGCCCTAACAGCCTGTGCTCAGGGGCCTGAGATCACTCAGAACGCAGTTCCCAGCCAGAGCAGACTTGCCTTTCCCATCCAGGGTTTTCTTTCTTGGCTGCAGTTGTGTAGCAATGCTTTCTCCACAGCGACTTGGGAGATTTAGGGGATTAGGGAGGGCAGAGAAACAAAGCAGAGATTATCACTGCCCAGGCACAGGTATGGTCCCCACCTGCTGTCTTTCTGCCAGAATTCCCAGTACATCTCTCACCAGGTTCATGGACAGTACAATATGGTCATTGTGAGATGGGTGGGGCGGTGAGGCACTGAGGTCTTCCCAAGGTGCAGTGGGCGGGGAAAGAGCCTCCCTCCCAACACTGGAGCTGGGCCATGAATTGTTGGGGGAATGCCCAGCTTCACCATCTTTATATATTTGCATGACTATATTCATTTATAAAAGCTCTCTTTGGTTCTTTTTTTATGCGTACTATTTTTTGCTTTATTTATTTGAATATTTTAAATACCCACATATTTAAGTCCTGTCCAACTCTCATTACGTGGGTGCAAAGTCTCCCCTGTTGCATAGTTGATGGTCCCTTGTGGGCAATGTAATGTTTGTCTGTGACTCCGTTTTAGCAGGATTTATCTTCTGTAGAAATCCTCCAAGTGGTTGGGAGGTGGTTTGCATTTATGGTGCACTGACCCAGAGCACTTTTTAGATAATTTCTTAGCCTAGGGATTTGGTACCAGGGAGCTGTGTGTGTTTGAGTCTTACAACTTTAGGAAACACAGGTGTGGCGCTCTGATTTCTCTGATGATTTTGTTCCCCAGACCTTGGGGCTCTTTCTGAGTGCTGTCTAGGATGGTAGGCTGAGTTTTTCAGTCTCAGGGACAGTGCAGCTTTTTAGTAGTTGTCTCCTTCAGGTGAGGGCTCACTTCCTGTTACATCTCTGAGTTCCCTTTTTGCTTTTGGCATCTGGATATGCCTTTTGATGAACCAAGTATTTAAAGTTTTATGGGGAAGGGTTTTCATTTCATCTAGTGTTGTTTGCAATAGGGCTTGCCGCACCTGCTCCATCTCCAATCTTGACAGAAGTCCTAGCATCGTGGTCCAGGTTTCCATCAAAAGAGATGGATTTGGGCTTAATTTTTTTCTTTTTTTATTAAAAAAAGAATAAATAAAATAAATTAAATAAAAATAAAAACATAAAAAAGAATCAACATTGAATTTGGTAATGATTTCTTGGATATGACAGCAAAATCACAAGCAATAAAAGAAAAAAAAAGAAATTGGGCTTCATCAAAATTAAAAACTTTTGTGCATCAAAGGACATTTTCAATAGAGTGAAAAGGCAACCTATAAAATGTGAGCAAATTTTGCAAATCATGCATTTGGTAAGGGATTATTATTTACAATATATAAAGAACTCCTACAACTTAATAACAAGAACAACAACAAAAAACTGACCTGATTAAAAAGTGAGAAAAGTCACCAAATTATATACATAAATCAAATAGTTTTTCTATATTAATATACCTCAATAAAGCTGGAAAAAATTGGGCAAAGGACTCAAATAGATTTTTCCAATGAATATATAAACATGGCTAAGAATTACATGAAAAGATGCTTAACATCACTAACTATTGAGGAAATGCAGATCAAAATAATGAGATACCACTTCATGCCCATTGGGATGACTGTTAACTTAAACAGAAAAATAACAAGTGTTGGCAAGGATGTGGAGAAATCAGAACCTTTATGCATTGCTGGGGAGCATGTAAAGTGGTGCAGCTGCTATGAAAGTAGTATGGTGGATCCAAAAAAATACAGCTATTCTACTTCTAGATATGCATCCAAAGTAATTGAAAATGGGGGCATGAGCAGATATTTGTACACCCATGTTCACAGCAGCACTATTCACAATTACCAAAAGATGGAAACATTCAAAGTGTCCATTGATGGATGAATGGATATACAAAATGAGGTATACACACACAATGGAATATTATGTAGCCTTGAAAAGGAACTTCTGACATACCCCACAATATGGATGAATCTTGAGGACATTATGCTAAATAAAATAAGCCAAGTGTAAAAGGACGAATATTGTCTGATTTTGCTTATATGAGGTAGCTGTGGTAATCAGATTCATAAAGATAGAAGGTAGAATGTTGGTTGCCAGAAATGGGAGAAGTGGGGGATGAGGAAATATTCTTTAATGTGGACAGAGTTTCAGTTGAGGAAAATGAAAAAGTTTTGGAGATGGATGGTGAATTCACATTCAACAATGTGAATATTTGTACTTAATGCTTTTGAACTGTATATTTAAAAATGGTTAAAACATTAAATGTCATATTATGTATATTTAAACACAATATAAAATTAAAAAGAATTCAATAAATTAAGAATATTTCTGGGTGCCTGGGTGGCTCAGTCGGTTAACCGTCTGATTTCGGCTCAGGTCATGATCTCACAGTTTGTGGGTTCGAGCCCCGCATTGGGGTCTATGCTGACAGCTCAGAGCCTGAAGCCTGTTTCAGATCTGTGTCTCCCTCTCTCTCTGCCCTACTGCACTTGGTCTCTGTCTCTCTCTGTCTCAAAAATAAATAAACTATTAAAAAAAAGTATTTCCAAAAAAAATCTATGTGCATTAGTGTGCACTAAATAAAAGATGTAAATAAAATCTATGTGCATTTATCCTCTGTGTCTTTCTGTGGCAGGAGTAACCGTGTGGTAGAGAAAAGCTGATGTCCCTGTTCTACAATGTATTGGATGTCCTCTCTGGCCCTCCAGATTCACTGTCTACGCTTCTCTGCCCTGCTTAGTCTTCAGGCTGGGTTGTCCTGTGGAAGACACTGGCAAGAGATCAGAAGGTGAAAAGAGAAAGAAATTGGTATTTATTCCCCTGGCTCCTTCCTGCTTTCTGTGCTCAGACAGCGGCTGCATTTCTATACCTACGGCCACAACATCTTGGGGGGACCCCTCTCTCTTACCTGTGGCTCTTGCAGACTTCCAGTAACTGGTCCCTGGCCTTTCCCAGTCAGGCCTGGTGATGGAAACAGCTTCTTAACTTTCTAGCCCTGGGTGCTTTGCTATCCATTATTGCTTCTCTTATCCCTGCCCACACCTCTGTGATATCTTCTTTATTCAACTTTCTTTAGTGACCCTTTGAGTATGTGTTTTCTGTGGGGATACTGACTGATAAAGCTCCCCAAATCTGATTTTATAGCATTATCTATTTTTTCAGCTCTTCTACAGTAGTCCCCTTATATCTGTGCAGGGCGTGTTCCAAGACCCCCCAGGGATGTTGAAACCATGTTTTCCCAAACATACCTATCTTTGATAAGCCTAAACTTATAAATAAGGCACAATAAGATACTAACAACAATAATAAAATAGGAGAGTTACAACAATACATGTGAATGTGACCTCTCAAAATATCTTCTTATATTATACTCACCCTTCTTGTGATGATGTGAGATGATACAATGCCTGCATGAGGAGATGAAATGAGGTGACTGACGCAGGCCTTGTGACGAAGTGTTGGGCTGCCATTGACCTTCTGATGGTGTGTCAGAAGGAGGATCATGTGCTTCTGGACCGCAGGTAACTGAAACCATGGATAAAGAGTGCTACTCTGTATGCTGGGCCCCACATTAAGCACCAGTGGTGTCAGGGTGCTTTTAACAAGGTCCTCGTTCTTGAGTTCAAAGTCAAGTTAGGGAAGACAGACAAGTAGAGGCACCATTGCAATATAGCATGGTAAGTGCTATGAGAGAGGTAAACCAGAGAGCGTAGAATAAGAACATTAAGACCAGTGCTGTGGGTGGGTAGGGAAGACTTCCCAAGGGAGACAACACTTGGGCTGCTCTAGAGGACAAGTAGGAAGAGGTGGAAAGGGGGCAATGGGCCTTCTGAGCAGAGGAAGAGGTTATGAAGGTGCAGAGGCATAAAACTTTGCTGTTGGTTCAGAAGTGTTTGCCAAGGCTAGGGGAAAGCAGTCATGGTGAGAGCAGGCAGAGATTGGAGGCAGGCAGCCACCAGACCATGATGATTCTTGAGTGTCCTAAGACAAGTCTGGTTTCTATCCTGCATGTTGAGAGGAAGCAATGCCATTTTCCCACGGGTGTGACACCATCAAATCTGCCTTTAAACCTCTTTGGTCACAGGGTGGAAAAAGGTGGAAGAAGTCAAACTAAGGACAAGGAGAAGAGTAAGAGAGTTTGTCGGGTCCCGTCACCACCCCATGTTGGGGCGGCACTTGTTGGGTCCTGTCTCAGCCAGCAGGGCGGTAAATCCTGCGGGTTCTTTCCTGAGGGAGGGAGAGAGAAATAGGGCAGGAAGGGGACGCACAGAGAGTGAGGCAAGACAAGCGATTCCTGATCAAGCCCCTCCTTTATTAAGAAAATAATACTCTTATATAGGGTTTGGGGCGGGGAACTGGCCCAGGTCGGCTGCCAGGTAACAGAGTCAAATGAATATTAGAGAAAGGGGAAACCGAAACTGAAACTCCAGACACAGCATCAAAAAGAAGCGCCCAGACTTGCGCTGCAATGCTGGGGAGGGGAAGCTTAGCGCTGCATCATCCAAAATGCGGTTTGATCTTTTGTTCATTTTGGCTTTTTTCGTCTGGCTCAGTATGACTGTCTCTGAATCCTGGACCAGGAAATGCACTCTCCTAGCCTCCAGATGTAAATCTTGTTTTTCTGGTTGCTCCCTGGAGAGCGATATATCCTTGCCTGAGGCAGCCAAAACTCGGTGGCCCCCAACAAGAGTTCATTGCAAAATAGTAGAGGCTGTCTTTTCCAAAGGGGAGGGACCAGTAATTAGCTGATGAAAAGAAATCAGTCCAAATGGGTATTTATAGAAGTAACAAGATCTCAAATATTTACTTAAAACATGCACTTTTACCAGGATTTTGCTATGTTGCCTTTCTTGTGTAAATCACATTTATAATGATTTTTAGTTTTTTTTTTAAAACATTTTATTTTATTTTTTGAGAGACAGAGACAGAGCATGAGCAGGAAAGGGGCAGAGAGAGAGAGGGAGACACAGAATGTGAAGGAGATTCCAGGCTCTGAGCTGTCAGCACAGAGCCCGACGCGGGGCTCAAACTCAGAACCGTGAGATCATGACCTGAGCTGAAGTGGGACGCTCAACTGACTGAGCCACCCAGGCATCCCAATTTTTAGTTTTTTTTTTTTTTAATGGAGAATTTAAAGATACTTATGGGGCAATCTGAGTGAAAGACGCTTCTAGATTTTTACCGGTTTCTTTTCCTCATTTGTTTATGGTTTTCTCAGATACAACGACATCAACTACAGTGATCTTCAGTATATTTCCCGAATCAAGTTTTTGAAAAGAATTTAATTTGGCCTTCACAAAACAACTATCTATGCCCATATTTTATTGATTTGTAGACTATTTAATTAAATTTCAGATTACAAGGAACATGTATAATTAATATAAGCAGGTTTGGGAACAACCACAAATACGTTCTTAGTGAACACATGATTTCACTGATGGGGGCTCCCCTAGAATTATCCATTAGCCTTGGACATTTGTGGCTCTTTGGTCATAGTCAGCAATTTTTTTTACAGAGAATCGGGAGATGGCTACATGAGTCAGTTACAAGAAAGTCTGAAATAAAGCAATGAGCGTAGAGAAGAAGGGGTACATAGGCAAGAAGTAAAACCAAGACAGGAGGCCTGGATGTAGTTGTGAGAATGAGAAGTCTAGCATTATCTCCAGGTTCCTAGTTTGGACGGTGGATGGTGGTGTAATTCACTGAAATCAGGAATGAAACAACATGATCGGGTTCTGGGAGGAAGATGTAGAGTTGAGCCTTGAATAACACAGGTTTGCACTGTACGGGTCCACTTACATGTGAGTTTTTTCAATAAATATATTGGAATTTAAAAAAAATATTTGCAACAATTTGAAAAAACTCATGAACTACATAGCCGAAATATCAAAAACATTAAGAGGTATGTCACAAGTGCATAAAATATATGTAAATACTAGTCTATTTTAGTACTTACTGCATAAAGTGTATGAAAATCTATTATAAAAGTTAAAATATACCAAAACTTGCACACACACTTACAGACTGTATGTGGCACCACCAAGAGAAATGCAAGTATTAAACCGTAAGTGCATAGAACTAACTGCAGTGTCTACAGCTCTGTAATAATTTTGTACCAACCTCTTGTTGCCATTGCAGAGAGCCCAATGTTAGGAGAGTCCCAGTATCTGCATAAAACACTGTGTGATGCTAATACCACCACCTGAGCGGTTGCCTGGCCAGTAAATCACGTGGACTTGAGAATTCTAGAGATAGATTTGGGCTGGGGATATATAAACGTAAGTCATGAACATATAGGTCAAAGCCATCAGTTTGGAGCTTACCCAGGAAAGACACAGTGTAGAGACCAATTAGTTTGAGTGCCATGAAAGGGGAAGAACGAGCATGATCCTACGTGGAAGGGACCCCTCGTTCCTACTCGGAGTTTTGCAGTTTCCTGGAGGAAAAAACTATGCAGGCTGGGAAGCGAGGGGTAAAGTGAAACCATACCTGGGAATGGGTGTGGGGAGGGTGGGGCAGAGCTACAGGCGGAGAGCTCAGGCTAAAAAGTGAGAGCAGCCCAGTGTGTGGAGGGATGGGAGGGTCCTGATGGCTGGACTGTGGAAGGTGCTCCTGTGAGGGCAAAGCTGGGGAGGTCAGCAAGTGAGGTGGGGGTGCTTGTGCCCCTCACATGCCCAAGAGCCCGGGGGGCAAGGTCTGCTGAAAGGCTTTAAGCTGGAGGCAACTGCATCAGAGGCTTCAGGAAGGAGAGTCTGGAGAGGGGAAGGGCCACTGAGAAGGTGCTGCAGTATCGACAGAGGCCGTGTACCTGGGTCAGGGAAAGGCTAGAGCGGGTCTGAGCGATATCTTGGTGCATTGGATGAACTTGAGGGTTTGGGTGGATGTGAGGAGTGACTCCCATGTGTCTGGGCAGGGTGGCTAGGTGGATGGAGGTGCCATTTCCTGAGCGGGGGGGGGCAGTGGAGGAAAGGCCTGCTGGGGGCCGGGGAGCATGGGAAACTCAGTTTGGGGTACGATGAACCTGAGTGCAAGTTTCTTGAGGACAAGAACCTTGTCTGCCTTAATCACTCTGGGAATGCATACAGATACACAGAACAGATTTACACATTGTAAGTCAGTCTTTGTTCAATACTTGAGTACGTGAAAGATACCTGTTTTTTTTTTAAAGATTTTTTTAATGTTTATTTTTGAGAGAGAAAGAGAGACTGGGGTGGGAGAAGAGAGAGAGGGAGACACAGAATCCAAATTAGACTCCAGGCTCTGAGCCCTCCACACAGAGCCTGACACCAGGCTGGAACTCATGAACCAGAAGATCAGGACCTGAGCAGAAGTTGGACACTTGACTGGCCCCCAGGCGTCCCAAGTATTATTATTTTTCAAATGTTTATTTTTGAGACAGTGCGTGCGGGGGAGAGGAGGTCGGGGGGGTCAGAAGATCTGAAGTGGGCTGTGCACTTCATGACCTGAGCCAGAGTCAGGCACTCAACCAACTGAGACACCCAGGTGCCCCAATACCTGTATTGAGACTTGCCAGCTCAGGGTACTGCTCTTCATTCTGGGATGTCAGAGCCAAACAGTCCCAGAAATGGTCTGATTCATTCTATTAATATGAAGGAAGCAACTGTGATCCAGAGAGATCCTTACTAAGAAGTCAAAATGCATGCAGATGGGTAAGGAATCGGAGGGTCTCTGGAAACAATCACTTTCACCTGTGCTGCTTAGGGATGCAAAAACACGCTTCTCTTTATTGTTTTTTGGATGAGCCTTCCTGTCCCTTTCTAGGCTCTTTCCCTGCTGCTTTATCAGAGCGCTTAGAAAATTAAGACTAATGCTGACAGGGGCCCAAGTCCAACGTAAATAAGGAAACCCACATCCAGACACAAAGACCTTGACCATATTGGCCTCCTTTCCATCCCTCCAGCATCCTGCTTCTTCTCATTTTAGGACCTTTGCCCTTGGTGTTCCTTCTCATCAAAGTTCCTCCTCCATCTTTCCCAATGTTTGCTCCCTCTCATCCTTCAGATGTCAGCCCTCACGAGACCTCAGAAGAATGCCCTCCCTAGCCCCCGTAACCTGTAACACACCACCTTCTAGTCTTCCCTCCATAGGATTTATCTAGTAGTCTTGTTTGCTTATTCATTCATTGCCTCTCCTCGCTTCACTCCCCCCGCCCCCCAGCCCCCGAAAGTCAGCTCAGCCAGTGCGGGACCTTGTCTGTCTTGTGGACTGTATCCTCAGAGCCTGTGACAGTGCCTGTAGGAGGGGTGAATACTTACTGAGTAACAAGTGACATCTCTGCATCAGGCTGAGTGATCTGGAATGATTCTGCTGGTACTGTGAGTCATAATTACAAATACACCCAAGCTGTATTTTCACTATTTGCTGTGCAGCTCTGGGAACTCAGCTAGTCCCATCCCTCCCCTGCTTCTTCCTCCCTGGAACAAACGTGCTGACTCTGGCATAGGTTTTAGAAAACGCCATTGCTTTATTTGCTACCAACAGGACTGGCCTGAATGGGGTAGTAGATGCTCTGGTCTCATGGTACATGTAGGATGTGATGAGGAGACGATGATGGGGAGGCTGTTTTGAAGGAAAGGGGGTGGTCTGGAGGCCAGGCTCAAGGGCCCCCCCTCAGATTTACTTCTGGAAATGGGAAGACTTTAAAAACGACTCATGGCAAGCGATGGCCAAGCCGCCAATAAGATTGAGAAATTCTTGGAAATCTAGCTGCCCATCAGAGTTGGTGTCCAGTTTCTTCATCATGCGGTCAAGGACACCAGGGTCCTTCTGGTTCTGTAAAGATAATAATAATCATAATAATGATACTTCTAACGGTACCTTACAGTGCACGTTTTTCTTTCTTTTTTTTTACATTGCACTTTCTAAGATACTTACAATTATGTTGCCACACTTGATTCTCACAAGAGTGTGAGGTACAGGCTAGGGGTAACATTCCCTCTTCCCAGACACGGGGACAGACTCAAACAGGTGAAGTGACTTGCCTCAAAAGAAGACCTGTGCCTCGAACCCAAGTTTTTTGGCTCCCAATCCAAAGTTTCTGTGTGGCAGTCAGGGGTTGTTCAATTTTATAAAAGCAGTGGCACACTTTTTCAAGTGTCACCTGCAACTCCAGTGTACAAACTGCACAGAAGTGAAGCGATTTGAGGTGGAAAGAGGATGCAAGGCCCTGATCTGCCCCATCTTCTGCTCCTCTGAGCACCCCCTGTCCCGCCCCCCCCCCCGCCCCCTTATAGCCACTGGTTAGTTACACTGGTTGTATAAATCAGGGACTTAGAAAGTCAGTCCTTAAGCGTAACCTGTGCCTGGTGGCTACCATATCGGAGTGTGCAGATAGATACTGAACATTATTTCCATCACCACAGAAAGTTCTACGGGACAGGGCTTCCCCAGAGCTTTGGGATGGAGGAATAACATTTGAAAACTATCCTATTACACCAATTACCATTTCATATGCTCCTTCCCTAAATGAAAGAAACATATCACCATTCCCTGGGTCATGTGGTCGGAGAACTTTGATCTTTATGATACACCTTATATAAGGAAGAGAAAAGGTCCTTTAATGGTTACTCAGAACTGAAGCCACCTGTTGGGCCCTCTCTCCCGGCCATTCAGCCAGGGTCTCGTTTTGGGTGGTGTGGGGGGAGGGGCTGGGAGCAGTACCTTTGTGAAGGCGGCCAGCTCTCTGTTCATGAAGGTCAGGAACTCCGTCTTGGAGAGCTTGCTGCTGTTACCGTCCTTTCCAGCATGCTTCTGGAAAACAGCGATCAGAGACTCGATGCACCGCTCTGTCTCAGTAGGGCTGGACATTTTTGCCTTGAGAGAACAAAAGTCAGGGTTCAGACAAGGGCTGGATGCTGGAGAACACTCCAGAGAATCTCATACCTTTTGGGGCACAGCAGTTTCCTAAAAGAGTAGGTCGTTTTTTTAGGGGGCAGAAGACCCTAAGACAAACCCTGAAGGTCACATTCCATGAGCTTCCCCCCTCCCATGTGAGCTCACATGTTTGTCCCGGGTGAAATCTAGTGAGGGTACACATGGAGCACATGGGTGTGTCTAAAAGCAGTAGACTGTCTAGATGAGAGTGAGAGTGGCAGGGCTTGCTGATGTTTCTAGAACCTGTGGGTAAACATATGTGTAACTACATATCCACAAATCCAATGTGCACCAAGCACTGTCTGGAGATTAAATAATTTCCTGTGTTCTTTTTTAATATTTAAGACAATTTTTTAAATTTATTTTTCAGAGAGAGAGAGAGAGCAGGAGCAGGGGAGGGGCAGAGAGAGATGGAAACACAGAATGTGAAGCAGGCTCCAGGCTCTGAGCCATCAACACAGAGCCCCATGTGGGGCCTGAACACATGAACCGTGAGGTCCTGACCTGGGCTGAACTCGGATGCTCAACCCACTGAACCACCCAGGTGCTCCGATAATTTCCTATTTTCTAAGCTACCATGATAAATGAAATGTCAGTTCTTTTTAAAGCAATACTGAATTCCCGGGACCGCTGCATTTTCTAGAAGAAAACTAAATGCATAGTCATTATTGTGTATGGGGTGGGAGTTCTGGGAGCTTCATGGATGTTCAAAAGCAGCTTTCATATTGAAGGTTAGGAACCATTAATTTTACACGGGAGGAAACGAGAGACCAGAGAAGGGAATGGAGACAGCAGAGCTACCCCTAGAACCTCTGCCTCCAGGTCCTGTTCTGCAATCCTTGGTCTGTTCCTTCTACTTCCAGATGCCACTACTTCTTACCAGAACGGCCAGAGGAACTGGTCCTTTAAACCACAAAGGTGGATCTCAGGAAGGGAGCTCTCACCCAGCTCCCCTGGCATCGACAGAGCTGAACCTCAGCCGTGGCCGCACCGGGAGAAGCTGGAGGGTCAAACGCTGTGCCGGGCTATGCTTTCCTTACAAAAGACTTCTTCAGGGATATTTTCTATTTTGCCATCGGTCATTTTCGCCGGCACTTAGGGCCCCCTGGTGGTCCAGACGTCAACTGCAGGCTTTCTGGAAAAGTTGCCAGCCACACCCTTTCTCTGAGGCTGTACGAAACTTCAGGTCGTAACGAGGATCTTTTGTTTGGACGGTGACGTTTACAATTTAGCTTTGACCCCTTAATTTGGCGTCCTGGAGCACAGAGCTGGGGCTCACAATTAACGTGTAACGGACTGACCTGAGCCCTCAGGCATAGCTTTGGGCTCCTTACCCCCGCTCCCTCCCCGCCCCCCAGCCTTTTCACGGTAGTGTCTCCAGGTGCCGGTCAGCCTAGCTGAGCCCACAGCAGCCCATGTATGTGGGAGCATGTATAAAGACCCTTCCAGAGGCTGGTTTTAATGAACTCTTCCGGACATGGATTCTTTCCCAACAGTCCTGTTGTTGGAATGTTTTTTTCCCAGAGATAACTTTTTTTTTTTAAGGAAAGAAAAATGTCCAGGGTTTGGGAGTAAACTAGAACACCGTAGCCTAGAAACAGATGTTTCTGCACAACAACCTTCCTTATCAGGACTAAAATCTCACTGTCTTACTTATGTGTCAGATGACAGGAAGGTCAGTTTGAAGACGTGACATATAGGGTAGAAGATTCCAGGCTGAAGAGCAAGGGCTTTGTGACCTTCCCCTAGGCCTCTAGGCTCCTCGGCCCCATTATCTTGCGCAATTCGAATTGCTTTGCTTTTCTAGCTTAAAAGTGTCTTTCTGCTTTTTTTCCCCTCCTTAACCCAGGACTATAATTTAGGCCATTTTTTTTCTTCCTGAAAACTGTTGCTATCAGCCATACATGGGAAAAAAAAAAATCAAACCTCTGTATTTCTCCTCAGAGGTAATTTTTCCAGAGCAAAAGAAAGAAACACAATTACCAAATTACTAAAACGGAATTGCCAAATGTGTAGAGCTGGAGGGGGTTGGGAGGTGGTTCCAGAGAGGGGAGGCCCAGAGACAGGAGCAGAGGCTGAAGAGAGAACATCTCCTGCTGGCAGGCCAGCGCTTCCCCACAGCTCACTGCACCCCCACCGGAGGAGAAAATGGTGTGAGGTAAATGGATACAGTGAAGGAATTTAAGAAATGCATTCCGAATACTCAACATTTGAGGAAAGGGGGAAGAAAAACAAAATGAAAAAGAAGTAGCACTAGAAAGATTCCAGCATTGCCATTGGAATTGACCCACCCCTACCCCACTTCTTACGTGGGGAGCAACGTGCTCCCTTCAAAGTGCTCCCCCCAGCCCCACCCCGGCAGGGATCCTGGTGGCATCCACCCTCCTCCAGGCCAAGTTCCCAGTCTTCACCACCTATTGGTGCTGGGTCTGCCTTTCCAAGGTTCCCTGGGACCCTTTTTGCATGGAAGGGAAGGAAGGAAAGAGTGGGCAGCGATAAAAACTGGCAACTGTGTTTTGTAAAGAGCCAGATGGTAAATATTTTAGGCCGCTGTGGTCCATGTTTTGTCACTCTTGTAGCGGGACAGCAGCTACCCAGGACACCTCCTAAGTAAACGGGCGTGGCCGTGGCCCAATACATTTTTATTTACGGTCAATTAGGTTTGATATTCGTGTTATTTCAGGTGTCAATAGTACTATTTTTACTTTGATTTTCTTAAAATCGTCAGATCCGTTGGTAGCTTGTGGACGGGACAGAAACCCCATTTGGCCCGCGGAGAGAAGTTTGCGGACTCCCTTCACCAAAGAGGCCAAAGACAGATAGATTCTGGAGGTGCTTAATGGAAACGTGAGAGAGGGAATTTACAGGAGGTTGGCCTGAGCTGAGAAGAGAGAACAGATGTCGGCCTGAGTGCCTGAAAAGATGAGGGGTTCAAAGGAAAGGGAAGGAAGAGGGGGCTCGGCGGGGCCAGGGCGCCTCCCACGGCTGGGAGCGGCCGGTTTCAGGCTTTGGCGTCTTGGCCGGTCGCCAGCAGCTTACTGACACCGATTTTCCCCAGGGCTCCGACGACTCAGTTCTGACAGTGCCCTTTCTGGTCTACAGGAACGACCAGTGCTGCTGGACACCCCCCACTCCCGCCTCGTCTCCCAGCTTCCCGGAGCCCCGGGGCGGCCCCGCGCCTCGTCCCCGTCCCCGCGGAGGGGGATCGGCGACCCGGCGCGGCCCTCTTCGGCCTGCCCTGCACATCGTCTCCGCGGCGGGGACAGAGACCCTCCGGTGGCCGCTCCTCGGCCGCGACCACAGGCGGAACCTAAGGCGGCTCCTTGCGGCCACCGTGCCGGTTCCCTCCCACTGCTAACTGTCGCCGGTCGGCTTCCCGCCACGTCCACACGGGAATGAAGGATCTAGCGTGGCGGGAAGCACGCCATGGCTTTCCCCCCGTCTCTACGGAGGCAGACACAAAAAGGCCGGGCTTACCAAGTCTGCGCGGAGCGGTCAGGGCGCTGTGGCGGGGCGGCGGCGCTCGGGGCTCCGGGACACCGTGAGCTCCGGGACACTGTGAGCTCCCGCCCCGCCCCGCGCCCTCTCCGGCTCGGCCGTCTCCGCTCCGCCCCCCGCCCCCGGTGCGGATCCGGTGCGGATCTGGACCTGCCCGCCCCGCCCCACGCCCCCTCCAGGCCGACTGGTCTCCCCAAAGCACTCTCCAGCGCAGATCCCGACCTGTCCGCCCCGCCCGCGTGGCCCAGCGCGCCGATCACCCGAGACACGCTGTGTCTCCCTGTCCCTGGAAGATTCTGGACTTTTCTGAATTAAAACTTCTGCATGGCAGTCTTGGGCGTGGTGTGTCTAATGCCCCTGGCTCTTTTCTGTGAACGAGCTCTTTCTGGCTAGAGGGGCAGAGAGATCCGCTTACAAACGTGCAGCACCGAGTGTGGGCCATACCTTAGAGTGGAAGTTCCCTAGAAGCCAGGGCCATCTATCCCTTCACACTAAAGATGGCGAATACACGGCGGCGATGTGTGCAAAGTGGAGTGCCATTATCTCAAACTTCTCCCTAGCCAAAAACAGTTAAGCCCACAAAACCCCAAGCCACTGCAATTATAAACGGACCGATCGAGTAGGGATTTATCTGTGTGCCTTTGGCAGTGGTGCTGGGAGTCGTGCTGAGAATCGGAAGCTCCGGGTTCTACTCGTTGGCCTGTAAACTATTTGCAATACTTTTGGCAAACTTCCTCTCTCCTCAGTCTCCTTATCTGTTAAGAGTAATGACGTTGCCTTTTCTGTGTCATAATAGTGTTGTAACTGTCCAATGAAATGATAGCTTTGAGACAGCGTCAAAAACCGTGGAGTGGGTGTAGATGAAAGATAACGGGCCACAGGGCGTGGTGTAAATTGCATCCTTACATCCGCTAGTCACTTCTGAGCAAATCTGCCTCTCGCTCAGCTACTGCAAACTCACATTTTCTTTTTCTTTTAAAAAAACATTTAGAAACTTTTTATTTGTTAATTGAGAGAGAGAGAGAATGAGCAGGGGAGGGGCAAAGGGAGAGGGAGAGAGAATCCCAAGCAGGTTCTGCACAGTCAGCGCGGAGCCCAATGCAGCTGGAACCAACTCATGGTGAGATCATGACCTGAGCCACACAGGTGCCCATCAGACACACATTTTATTGAATCCACTTGAAAGCCCCACCTGAGCCCCAGTCTCGATAATTCAAGAAGTAATCGGGGCGCCTGGGGGGCTCAGTCAGTTAAGCGTCCGATTTCGGCTCGGGTCATGATCTCGCAGTTTGTGGGTTCTTCGAGCCGGGCATCGGGCTCTGTGCCGACAGCTCAGAGCCTGGAGCCTGTTTAAGAATCTATGTCTCCCTCTCTCTGCCCCTCCCTTGTTCACACTCTGTCTCTGTCTCAGAAATATATAAATATTTTTTAAAAATTCGAGAAGTAATCCATTTTTCTCCCATCTACTCCTCTGCCATTCTTCATTCTTCCATTCTTCTCTGACTTGAGAACTCTGGATTCAGGTTTTGACTCTAAATCTCTTTCTTTTCCCCAAATCTTATCAAGTACCAACTCCTTTCAGTTTCATTTTTACACTCTCTTGGATCTGCCCCCATATTTTCTATTCTCACCTCTAGGGCTCTAGTTTAGGTTTTCAATCCTTCTTTCCTCCAGTTTCTTAACTGGTCTCTTGCCCAACTAATCTATTTTTTTTTAACTGTTATAAACACATTTTCCTGACATATAGCTCTGATCAATTGCCTACTTAAGATGCAAGCCACAAGAGGCGGACCTGGGTGGCTTAGTGGGCCAAGTGTCTGACTTCAGCCCAGGTCATTATACTGCGCTTTGTGTGTTCAAGCCCCGTGTCAGGCTCTGTGCTGACCGCTCAGAGCCTGGAGCCTGCTTCGGATTCTGCCTCTCTCTCTCTCTCTCTCTCTCTCTCTCTCTCTCTCTCTCTCTCTCTCTCTGCCTCTCCCCTGCGTGCACTCTGTCTCTCTGTCTCCCCCAAATAAATAAATATTTAAAAGCTTTTTTGAAAAAAAAAAGCAAACCATAACAAAAGAATGAAACAAAATGGCTCCCTATTGCTTTTTTCTTTTTTAATAAAATATGAACTTCTCAGCCTCTATCTGGATTGGAAAATGGGTTTTTTTTTTCTTTTTACCAAGTGAATGAATGAATTCTTCAGTTTACTCATTTAATAAATCTTTTTTTGGAAACCTACTATGTGCTAACCCCAGTATAAGCACAAGAGATATAGATATGAATATGATATATTGCCTGCCTATGAGGTGGTCTGTGAATAGACTTTAAACCCTTGGTGATTTGGGGGTGTTCCATGGATGGCTGCTGGCATCCACAAATATCTTAAAGTTATATATGAACTATTCTGCATAAGAAATTTTCTTTTTGGGGAAGGATCTATAACTTTCATTTGATTCTTAGAAAAATCTAGGATTAAAAAATATTAAAGAATCATTAGTCTAAGTGATTCTATATGTGAATCATGGGACCTTTTATACCAGAATCCTCTTTAAGGGAAAACACATCACTTGCAGCCTCTGCTGAAAGGTCGACCCCATTAGTGACGTTTTGAATGATTTGACTCTGTGCTCACTGTCACAGCTGATTGGATTGAGGTTAGCTCTGGACTCAAAAAATGCCAGTCTGTAGAATGGACAGTAGTGGATGTTTCATGACACGACATGGAAAGATGAGCTGAGGCCACTCAACTTCTTGCCCTCAGGAAACTGAAATTAGAAACACATAGAGAATTAGACATTTAGAAGGGCTGAAGCTGAACATCTGCGTAGAGAGATGCATGAGGTCATGGCAAATCAAAATTACAAAGAGGTGGACACTATGAATAAGTAGAAGCCATGAAGTTGAGAAATGCTGCATAGAATAGAGGGGTAAATAAATCAATTGCTAACCAGAAATAAAATAAGCAATGCCAGAGGCCCGCTCTGGCTGGTCCAGGGCTCCCTGAAGGGGTAGCGGCAGATGAGAACAATGAAGAGACATTCACACAGTTTCTTAATTGGTCCAGCCTGACATCGTCTTATCCTCTATATTTCTCCTTATCATCTCTTTATTATCTCCTATCTTGCCAGGTCTTGGGCCTTTATTTATAGGCTTATGACATCAAAAGGTGGAATTTTTACAAATAATTCTCAGTGGTAAAGATGCTTTGAAAAGGGTGCAGAAACAGGTTTTACAGAGGCATTTCTTCAGAACTATTCTAATTACAAGGAGGTAACTTACACATCATAGGATAACAGGATATTCTCAGTGAAAAGCAGATAACATACACATTTGTTTGAACCAATAGTAAATCTTACAGCTAAGAATGTAAGGATGTTTTCAGTGAGAAGCAAGATAGCAAACACATTTTATCACAATGATGCTAAAATTCAGTCATAGACAGGGCTAGGAGGCATTCTATTTGGCTCACAAGAGGAAGAATACATTTGTGACGGTTGGTAAGGAAACCTTTTGTCAACCTTGTTCTTTGATGTTGAAGGTGTAAGCGCCATAGGCGCCCCTAGACCAGCCGGCCTTTGCCTGGGAGTCTAAGTTGTAACTACTCTCACCCATCCTCACAATGGGCACCAAATTAGCATGTGTATGCGCAGTGACTTGTGCCTGGCTCTTGTTTGTTTCTGTTTCCTAAGTTAGGCTTTTCTCTCCCGGCCAGGGGAAACATTATCTTTGTGTTCTTTAACCCCCTTTATTTCCACGTCTTAAGTTTGTGAAGCTCAATAGAAGAGCCTTTCCACAAACATCTGCAGTGCTTTGTTTAACTTCCTCTTCATAGAGGTGGGAATATGTTTCCTCCCATGAGGTTTCTGGGGAATATCGGTCTGATTTGGAACATTGTGAGGCCTAATCAATAGCAACAGGCTTAATTTTACACAAGCAATCAGTTAACAGAAGGAGATGCCAGCTTCCGTCACCTATAGTAGGAGCTGTGCAACGTCTACCATTTCCTTACTGTGACCGTGTCATCCAGGAAGGCCGGTGCGGCTCCCAGCACTCCGATGAGACACTTATCTGCTCTGTGCCTCAGTTTCCTCATTGCCAAGTGGAGAGAATAACAGTACTTATTTTATGTGGTTTTCTTGAAGATTAAGACATAATTCATATAAAATGCTTAGAACTCAGAGCCCTGGCTTCAGACGAAGCCTCACAGGATGGCCCGTGCAGAAGTGAGGAGGGATGGAGCCCGTGTGTGTTCTCAGAACTTGTGGGTGGTTCTGCAGTCCTGCACTTGAAGTGTGGGGTGATGGTCAATGTGAGGCAGCGACTGCAAGGCATGCGCCTGGAGAGATCAGTGTTAGAGCATTAAGGGCTTTGCTTGAAAGTACTTGGATTGTATGCTAGGAGCTGTCTATCAAGAACCACTAATAAGTCTTAAGCAGGAGCGTGACATAATGCACTTGACCTTTTGGTGTACTAGGAAATGTACTGAGAGGAAAGAGATTGGAAGCTTGGAACATAATCAAATATTGTTGCAATGACCAAGGGGAGATGGCCGGGATATTGGGGAGAAGGGATTGCTCAGTGTTGAGAAGGCAGAAGCAATTGACTTCATGCCCTGTGTGGATGTGGGGGATTTGGAAGAGGGATACAATCACTTTAAGAGAGAATAGGACTGAGAACAGTCACATTTAGTTATAGCTCTTCAAATCTCTGTCACCTCAGGACTTTTGCAGCTCTGTCTGATGTGTCTCCAGTCTTCTTTCTCACTCTCTTCAGCTGTCTTCTCTGCTCTGGTGGCCATAGCAACCCCCCACCCCCAACTGCGTGGAGGGAAGAACGGAAATCTATTTTCTCACAGTTCCAGAGGCTGCAAGTCCAAGATGAAAAGTACTAGCCAATTTGATTCTGAGTGAGTTCTCCTCCTGGCTGGCAGACGGCCACTTTCTTGCTGTGTCTTCACGTGGGAGAGACAGACAGAGAGATCTTGCTCTTCTTCTTATAAGGCCCTAGTCCTATTGAATTAGGAGCTCCTTTCATCACTTAATTATTTAACTGCATTACTTCCTGAAGACCCTATATCCAGATGGAGTCACATTAGGGTTTAGGGCTTCAACATTTGAATTTTGTAGGGGAGAAGGGAACATGATTAAGTGCATAGCATTGTCTTTTTTTTTTTTTTTTAAGTAGGCTCCACACTTAGCGTGGAGCCCAATGTGGGGCTTGAACTCACAAACTGAGGTCATGACCTGAGCCGAAGTTGGATGCTTAACCAGCTGAGCCACCCAGGTGCCCTTTTAGGATCATCCTTCCTTAAAATATTTTTTTATTTAAAAAAATTTTTAAATGTCTTCTTTATTTTTTGAGAGATAGAGAGAAACAGTGCAAGCAGGGGAGGGTCAGACAGAGAGGGAGACACAGAATTTGAAGCAGGCTCCAGGCTCTGAGCTGTCAGCACAGAGTGCAACGCAGGGCTCGAACCCACGAACTGTGAGATCATGACCTGAGCCGAAGCTGGCCGCTTAACCAACTGAGCCACCCGGGCGCCCCTAAAATATTTTTTAAAACATTTAATTATTTTTGAGAGACAGAGAGAGACAGAACATGAGCAGGGGAGGGGTACAGAGAGGGAGATTCAGAATCCGAAACAGGCTCCAGGCTCAGAGCCCAACACGGGGCTTGAACCCACAAACTGCGAGATCATGACTGAGCCACCCAGGTGCCCCTTTAACATTATCTTTCTTAAAACTGAGACATCGTCTTCTTTAAGCATTTTTTATTTCTTGAGACTAGGCTACACACCTAGCATATCCAGTGAAAGACCACTGTCCTTAGAAAGGCCTGCTTGCAAGGTTGGTGGCTGGCCTCCAGGAACTTGGATTTTGGGAGGTTTCCTACCATTCCCTTACTGTGCCTAACAGTGGCTCACTGTGCCTAACCTGTTTACACAAACAATGTGGCTTATGCCAAACACCTGCTTTCCTTCTGGGAATTTGGCATTTTGGTACATGCCAGACAGACAGGGTGTGCCTATGTGACCAGCCTCCAGTAAAAACTTGGGGCACTGCGTCCCTCATGAGGTTCCCTGGTAGACAGAACTGTGTTAAACATGTGCTGTATCCATTGAATGTTCTCCCACAGCTCCTCTTTCATGATTTTTACCACACTCTCCTGTCCTCTCCTGTTTACTTACTTGTCTTGCTCACTAGACTGCAAGCACTTGAAGGACACTAGTGCCCTGCTCACCACAGCGTGCCCAGCAGTCAGTACTTGTGCTGAGTAGTTGGGTAGGAAGGGTCTTCCCCGTGAGTTAAGCTGACACAGCACCGGAGCAACAGTGGCCAACAAGGCGAACGAAGTCCTTTTCCGATGGTGCTCAACCTAGCTTTTGTGGATAGATCAATCTTTAAAGAACAAGGAGGAAGGAAAGAGAGACGTGATCAGGGAGGCAGGGGTAGACCCAGAGCCTTCTCAGTTGTCATGAAGTCCACGGAAGAGAGACCTCCAAGATTGAGGGAGTGGTGGACAAGGAGAAGGTCTTCAGAGAGATGGAGCGTGATGAGGGCTGACATGTGCTTCCTGGATTTGGCATTTGTATCTCAGAAGACCTTTGCCATAGCAGTTTTGGTGTAGTGGTGAGGAGAAAGGCAAATGAGGAGTGAATGGGAGGCCTGGAGTGGGGGGCAGGAGTGTGGATCACTCACTTGAGAAAAATGACCATGAAAGAGGAGAGGGGGAGTGGCAGCCAGAAGGGGTCTAGGCCAAGGGCCGATTTAAAAACATCCAGGATGGACCTTGAGGGTGTCATGCTAAGCGAAATAAGTCAGGCAGAGAAGGACAGATACCATATGTTTGCACTCATAGGTCTGACAGGAGAACAGGAGAAACCTAATGGAGGACCAGGGGGAGGGGAAGAGGGAAAGAGAGTTGGGGAGAGAGAGGGACGCAAAACCTGAGAGACTATTGAATGCTGAAAATGAACTGAGGGTTGAAGGGGGAGGGAGGGAAAAGAGGTGGTGGTGATGGAGGAGGGCACTTGTGGGGAAGAGCACTGGGTGTTGTATGGAAACCAATTTGACAATAAACTATTAAAAAAAATAAAAAAATAACAATAAAAACATCCAGGGAAGGCCTGACTAGGCTCACAGGCCACTGAGAAGGAGTTTTCAGAATGGAAAGACAAATGTTGAAAGGATACACATGATAGAGCCAAGCACCATGGGAGCTGTGGATGGAAGGAGAAAATCAGGGATGAGGCTATAGATAGTCCATAGGTGTGAGAAGGCTGTGGAGGAGTAGGCACCCTGATGCCACTTTCGATGCCATGATGCAGGGGGGAGGCTGCCCATGGCAGTGCCAGAGGACTTGAGGAGGTTCTCAGCGGTGTCAGAGGGCCACTGAGAGGGGAACTGATCCAGAATGACTGATAGCTATACAAGCTTAGGAAGCTACAACTCACAGCGACTCTAATCCATACAGTTGTGTGACTGCGTGGCTGTATTTCTTCAGGTGTGCTTAGAAATTTAGCCACTGAATCCAAGAAAGAGGTCCATAGAGGAGATTTTGGGTTAGGGTTTTATAGGAGGGGTGTCGCAGAAGGATAAGACAGAGAAAGAGTTGACGGTATGGGGAGGAAAGTAGTTCATTTCACTGGGAATTGGGTATAGGACAGAAAAGGAAGGGGCAAGGACATGGAAGGCAGGTGGCACCAAGTCTCCATGAAATCAGAGAACAAGTGGAAAAGAGGGAAGGAGAGAGCTGGGAATGTGAGACGTTATTGGTAGAATATTATCTTCCAGTGAGTTTAATGTGTGTAGGTAAAGAGCACTTATGAATGATGGAAAATCCAAGCATGAGTGTGGGCATTAAGCTGATCCCAGTTTACACAGAGTGGGCATGAAGGAGGGCGGGATGCTGTGAGGATGAGGGTGGGTGGGTGATTCCCATCCATGCTGAGCTCATCTAGGATGATGAGTGGGTAGGGGTGGAGGGCAGAATGTGAAACCAGTTTTAATGTCTCAAGTGAAATTGGTATATGGCACTGGTAGATTGGGGCAGAGGGTGCTATTTTCCTTTATGTAGGCTATGCTTTGGCTAAGTGGAATCATTGGCTATCACCAAAAATTCCTCTATACTTACACATGTCTTTGCTATTGCTCAAGCTTTCTCTGTTTGGGGAATGTTATAGGTCAACTTTTAAGATATCAAAGAGTTTACTGTATTTAAATTGGTTTAAACTCCCATTCCGGTGAATAATTAAAGATTGGGCAATCTGGAAATACCTTAAGAATGTAACTCGATAAGGAACATTGTAACCTGAAGTTTAACTCGTTTTTCAAGATTCTGTTAGGTAACCCCACCCTTCTCCTAAGACCTGGCTGAAGCAAAGTCCACAGGTGAAAGTAACCTGGTCACTGTCTCCCATGGTATCTTGGGTGTCTAACAATGACTGGTCATTCTAAAGGGACAAAGAATCATAAAATGATAGGTTCCCGCCAAAACTAACGTCTGTGTATCACAATGTAATTGGCAACCAAGGAATGCTGTGATTGTAATTCGTTACCTAAATGATGACGTGTTCTGTCCATAGAATCTCACTGCCCGCTTTGTTCAGGGCCATTCTCTGCTCCTTAACACCAGGGAGATCAGGTTTGGCCCGGCTGTGATAAAAGCATGCGGCCCTGAATAAAGTGATGCCTCACTTGTATCCGGCATTGGTGGTCTTTTCATAATCACCCTGCAACAGGGAATTTCTTTTCCTCCTCCTCCTCCTCCTCCTCCTTCTTCTTGCAAGTTCATTTTTTTAGTTTATTATTATTTTTTAAAGATCAACTTAACATGAGGCTTGAACTTACAACCCCAAGAACATGCTCTATTGACTGAGCAACCCAAGTGTCCCTGTTTGGGGAATAATCTCAATTTCATTTCCCGGTGATGAAATTTTATGGCTCCTTCAGAGAAGCTTCTCCTTCAAGCTTTCCTGATCTCCACCACCCCTCCTAGGCCCTCTTGCCATATTTTATAAATTTTGTTTTGGAAGGGAGGGTTTTGAGATCTATCTACCTATCTATCTATATGTTAATAGATGTTTTACCTTTTCTGATGGCGTGTGTGTTCCTTGAAATGAGAGCACCTTTGTCATTGAAACCAATTTGCACAGTAAGCCCCAATGAATGCTTGTGGGACTGAATGAGTGATACAGTTTCAGAGTAGCGGCCATATCTGTTTCAATTCTGTGTAACTTAACATTCATGACTTCATGTTAAATAACTTGTTGCTCCAAGAATCATTCGACTCTGTGTTGTTTTTCTTTTCTGGGGGGAGGATCTCAGTATATTTCTGTTCTGGGTCTTCACTTTATATTCAGTAAGTTATTCAATGAGTATTTGGGTTTTTAAAATTTTTTTAAACATTTATTCATTTTTGAGAGAGACAGAGCATGAGTGGGGGAGGGGCAGAGAGAGGAAAACACAGTATCTGAAGGAGGCTCCAAGCTCTGAGCTGTCAGCACAGAGCCCCATGTGGGGTTACAACCCACCGACCACCACGGGATCATGACCTGAGCTGAAGTCGGAAGTGCAACCAACTGAGCCACCAGGCGCCCCTTAATGAGTATTTGTTGAGGACCAGATCATGTGCTATGTGCTAGGGTCTGAGGATACAAAGATAAAAGAGTCATGGTTCTTGCCTTTGAGGATTCCCGACTCTAATTGGATTAATACAATAGGAATGGGATCTTTCTAGAAACTGTAGCATATGCAGCAGGGGGTATTCGCTCAGTCACCGGGTAAGGCTCTTTCCCTTTACTTTCTGGGCTAGAAGGGTTACCTCTCAAAGATAAGAACTGTAAGTGGAGGACTTGCCCCAGCACCGAAGGCTCATTCGCAATAGTGAGGAATGAGCCCACAATCTTGGAAGCCACTGTGGTGTAAATGCAAATGCCAGACCAGGAATGTGAATGCTTGAGTTTCAGCCCCCTCCCTTACCAGATAAGCTGTTCTTTATTTCTGAGTTTTGGTTTTCTCATGTGAAATGGGGATAGTAATTCAAGAGATAATAACACCAGTGTTACTTGCTGCAGCAGCAACGGGTAACGCTGTGTGGGTTAAATCGAAGTGTGCTTTGTAAACTGTACTTTGCAGATGGTGGGTGTCATTATTGTTTTCCCCCGAAGCCCTTGCCTCCTCACTTCTGTCGCCTCGGTCCCAGTGGCTGGCCCTCATGAACTCCCTCACTGGAACTGCTGCGAGAGCCCCCGGAGCGGCTGGCGGCCCTGTGCAAGGTGGGGGTTTAGCTGGTTGCTCTCCTCCGTCGTCTGCACGCAGACGCGCATCTAGACATCTTTCACGCTGCTGGTTGCAAACCATTAACGCGCTCTGCTCAGTTGTTCTCAGGTCTTCGACTGTTGTCAGGCAGAGTTGAGAAATTTTCTTTCACAACGACCCACGAGAAAACTGTGACATGCACATTAACGTTTCTGCTCGGTGGAGGCCGCACCATTTCAGAGCCACTCCAATCTGTTGGCTCTAAACGGGCCATCAAATTACGCCCAGTGAGTCTGTATTGGCTTTTTTTTTTGTTTTTGGTCTACATTCTTCATTGTGGAATTCAAGATCCTTTGTGGCTTACTCCCAGCCGTTTTTTCATCATTTCCCTTAATTCACTGCAGACTCCAGTCGAGGGGCACTCTTCACTGTCTCCTGCAGGCAGAGTTGATCTTCCAGCTGATTGTCACTGGTAAGGCCACACTGGTTATTCAAATATTGAAAATTTCCTCCCCCTTCCCTTCTGGTCTGAACCCTTGTACCCTGGCCTCTCTTCTTGTCTGAACTCCTGCGTGTTGTCCATCTGAAGCTCATCCGCCCTTGTGCCTCTGCCAGGCCATGCAGTTCCCACAATCAGGAGGCTTCCAGGTGAATGCGCCCTGTGGCGACGGTCGCCAGGAAATGCCCCAACCTGGCCACCGGGCTGCGATTCTGACTGGTCAGTATTAAGTCACATTTTAAATGCCTTCCCACCTCGTTAGGGGTTTTTTATTCTTGTGATGCCTTCCTTTCATCTACTATCATCTGCTCAAGTCCAAATTCTAGCTATATGAAGACCCAGCTCAAAAAGAACCTTCTCTATGAAGCTTTCACTTTATCTCTTCCAACTAAAAAAGATCCGGTCTCCTCACTGATCTACTAGGCCCTTTATCTGCACTTTTCTTGTGGCTTATGTTCCAGGTGACCTTGAATTCCGGCTATTTAAGGAGGTGTCGGGTTTTCCCTGGGGGACAGGACCTAGTCCAATACCTTTGGTTGGTGGCACCACCCACCTTCTAGAGAGCTTCTTCTTACTCGTACACTGGGTCTAAGAGAAGAAAGCAATGGGTTTGTAGGAAGCGTAAGGACTTCTCCAACAGGAGAAGAGTTTAAAGATTCTTGTGGTCTGTCTTATGATCTTTTCTGATGGTTTAACATTTTTTTGTACAATAGGACTTCCTTTTCACTTCTGCTGGCTCCCATGCTCCCAACCTCCAGCTCTTGGAAGGCCTAGGAATGGGCTGGTTAGCTACCTCTGTTCCCAGCCTTTAGGAAGGGATTGTGTGAGTTAGGGTGCTTTTGGTGAAAGCAATAGGAAGTTGACTCAAGCCAGTGTAGGTAACCATGAAATTGTTGTTCATGATCTGTAAGGCCAGGGGTCCCACGACAGGAGAGCTTCCAGGCCTGATTGATTCTGGAACTCAGTGATATTATCAGGGACAAGATTCTTTTCATGTAATGGTCCAAGCTACCCTTGTAAGGACAGGACAGCCACCAGCAGCAAGGGACACAATCTGGACATGTATTTCCTTGTTTGCATCCAGTGCGAGAGACTTGCTTCTCTTCTGGAAACCCTAACAAACTTCTCTTAATTTTTATTGCCCAAATTAATTTGGGCCCTCCTACCCTGAGCCAGTCACTGGCCAAAGGGATAGACCTTCTCTCATTAGCTGAGACAAGTTGGGGTGGAACAGGAGCTGAGGTGAGATAGTAGTTTCCAGAAGTGGCTGTAACAGGGTCTGCCCTCCCACATGCTCTTCTTACAATGTGACCTTCATGCTCCTTCCATCAAGACATGGGTTCTGTGTTTCCTCCCCTTGAATCTGTGTGGGCTATGACAACTTTGCAAGTGATAATCTATAATTTCTGATACTTGATGATACATTAAATGGTGATATGGGGTCTACCTGCTTTTCTCTTGAAACCCTTTCTCTAGGAATGCAGCCACCATGCTGTGAGGAAGCTCAAGCCACTTGGTGGACGGGCCCCTGCTCAGGGGAACCAGTGGCTGGCACCAAATGGCCAGCACGTGAGTGATCTGCCTCAGAAGGGAAGCCTATGGCTTCTGTCAAACTGCCCAGCTGACACGGTGCAAATCAGGAAGGCTATTTATAAGCCACTAAGTTTTGGGGTGGTTTTTTAAATTATTATTATTTTTGATGTTTATTTTATTTTGAGAGAGAGAGAGCATGTGTGGGGGAGGGACATAATGAGAGGGAGAGAGAGAATCCCAAGATGTGGAGCTCCATCTCACGAACCGTGAGATCCCAACCTGAGCCAAAACCAAACGTCAGAACGTTAACTGACTGGGGAACCCAGGGGCCCCTTGGAGTGATTTTTGATGCACTGGATAACTGGATCAGGGGCCCACTACAAAAATAATCGTGTTTCCGCATTGCTTTCTGTAGTACATTCTTGTTTCTGTCACTCGATTGGGTATCTATCAAGGGCAAGGCCTAAGGTGAAGGCCTGGAGAAAAGATTTAAAGGCTAAAATGAATTTTATTGTTTAGTTTAGCTTATTCACTAAGTCTGGGAATCCTGTATGGTTCAGGTTTTATAATAATAAACAGTGATTTTGCACAGCCCCCTCAAGAAATTGCAGTGGAAGATGGCTGGTTATAATGTGGATGTTCAAGGTCCAAGGGAAGTAGTTGTGACTAATAGCTGTTTTCTTTTTACTGAAAGTGCAGCTCACCCAGGAAGGAGCAGGCATTGTCAAGGCATCCGTCTCTCAGAAACGCTTCTTACCTGTTTTTACCTATTCCAGGAGCCAGGATATTGACTGGCTGCCAGAGGTCCACTCAACTAAAGTAAATATTCCCCCAAGGAATTCCTTTATTTATTTTAACTAGACAAGAGAAAGACTGAACTCATGCTCTAGAGAAACCGACCTAGTTTTTAAAGGGTTAACACCATAGTCAATCTATAAGGAAAAGAATAATGATATATAGTGTGGTTTCAATGGTAACAAGTTCTGTCTCTCTTAGAGATCTGACTAAACTCTTTAGGTGTGGCTGCAGGAATTACTGCTGTCTTGGTCCTCTACTTTGTCATCCTGGGTTTGCCTGTTTCCCCGAACTTTTATGTACCTGGGCTTCACCGTGCTGCCCCCTGTTATATGATCTGGACGGGCTGCTGCCTGGTATTCAAAACTCTTCAAATTGTTTGGCAGAGAAGTCTTGGAGTCTGTCTCCCATTTCTTGAAGTTCAGACTTCAAGCACTATCTTCGTTAATTGGCAGTTGCAGATTTGAGTACTGCTGAAACACAGGTTTATCCTATTGACTGCATTTCTTTTTTCTTTTTGCCAAGTATCTGCTGTGGTGGCTGGCTGCTGGGATTGGTTTTCCCTTCTCTGCACATCCTTTGCCCTGCAACCTGGCAACAGTTGGGCTTCCGTGAAACCTCCAAGCCTTTGGCGGGAAGAGAGCAAGTATAGACTCCAGAGGAGAGGACTTCCCCACCCTCTCCCCTCCACTGCCAGTGTGGAGGTGACTTTGGTTGCTTCCTGAGTTATAAGACCGAACATTGCTGTGGCTTTGTTCACGCTGGGTTATTATTTCAAAGCTTCTATTTTTCTGACCACTGAGATACTCAATAATTATTTATTGGGTGAATGAACAATTTTATTTGGATTCAATTCTGTTAGCGGTAAAGAAGCTGAAGCCCAGAGGGGCTGCAGGACTTTGTGAGAGGCAGAGGCAGACTTACAACTGGGTCTCTTGGTTTTATTGCAAATACTTGTTCATTTTAAAGACTCAAGAGAGCTGCCCTTTCCTTCTGAAGGCTTCCTTGCCAGCCTCTCCTGCTCTTGTCCCCTCCAGGGGCACTGTCCGCTGTCTCCACGGGGCCCCGTGCACACATCCTGGACTGTTTCAGACAGTTATTTATCTACATGTACATCTCTTCCTGCAGAGACAGCAAGCTCCTTGAAGGAGAGGCCATGTCTTAGTTTTTTAAAATCCACCACGCATAGCACAGGCTTGGCCTTTCAGTGTGTACATGAATGGATATATGAGTGACAGTCAGTGAATATAGTGACTGCACATCTTAGATTTTTCTCCTGTGACAGTGAATTTCAGCCATTCTCTTCTTGTCCGTGTTCATACCTGTGAGGTCACGTGCTTCATTACTTCATAATAAAGCGTTTCCTTTAGACACCATGTATATATGCCTGTACACGTGCATTTTAGTTTTGTCTTTTTAAACTAACCCCTGGCATTAAAAAAGAAATACAGGCTTATTGTGAAAAAATTCAAACAGTACAGAAGGCTTTAAAGTGAACAGCTGAAGCTTCTTACGCCCTCTAGTCCCACTACCCTCTGTAATCAGGTTTTTGAGGTGATCTCAGTAGTTGCTTTATTTGATTTACATATACATAGTCACTGTATACATTTGTTTACCATTTGCTTTGTTTTCACTTAATGATCTATTTTGGACATCGTTCATATCGGTACATATATTTCCATCATATTCTTCTTAAAATATTTTTTTAATGTTTATTTATTTTTGAAAGAGAGAGAGAAACAGAGCGTGAATGGGCAGGGCAGAAAGAGAGGGAGACACAGACCAGGAAGCAGGCTGCAGGCTCTGAGCTGTCAGCACAGTGCCTGAAGTGAGGCTCGAACTCATAAGCTGTGAGATAATTACTGAGCCACCCAGGCGCCCTCCACCATATTCTTCTTAATGAGCTCATAGTATTCTATAATACAGATACAGTATGAAAAGCCTAATAATGAGCTTTTATTGAAAGACAATTAGTTTCATTCTTTGTCTCCTAAGAAGTGTTAGGAATCTTGTACACACACAGGCATATCTGAGGAGAAACTCTTGGTATTAGAACCCACGGTTTCCAGATAGGAACTTTAACGTTTTGATAGATATTCCAAAATTGGCCCTCAATGGTTAGTAGTTTTTGATAAAGAAAACAAGTCACTAGGTCTGTGAGTCAGCGAGTCCTCTCAGACGTTTCTCACCAGATGGACACAAAAGAGTTAAGTGTTGTGCCATGTTGTGTTGAGGCATTTCTGGAGCCCATTGTCTTTGGTCTTGCTTTGGTTCTGCTGGCCTCTCCAGCTGCCCTCTCCTCACCTCCCCGCCCAGTCCTGCCTCCACTTTGAGAGTCTCGGTACTTGGCCAAACCTCCCTCTGCTGCTTAGACAGGCTTGATTGGGAGCCGGAGCAAACCCGCCAGCAAACTGGAATTACCTGTTTCTCAGTCATCACCCGTTCCCCCACCCCCAACGGTCGGTGATCTCCCACTTATTGTCCAGATTGTGGCCTCTCTTTGTGGTTTGGTGGGTGCTGTTTAGAGGAAGAGAGAAAATCAAGGCTCTTCTAAAGCAAGGCAGTTTGAGTTTTAAGTGACAAAGTTAGAACAAAAGAACGCAAGTTAAAGAGGCTCACAGCGTGGGGGTAGGGAGGTATGGATTCAGTGTTTATCTAGCACCTATCCTGTGCCAAGTCAAGGCACAAAGCGGGTGTGCGTGGCTGAGGGGCACTGCCTGGACCTCCCGTCCCGGCCTCACCTATCTGGAGTAGAAAGGAATTCCTGTCTGTGTCTGTCTCTGGCTGCGGTGTCCCTCCCTTCGAGCCAGGCTGGTCAGGAATAGATCTAGCTGTGGCCAGGAAACCAGTGGTTTCGGTGGTCTGAGTGGAAAGGATGACGTTTGTTCCTGCCAGGCTTGGAGCATGGAGACGGGTAGGGCCTGGGAGCCTCCCCAGGAAGTGACTCAGGAGCCCGAGATGTCAGAGCTGTGGCTTTCTTTCTCTTGCTGGATGGCTGTGGGTGGGTCCCTGAGTGTAGGCTGTGCTTGATTTCCTGACCTCAGTCACCCAAGCAGCCAGAACTCAGATAGGAGCACAGGTGTTTGGGGGCTCTAAACATCCCAGGAAGCGCTGCCCCGGAAGCTGCCAGAGAGAGATGCCATTCCTCCACACTTCTTTTTTTTTTTTTTTAATGTTTTATTTATTTTGATACAGAGAGAGACAGAGCATGAGAGGGGGAGGGGCAGAGAGAGAAGGAGACACAGAACTGAAACAGGCTCCAGGCTCTGAGCTAGCTGTCAGCACAGAGCCTGACGCGGGGCTCGAACCCACGAACGTGAGATCTGACCTGAGCTGAAGCCGGAGGCTTAACCGACTGAGCCACCCAGGCGCCCCTCCTCCACACTTCTAAGTTCCCCACAGTCCTAAGAGGGGACAGCCGGGTGACTTCAACTGTGGGGCGCAGCAGCCCGGTTCCCACAGCTGGTGGTGGGAGGGTGGGGCCGACACACCTCATTCATTTCAGGTTTCTCAACTAACAAAGAACTTGTCCGATTACAGGCTTTTAAGCTCTCAGTTTACTAGGAAAATACTCATCACCGTTTACTATCTGCTCCAATGTATCCTTTTATCTATCTATCTGATGAAGTTTTGGGGAGCTGGGGGCTCGTGGGATCCAGAGCCGATGGCCAAGAAAGAATTCTTGAAGGGGTCTTTGGGGAATAAGGTGATTTTAATGAGGGCGCATAAGGCAAGCTGACAGGCAGCTAGCACACCGCCCCTCCCCCACCTCAAGTGTGATACACCTCGTGCACTCCAGGCTGCCCAGGAACAAAGGGGGAAACAAACAGTTACCTGATAGAGATCATAGTCCTGCAGGACCGAGTCTCCATCACCCTCCACCTGTGGGAAACAAAAGCAGAAGGAAAGAGCAGATGGAACTAAATTTCCTTGTAACCTGCAGCCCATTGACAGATGCCTGAGGCTGGCAGAATAGAATGTTTCTCCAGGAACTCCCTACTTACTGTCTTAATGCTTTGATAGAGGGAAAAACAACCCTAGCTTGACAAGAGCTAGGCCTCCACTATCCTGGGAGTCTTCCTTAGCATATAAAAATCTCACTGGAGGCTAAAATGAACAAATCAAGAGACTATAGATGCTGGTGTGGATGTGGAGAAACAGCACCCTCCTCCACTGTTGGTGGGAATGTAAACTGGTGCAGCCGCTCTGGAAAACAGTGTGGAGGTTCCTCAAAAAACTATCCATAGAACTCCCTTATGACCCAGCAATAACACTGCTGGGGATCTACCCAAGGGATACAGAATTGCTGATGCATAGGGGCACATGCACCCCAATGTTCATAGCAGCAATGTCAACAATAGCCAAATCATGGAAAGAGCCTAAATGCCCATCACCTGATGAATGGATCAAGGAGATGTGGTATATATACACAATGGAGTACTACATGGCAATGAGAAAGAATGAAATCTGGCCATTTGTAGCAAAATGGCAGGACCTAGAGGGAGTCATGCTAAGAGAAATAAGTCAGGCAGAGAAGGACAGATACCATATGTTGTCACTCATAGTTCTAAAAGGAGAAACCTAATAGGAGACCATGGGAATGGGAAAGGTGGGGAGGAGAGTTAGGGAGAGGGAGTGAGGTGAATCATGAGAGACTTTTGAATGCTGAGCACAAACTGAGGGCTGAAGAGGGAGGGGGTAGAGGAAGGGGAGTGATTGTCATAGAGGGGGCACTTCTGGGGAGGAGCACTGGGTGTTATATAGAAACCAACTTGGTAATAAACTATATAAAAAAAAAGAAAGAAAGAAAATCTCACTGGAAACTTCCCCTGGACTTTACCTCCCTCAACTCCACAGTATATAACCAGTCTCTCCTCATGGTCCCCAGGCAGATCTTCCTGCCCAATAAAATCACCTTTTTGCACCAGAGAATTCTTTCTTGGTCGCCAGCTCCAGGTCCCAAGAACCCCACACTCACCCCAAAACCTCATCAATTTTATTAAAGCATGGAGACAAGACCCATTGTAAGGAAGAGCGGCACTGGGGTCCTGATGGGTAGCTCATCATATACCCTCAGGTTGGGAGGGGGTCAGGGACAGAGTAAGTGTCTAAGGAATTTTGGAAGCGAGGTTTCCAGGACCTTGAGGGGCTGGCTGTTGCTGGGAAACACCTTGGGGAAAGGGCTTAAGCTTCTAGTCTGATTGCCAGCATACATCCTGGGGCAGTTGAGATAAAGGAAGTAGATTTGCAGTATCCTCAAGGCTCTCTTTTACCCTCCAGCAAAGTGTCATCATCCAGGCAGCTGAGCTCCTAGAGGGAGGTCACCCGTGCTGGTTTCCAGGACTCACATCACTGCGCTGCGGGCAGTAAGGGAATTCAACTTTCCTTGATTCTCGGGAGCAAGAATGTCCGAGGAAGATCACACGTATGCCAGCCTCTACTTTACCCCTCAGCCTGCCTCACGCTCCCTCATCTTGTCTACTTATCTACCTATCAACCTAGCTATCTTTGAGTCATTTTATAATTTACAGAAGAATAAAGAAATAGTAAAAATGAGTTTATTAGAAATTGGAATAAGGATTTAGATATGGCAAACTCATTTTTATTCCATATTTTCTTGGATTTTAAAATATGCCCATGTATGTTTCCTTATTTTTTGTGTATAAGTACAGTAGGTATATAGGACACGTGTGTCCTCTTATTTGTTCCATAATTGCACACTTCCATTTTTAGATTTATAAATATCAAATGATCAATCTAATGAATGTCTTTATTTCTACATCATCTCTTTCTGCCCCGTTGCCTTGTTACACTCACCTGTCCTTAGCATTTTTCCACTTCTAAGCTGTATCAAGTAGAATTTAGCACATAAACTATAAGACGTGGAAGAATGTCAAGTGTCTTTTCAGCAAAGTGGGGTGGTCCAGGTTCGTGCAAAAACGCTGTGTGATGCAGCTTTTCCTGTGTAATAACTAACTGGATGAGACTACCATGTGTCTCTTTAGTCCCTAGCGTGTTTACCGTTCCCTCACTGATTCTTGCAAGCTTGTTTGTAAGGGAGCACTCGTATATTCTGTGTGAACGAACGGTCTTCGGTCTTCTCCCTCAGGGGATACCACCTTCCTCTGGGTAGGTGATCGTGTGGTTTTGGGACAGACACACATGGAGGTGTGAGGAAGGCTAGCCAGCCAGAATGGACCCTGGTAGTCAGTGAGGTGACATCCATGAGAACATGCCTGGGTCTCCACGTGGATGATATAGTCATCCAAAGACTCATAGCATGAGACCTCATTGAGGCCATTCATTTCACCACCACAGTAGAGGGCTAGCTGTGAGTCTTTTTGCATTCATCTTTTGATTCATTTGAAAATTGTGAAATTTATTCTTTTGTCAATTTTCTCCTCTTTGCTACCATGTGAAGAAAATTCTCAATTCTCAGCTGTGTTCAAGGAAAGCTAAAACAAACAAAAACCAACACCATACATAAAGAAGGTATCTTCAAACTTTTTTTTTTTTGAGAGACAGAGAGAGACAGCACGAACAGGAGAGGGTCAGAGAGAAAGGGGGACACAGAACCTGAAGCAGGGTCCAAGCTCTGAGCTAGCGGTCAGCACAGAGCCTGACGTGGGGCTCGAACCCACAAACTGTGAGATCATGACCTGAGCCGAAGCCGGATGCTCAGCTGACTGAGCCACCCAGGCGCCCCTCTTCACACTTTTAAAAGTAACTTTTGGAAAGATGATGTGATACTTTGGCGCCATCATAAGAAAACTGAAGGATGACACAGATGACATCATGGTGACGATTCATTCCACTTGTGAGTTGTCCTCCAAGCATTCCTGTCCCTCCCATTTTCTTAGATCTTGAAATGTTTCAATAGAAACATGGGATGTCTGGGTGGCTCAGTGGATTGAGCATCCGACTGAGGCTCAGGTTCATGAGTGTGAGCCCTACATCAGGCTCTGTGCTGACAGCTCAGAGCCTGAAACTTGCTTTGAATTCTGTGTCTCCCTCTCTCTCTGCCCCTCCCCTGCTCACGCTCTGTCTCTCTCTCTCTCTCAAACACAAATAAGCAAAAAATTAAACCAAAAAGATACAGAAAAATGTGATCATCAAGACCTCAAAATATAGCTTCGTGTTATAAAAGGGTCCAGTGAACCCAAAAGGTAATTAAAAACAGAATATTCTGAGTTTTATTACTTTTTTTTCCAAGTAAGTCTTCCTTTTGTTCTTTAGAAGAACTCTAAGTAAGAACAAAAGTTCTGAAATATACATCCTTGGTAATAGAACTACTCGAGGGAAACCCAACATTTAAAATGTTTTATAAAAAACAAAAAAAATGTGTTTGTTTTAAAGCTTACCATCAACACCAGTGTTTGTCAAACATCATTACTTCCTTTTTTCCTCCCAGCTTCTGGAGGCTTTGTTAGGGAAGCACCAACTGTATATGAGAAGGTGAAGTGACACTGCGCTGTGGCTGGTGGCATCGGCTCAGAACCCACGAACGTTCTTCCCTTACTGTCACGGTTCCCTGAGTGCTGACATGCACCTCACCTCTTTATCTCTGCTTTTAGCCTCACACAGCTCCTGGTCCCAACGTTTCTCCATCTGTCAGCTGCCTTTATGCCACTTTTCCCGACCTCCACGCCTGGACTCCACGACCACCTGAGCAATCAGTAAGACATTCTCATTTCTCTTCAGTCCTTGTGTCCCGCCAGGTGCTCCCCCTGCCCTTGCCAGCACCCTTCAGCTGTGAGACCCCAGGGGGAAGGTCCTGCAGTGTCTTTGTTGCTCCACTTCAGCCTTGGGCACCACTGATCAACCCCTTGTCTTTGGTGAGTTAGTTTCCTCATGCCCCTCAGAGCTCCAACCATCGGCCCCCTTCCCACCTCTGCAGGAGGCCTTTCTTCCTCCACAGCCCTCAGCCTCTGCCACTCACAACACATCTTCCTCCAACTGAGTGGGAGGAGCCGGGGGAATCCCTTCTGCTTCTGATCCTGCCTGTTTCCTATTCTCTCTGGCTTTGGCCTCCGTTTTCTCCTCTTTCCTCTGTTTACTTGACCTCTCTCTCTCAGGACTCCTTTTTCTCCCATGTATCAGGCAGGGGACAAGAATATATCTGACCTGGGGCTGGATCCCATGACCCTAAAATGATGACCAGAGCTGATATCAAGGGTTCAACACCCAACCAAGTGAGCCACCCAGGCACCCTTGTTTCATGATTTTAATCAGCACCTCCGTGTATACAAGTGGACTTCCTAATCTTCACCCTGGGCCACACCCACCAGCCCGCTGGCTGTCTCTACTGGATATCTTACGCCCACTTCAAATTAAATAGGGCCGTCTTCCCCCCAAATATGGTTCTCCTCTGCTCTCTCTCTCTCTCTCTGAAGATTTTATTAGGCCAATGAGAAAAAGCCCATTCTCTGTGCTAAGGCATTACTTTGGTAATTTGAACATAGGAACATGCAAAACTTAATGAAAAACTTCTGTGCAAAATTTTATGATTTTATAGAAATACGTATTTTAGGAACATGGCTGACGAGAGCATATAATATAACGCATACATATATTAGTAGAGCCTCAGGAAGATTTTAAAGAATAACACAGAACTAATTCTGTCTTTCTTGCGAACTTTTAAACATCTGCCTTCCTGAATTTTAGTTTTTATGTCATACCATGTCCAGTCTCTCACTTCACTTTCACAAAACCTAGGATGATATTGATGTTTTCCCTCTAAGCTTCCATTGCTTTTGCAGCATCAGTGACTTCTTCTGTAGTCCTTCCTGTGCAGCATTTTCTTCATCGTGAGAGATGGACAAACGGGGAAGTCAAGACCTTCTCACTTCGTGCTTTTGCAGGCTGCCCCCAGAGTTAGGTTCCCCTCCAGGTAAGGCGGTTAAGCTATACTAGATATTTAAGAGAATGAATCAGAGGGTTGAATTTGAGTTGATGTAGGGACGGTTGGAGCCAGAGCTAAGGAAAATATCACTTCAAGTCTAAGGAACAGGGCAGCTTTGAAACTAGGGATCAAACTGAAGGTCAGCAGACAGAAGGACCTGGAAAAGAATGGAAGCAGTGAGGAGGGTCGTAGAATATCTATCAAGTAATGTCTGTGGTACTGTTTTGTGTTTCCTTGGTGCTGTTGGGTGTGTGGTCAATGAACAGGTCAGCATGGCTTAAAGTGTAGAGTCAAGGACAATGATAGTTTGCAAAAAGCCCATGACATGTATTGTCCATAGGTGAGATAGAGTCTTCAACTCTCAAGACTGAATAAAATTAACTTGAATCATCTTCATACTAAATCTTGGCCAGCAGAAATCCCAAATCTTGGTGATCTCAGAGAGTCTCGGGGCTCACATTCTTTCTTTTCTTTTCTTTGTTCTTACTTTTTTTCTTTTCTTTTTTTTTTTTTTTTTTTGAGAGAGAGAGATGGAATCTTCAGCAGGCTCCATGCCCAGTGAGGAGCCCAACTTAGGGCTCCATCTCACAACTGAGATCATGACCTGAGTGGAAATCAAGTGTTGGACGCTTAACCAACTGAGCCACCCAGGCGCCCCTCAGGGGCTCACATTCTTGTGGCTGCCTCCTACCTGGATTGGCTTTCTACCTCCTAGACATGGATAATTCAACCTCTTCTCAGATTTCCACCAAAAAACCATTCACACAGCATGTAGATTTTTTTTTTTTTTAAGATTTGGGGGTCCTGGGCAGGGTTATGTCACATTCCACACAGCCTTCTGCCATTTATGGACCCCTCTCTGTTCTCTCTCTTCCCTGCTGGAACAACTCAGATCCCTCACTTCATGAGTAACAGCTTGTCAGTTATTTAAAAAACTTTTGTGTGCACCCCCTGGGTCCTACCTTCCACCCTAAACTAACGCCCAGACATTTTTCTTGACAGTTTCAGTCTGATGAGGTATTTTGGTTTTATAATAAAATCCTCTCCCTTTTTAAGCACATCCCGGAGCCTGTACTTGTAGCAGGGGTGGGGTGGAGGAGCACCTATGTCTAGCTTCATGGTTAGCACTTAGCAAACTGCAGACAGGAGTTAGAATACAGTCCTTAGTCTACAGTCATGATCATTAGCAAATGAATAGCCCCCTGTTGGCACTGTACAACTCTATTAACGTAAGGTCAAGTTATTCTGAGTTTCCATCCTGGTCTTTCCTTCCAGATACCTTTCTCTGTTTTTCTGCAGGGTGGCTGGCAAGGGGCTCCTCTGGGTCGTGATCTTTGAAATACAGTTGGCCCTTCAATAACATCAGGGTTCAGGGAGCTGACCCCTCTCTCGTTCACAGTTAAAAAAATTCCCTTGTATTTTTGACTCCCCCCAAACTTAAGTAGTAATAGGTTACTATCGACCTAACGTCTTACCAATAATGTAACTAGTCGATTAAGTCATATTTTGTATGTATGTATTTTTACAATCTACATTTCTCTTAAAATTTTTTGGTGTTTCTAGTCTACGCAGTTTGTCTGTGAGTTTTTCAAGTAGTCACAAATCCCCCCAAATTTTTCCAAAAATATTTATTGTAAAAAGTCCATGTGTAAGTTGGCCCATGTAGTTCAAACCTATGTTGTTCAAGGGTCAAGTGTACCTGTCCTCCAGAGTTGGCTGTGATATGTCTTGAATCACAGATGCTGAAGTGAACATGTAGTTCATTTCATGTGTAGTGGGCATGACCCTTCCTATCCAGGTGATTTTGCAGATGAAAGCCACATTCTAAGACCTATTTATTTATTTAAATGTTTATTTATTTTTGAGAGAGAGAGAGAGAGAGACAGACTGTGAGTGGGGGAGGGGCAGAGAGAGAGGGAGACAAAGAATCTGAAGCAGGCTCCAGGCTCAGAGCTGTCAGCACAGAGCCTGATGCAGGCTCAAACCGACCTGAGCTGAAGTTGGCTGCTTAACCAACTGAGTCACCCAGGCACCCCTAAGATCTATTGGTTAATATTACAAGAGTTTTGAAGTTCAGATGTCTTAAAGTTGAAACGCACATTTAATACAGTGTTTCCTCTGCCTCCCCAACAAAAATGCTGCATTTTAATCGTTGGTTCCTCTTACAATCCACAGCGTCTTAGAATAATGGTACGGCAACACCAGCTACCCAGAAAGCATCTGGATTTAAGCATCGTGTAGCACTCTGCTCTACAATCCCCGGTGCTGATGAACAGAAGAGGAGAATCTCCTGTCCTTTTGAAATTCCAAGAAAGAGTAAAAGATGTTATTTACTCACGGTTGGTCTTGGGCCAAGGCAGCAAAGTGAGGTTTTCCCATTTCCTTTTGCCTATTGATGGGTCTACCAGGGACATTGCAGGAAGTCACCGCAAGGTGGCGCACAAACACCAGGCATGAAGTTCTGAGGGCCGTGCTCTGCAAAGCTGCGGACCTTTGTGGATGGCCACTCAGGAGCACCTATGCTGAAGTGTCTATGCTGAGCCCAGTGAGTCAGGTGAAGACACAGATTCCATGGAGCAGCTGAAGGAGGGTTTGGGCAGGCAGCATGAATGGGGAAAGAAGTTAGGAGTCATTCATTAGAGTAACAATATCTATTGAATAAATGCCTACATTTGGCTAGATGTAGGGGATACAGGTAGAGAGTAAGATGGTGGTAAATAACAAAATTCAACGATTAAATTTTAAAGATTTAGTTGGCTTTATTTATCAATGCATAAATTGGACAGCATCCTGTCTAGCAAGTAGAAGGGAGCATGAAAGGACTACAGAATAGGAAAGGATCGATTGATTGATTGATTGACTGATTTAAGTAATCTCCACACTCAGCCTGGGGCTTGAACTCACCATCCCAAGATCAAGAGTCACATGCTCTAGTGACTGAGCCAGCCAGGTGCCTGAAGGAAAGGCTTTTTGTTTTCTTTTTTTAATTTTTAAAATGTTTTGGGGAGCCTGGGTGGCTCAGTCAGTTGAGCGTCCAACTTCGGCTCAGGTCACGATCTCACCGTTTGTGGGTTCAAGCCTTGTGTGGGGCTCTGTGCTGACAGCTTGCTCAGAGCCTAGAGCCTGCCTCAAATTCTGTGTCTCCTTCCCTCTCTGCCCCTCCCCTATTCATGCTCTCTCTCTCTGTCTCTCAAAAATAAATAAATGTAAAAGAAAGGAAGAAAGAAAGAAAGAAAGAAAGGAAGAAAGAAAGAAAGAAAGAAAGGAAGGAAGGAAGGAAGGAAGAAAGAAAGAAAGGAAGAAAGGAAGAAAAAAGAAAGAAAATGTTTTTATTTATTTTGGAGAGGGACAGAATGTGAGCAGGGGAGGTGGAAGGAGAAAGGGACACACAGAATCTGAAGCAGGCTCCAGACTCTGAGCTGTCAGCACAGAGCCCGATGCGAGACTTGAATTCACAGACTGCGAGATCATGACCTGAGCTGAAGTCAGACCCTCAACCGACTGAGCCATTCAGGTGCTCCAGGGAAGGTTTTTAAAGATAGAATTGGAGCAGAAAAGAGAAAATTATTAGTAAAGAATCTATTGTTTTAGGCAGGGCTGCCTCTGCCAGAGTCCAGCTCTAGCAGGTCCAGGTTCCCCTGAAGGGGTGATGGTGTCAGTGAAAAATGAGTTGAGAGAGCCATTAGTTTCTTTCTAGTCAGTCCAGCATCTCTGTCCTGTCAAGTTTTGTCTCTTTATTTATAAATTTAATTGTTAACATGACATCAAAAAGTGGAATTTTTACTACAAATAATTCTCAGTGATAAAGATGCTTTGAAAAGGGTGCACAAACAGGTTTTACAGAGGCATTTCTTCAGAACTATTCTAATTACAAGAAGGTAACTTACACATCATAGGATAACAGGATATTCTCAGTGAAAAGCAGATAACATACACATATGTTTGAACCAATAGTAAATCTTACAGCTAAGAAGATAGCAGGGTGTTTTCAGTGAGAAGCAGATAGCAAACACATTTTATCACAATGATGCTAAGATTCAGTCATAGACAGGGCTAGGAGGCATTCTATTTGGCTCACAAGAGGAAGAATACATTTGTGACGGTTGGTAAGGAAACCTTTTGTCAACCTTGTTCTTTGATGTTGAAGGTGTAAGCGCCATAGGCGCCCCTAGACCAGCCGGCCTTTGCCTGGGAGTCTAAGTTGTAACTACTCTTACCCATCCTCACAATGGGCACCAAATTAGCATGTGTATGCGCAGTGACTTGTGCCTGGCTCTTGTTTGTTTCTGTTTCCTAAGTTAGGCTTTTCTCTCCCGGCCAGGGTAAACATTATCTTTGTGTTCTTTAACCCCCTTTATTTTCGTGTCTTAAGTTTGTGAAGCTCCGTAGAAGAGCCTTTCGACAAACATCTGCAGTGCCTTGTTTAACTTCCTCTTTATAGAGGTGGGAATATGCTTCTTCCCATGAGGGATCTGTGTCTGACTTGGAACATTGTGAGGCCTAATCAATAGCAACAGGCTTAAATTCACATGAGCAGTAGTAGCAGAAGGAGATGCCAGTTTCCGCCTCTCATGGCAGGAGTCCTGCACGTCTGCCATTTCCTTCCTGTGACCGTGTCATCCAGCAAGGCTGGTGCAGCTCCCAGCATGCCTCCTATGGAGTATGGAAGAGATTTATCAGTAAATTTCCTAGTGCTGACTGATGAGGGATAGAAGCAGAAAAATAGCCACTTTTAGCCCAGAAGGCTGACCGACAAGCCTGCCTTGTTTCTATAAGGATCAAATACCTGATTGTTGCTATATTCTTAAAGGATCTCATGACTGCCTGTACATGTTACTGATAGTTAATATTGAGCTGAATGATAAGCACCAGAGAAATATTGCAAGAATAGTTTTATGAGTAGAAATTTGAATAAAACATTTATGATCTTAATACTCCTTGCAGCCCCCTCCCCCATGAGCACTAAGCATATAATCACACAGCAGAAGTGCAGCACTTTCTGCCCTTGGGTCCTGTCCCTGTGCTCCTTAAATAAACTTACTGAGTTGAACCATAAAACACCTCAAAAACTCTTTCCTGACCATTCCACTCAACGATCCCACAACACTTTTGGTGGCCTGTGTGGGGATTATGGAATATGTATCCAAGAGTGTTAGTTTGACTTGATAAGACTTTTTTTACCCCCAGTCTTTGTTTGTTGCCTGTTATTTTTGTTTTTCAGAGATGTCCTGTATAGTATGACCCCTCGGAAGGTGACTTGTCTGCGTGCTCAGGAGAGAACATCTTGCCCATGGCTACACTACTGGGAGGGACAAATGCCTGCTTCCCGGTTAGACATCAGTACCTTGGCCAAAATGGCATTGGGCTCTGAAATCAGGCTCTCCCTGTTTTACCTGTTCTTTTAATACTTGTGTTCTTGGAGGGCATGGGATGGCCATCCATGTGGTTAGGACGGCTGCTGATTGTAAGACTCCCAAGTAAGGTTTCCTCCTAAATAACCTGGTATGATCCTTCAATGAGCATGAAATAAAGAGACATCTGACTGAGTGCTTCCTGAAAGGGCTGGGCAGAGCTTTTACCCAGTTGGGACACTCACCCAACACTCAGGAGCACTGCTTCCTTTGGACTGGATCATGAATAAAACTCACAAGAAAGTTGCCCAGATTAGATAGGAATCCAATACTTTCATTTTTTCATCTCTCTCACTTTGTCCTTCCCCCTGGGCTGTTTGGCATTCTCCATCTTGCTCTCAGATTGAAAGTACTGCTAGATATATGACACTTAATATGACATAAAGTAGCTGCCCCTTCTTAACGAGGGCCAGGACCTCTACCCCATCCATTAATACTGGATCTAGAAGCTTACAAAAGGGTACTCTTATTGGTCGCCAAATATATTGGCCCCCCCAAAATGGGAAGAGGCAGCCCCAATCTCTGCGGCATTTCAGCCCATTCACCCACAGCTGATGTAGTCTGGAATGCAATGGGAAAGGGCAGGAGGTCAACATTCCTTCTCAGGCAGTACAAAGCTGTCAGAGTGGTCAAGAAAGAGGGACACCTTTCCCCTACTCTGAACCCAAGAAACTTCGGCAATATTCCTGATGGGACGCCATTTGGAAGCCGAGGGGGGTTTTGGTAATGGACTCATAGGTCTCCCTCATTTTGTAGGACCCTCTTAGTCTGTCTCCTAACACATTGCAGTCAGTTTGGACTTAAAGAAAAACCACCAAAGCCACCCCCACGGTGTGTAGCTCGCTCTTGAGCTAGCCTGCTTTCACATGTCCAGAGTCTACTTTTCGCTTTAATAAACTTGCCTGTTGTGCCACATGTGAGTCCTTGAATTCCTTCTTGTGACAAGACCAAGAACTTTTGGTGACTCCTTTGGGACTGGCTGGGTCAAGCCCCAGGGCCCAGAGTCTCCTCAGTTCTCCTGGCAAACATCTTTTTGGCAACTGCAGAGAGACAAGGTAGCAGCAGGTTGGGGGCTGCTCCACGAGTCTCCAGCTCTGACCCGCCTTGAGCTGGAGAGCTGCCCTGTCACTTCTGCTTTTTCATGCAACATGGGGAAAGGCCTAAAAAAGGACACCTCGTATGCTTCCTTCCCAGGTTGGCGTCTCTTGTAACACTGTTGGCCTCAACACAAACTAGAGGATGGGGAAGTCTGACCAGAGAAATGGACAAAAATCCCATATGGTCAGGACTTTATGGCCCTGTACTAAAATCCTGATCTGTCCATACTCACTTAGCAGGGCCCGAGGACACGCCTCTCCCCACCCCCTACCCCTCAGTCCACCATCAGCTCAGCTGCCTCAGATCCTTCTACTTCTGTTAGTCCACTTGCCTGTGTTCTGTCGTGTTCTCTATGTGCTCCCCTTGGTCTCTATTGGAAACAGGTTGTTGCCAAGATCACGCACTTGCTTTCCTCTTTTTCTTGAGTTACTCATCTCCTCTTTGTTTGCTTCTTCTTTTGTGGATCAGATCTGGAATATATCTTGAGAGAACTGGATAAATGTTGCCTGTGTCTTGTATGGGGGAGGGGTTGGGAGAGCTTTCTCCCTCATTCATTTCTGGCTTAATGGCTATGAGAATTGGAGCCAGTCATCTGTGGTCAGTCTACTTCGGGACCTTAAGGAATAGTCCAAGGAGAAGCCGAAACTCCTTTTGTTTCAGGGGAGTTCCCGGTCTTCTCTGGCCTGACATGGACTGCCTACTTTCACTCTTTGTTGGTGGAAAGAAAACATGTGTCTGTTCATTGTCCAAGATGAGGAGCTTTAGGCCCTGGAGGCTTCTTTCTTCTGTCTGGGCGTTTATCCACCTCCAGCCTCCATCTCCACTTCCTCCTATTTCTGCACCACCTTGGGCATGCCTTGCCTACCCGGCTCCTACATCATCCTTGGTGTCTCTGGCGCTACCCCTGCTCCCTCCGCCTTCCCAACTGGGGAATGAAAAGCACCCCTCCCTGGACTTAAACCACCCTCTTCAGATTTCCCCACAGGTGCTCCCAGTAAAAACTGACAGTAGGGAACAAATTGATTGATTTTTTAAAAATGTTTGGGGAACCTGGGTGGCTCAGTCGGTTGAGCGTCCGACTTCGGCTCAGGTCAGATCTCACGGCTCGTGGATTCGAGCCCCGCATTGGGCTCTGTGCTGACAGCTCAGAGCCTGGAGCCTGTCTTCGGATTCTGTGTCTCCCTCCCTCTCTGACCCTCTCCTGCTCATGCTGTCTCTCTCCCTCTCTAAAATAAATAAAAACAGTAAAAAAAATGTTTGTTTCTGAAGGAGAGAGAGAGCACAAGCAGGGGAGGGGCAGAGAGAGAGGGAGACACAGAATCCAAAGCAGGCTCCAGGATCTGAGCTGTCAGCACAGAGCCTGACACAGGACTTGAACCCACGGAGCATGAGATCATGACCTCAGCCGAAGTCAGACGCTCCATCGGCTGAGGCACCCAGGCGCCCCAAATGGATTGACTTTTAAGTTGACCCAGGTGCAACATATTCAGTGTTTAAGCTAATTTCAATTTGTAACTTTAATTAAAGTAGAGATATCTTTAGAGTTATCAACATTACATATAATACTTTTATTCTACCAAGGTTTACTAAAGGTCAGATAGGCTCATGTTATCTCTGTTGCAATCTGTCAGCAAAAAGTTGGGTAAACCGATGGTTTGGGAAGAGAATGAGCAAGCCCATGGGAGGGGCAGAGGGGGAGAGAGTCCCAAGCAGGCTCTGCACCGTCAATGTCAGTGCGGTGGCTGATGCAGGGCTTGATCCCGTGAACTTGTTGTAACCCTATCTGTAGGCGGCATACTCAGTTACAATGTCAGTAGTTACAAGAGCAAGGCGTCCTCTGGCCTGGGGACTCCATTGTAACATTAACCACATGCCAGCAAGAAGCATTCTCTTTAGTAATGGAAATACCCCTATCTGTGCTGGTATTGGGGTGATATGTCTATCAGCTATGCGTCGATATAAACTGCTGGGAGCCACATTGGCCTTGCTGGATGACACAGTCACAGTGAGGAAATGGCAGACATTTGCACAGCTCCTGCCACGAAGCAAAACTGGTATCGCCTTCTATTATTGGCTCCTATGGGGAATGGGTCTGCTGTTATTGATTCGGCCTCACAATGTTCCAAATCAGACCAATATTCCGCACAGTTACCCCCTAAGAAAAAGCATATTCTTGTCCTTACACGAGAGATTTTAGATCAAAGCGCTGCAGATGTTTGTCAAAAGGCTCTTCTAATGAGCCTTACAGACCCAAGACATAGATAATAAAGGGGGTCAAAAAACACAAGTTACAATTAACTCTGGGCCAGAGAAAAGGAGCCTAACTTAGAGACAAGAAACAAACAAGAGCTGGACATAAGTTACTGCCCATACCTTTTCTAATTGGTGCCACAAATACCTTCACTTACACTGATATCCATTATGAGGATGGGTAAGAGCAGTTAAAATGTAAACTCATATACACAGGCCGGCACATCTAGGGCCCCTGTGGTGCTTACACCTTCAACGTCAGATAACAAGGTTCACACAAGCAACTTACTAACCAGTGCAAATACATTCTTCCTTTTGTGAGCCAGACAGAATGACTCCTAGCCTAGCCTGT
>NC_043707.1:39301988-39338821 GCF_006229205.1 Suricata suricatta | reverse complement strand
ATAACAAGGTTCACACAAGCAACTTACTAACCAGTGCAAATACATTCTTCCTTTTGTGAGCCAGACAGAATGACTCCTAGCCTAGCCTGTGCCTGAATCTTAGCGTTATTGATATACACAAATGTGTTTGTTATCTGCTTTTCACTGAGAACATTCTGTTATCTTCTTAGTTGTAAGATTTACTACCAATTTAAACAAATGTGTATGTTATCTGCTTTTCACTGAGAATATCCTGTTAATCCTGTTAGTTGTAAAAATTAACTCCCTCACTGAAATTAGAGTAGTTCTGCCAAAATACCTCTGTAAAACCTGTTTCTGTGCACTTTTTAAAGCACCTGATCACTGAGAATTATTTGTAGTAAAAATTCCACTTTCTGATGTCATGTTAACACTTGATCTATAAATAAAGACACAAAAACTGACAGAGCAGAGACGCCTGCCTGGTGATCAGAAAGAAGCTGAGGCTCTCTCCGTTTCACCAACACCGTCCATCCCTTCAGGGAGCCCTGGACCTGCTGGATCGGGACTCTGGCAATAAATAATGCCAATCTATACCTTACCAGGGAGAAACCCACCGAGGGAGGCCTGAATTGCTTGATATGGGCAGTCAGCCACAAATTCATCGTGAAGATTGGTTTGGAGCTCAGTGTAATGTGCCCCTTGTAAAAAAATAAACAAACATTTAAATCTGGTGCACATGTCTGCTGAAACTTTTGGTATATTAGCAGAGTCATCTGGGATATATAGACAACATTTAGCCTCCATATTAGCATCGTATTTTTGACTCGCAGTCAGGATTTTAAGAGCCATTAAGTTCTAGAGAGGTATTTTTCAAATTTGTGGGTGACTTCATGTTGGATTTGGTTAAAGGTGGCCACTGTATGCTTGGCTAAAGCCTCTAGGTGTAATTTTACATCAATAGAGGTAGGTCCCAGAACAAATATGCCAAGGGACAAAACCATTAAGAATCCCCCTTTGCCTAATGACTTAGCCTTAACAACAACCTAATTACAAGGAATCACAGGCAAGTGGGTGAAGACTTGGTTTACTGACTTTGGACCTGAACTTCATTGATGCCATTTTGGGCCTGGGGTTCTCTTTTTTAACAATAAACACAGTGCTGCCCCACCCCGCTCCAGAGTTTGTGGCCTAGTGGTGTTAGCATAACTAACCTAACTGCGTGATGTAACTAACCTTTGGTTCCGTGGAAAGAGCAGGGTCAATGGGAATTGTTTTGGACTGAATTTATATGTTGAAGCCCTAACCCCCAGCCCTCAGAACGTGACTTTTTTGGAGATGAGGTCTTTAAAGAGCTGTGACATTGTGATGCAAAATAATAAGGGTCTTGTCCTGGGGTGCCTGGGTGGCTCAGGCTGCAGACTTGACATTGGCTCAGGTCATGATCTCACAGTTTGTAGGTTTGAGCTCTGTCCAGCTGGCTCAGAGTCTGGGCCTGCTTCAGATTCTGTGTCTCCCTCTCTCTCTGCCCCTTCCCCATGCATGCTCTGTCTCTCTTTCTCTCTCAAAAATAAATAACCATTAAAAAAAAAAAAAGAAGTAGGGGCACCTGGGTGGTTCAGTTGGTTGAGCATCTGACTTCGGCTCAGGTCATGATCTCACAATTTGTGGATTCAAGCCCCGCATCAGGCTCTGTGGTGACAGCTTGGAGCCTGGAGCCTGCTTCTGATTCTGTGTCTCCTCTCTGCCCCTCACTTGTTCGTGCTGTCTCTCTCTGCCTCTCAAAAATAAACATTAAAAAAAACAAACAAGAAGAAGGGTCTGTTCTTAGTTTCTGGCACAGACTTCCTAAAACAGGGGGAATTTCCTAAGTGCAGAGAGTGATCAGGATGTCTTTTGTTACGTTAATGACGTGACTTTTGGAAAATACTTGAGAATGGGCCAGCTGAAGACAGGACTGGAATTTCTAGTCCCACCCCCAGACCTCTGGGGAGGTGAGGGAGCCAAATCAATCACCGATGTCAATGATTTGATCCATTGTGCCTACCTCATGCAGTCTCCACAGAAGCCCAAAAGGGTGGGGTTCGGAGAGCTTCTGTTGGAGAGCACCTGGAGATTTGAGGAGAGCGGCACTTCCAGATCACACAGGAGCCACCCGCCCTTTCTGCACGCCTTGACCCATGCATCTCCTCCGTCTGGCTGCTCCTTAAACAGGTCATTTAGTGAGTAAGCACGTTTTCTGGGTTCTGTGAGCCACTCTAGCAAATGAAATGAACCCAAGGAAGGGGTTGTGGAAACCTCTGATTTGTAGCTGGTTGGTCAGAGGCAAGGGTACAGCCTGCATTTGTGGTTGGCATTGGACGCCGGCCGTGGGAGGGTGAGGGCAGTCTTTTAGCCCCGAACCCTTAACCTGTATATCTGGTGCCATCTCTGGGTGGATAGAGTTGAACTGACTTGTAGGACACCCTGCTGGGGTCACAGAGCTTGTTGTCGGGTAAACCCCCACACATTTAGTGGCCAGAGTATCAGAAGTGTTCTGTGTAAAAGCACAGGAGAGAAACGCAGGAGGAGGAAGAACTGCATGGTTTCTCCAAAAAGAGGTAATTAGGGTAGAACGGCCATTACAGTGGGCCCTAATCCAGTGTGACTGGTGTCCTTGTAAGAAGGCATCAGGACATCTTGGTGTGCAGCTCTAGTAAGTGACTACAGGAGTTAACAGACTTGGCTTCAAACCCTGCATCAATTACCTGTGTGTGACTCTGGGCAAGTTTCTTCTCAGCTTTTCTCGTCTGTAAGAAGCTGATACCTGCCTCAGAGTCATAGAGCTGATCAAAGCGGAGAGTGTATGTGAAGCTGGTGCTTGGCACTTTCTAATGAATAGCAGTAAGAATGGGTTCCAGCATTTCCATTGCCCTTAGAATAGATCGTCTGTGAGACACTGGTCTTTTAGCCCTTTATCAGAGATGTTATCTTGAATTGCTTGCCATTCATCACCTCTACAAGCCCAGCAGGAAAAAAATGATGTTTAGGGAAGATTATCTTTAAAAAATATATTTATTTATTTTTTGAGAGTGCAAGTGGGGCAGGGACTGAGGATCCAAAGTGGGGTCTTTGCTGACAGCAGCGAGCCCAGTGTGGGGCTTGAACTTGTGAACTACGAGATCATGACCCGAGCTGAAGTTGGACGCCAACGAACTGAGCCACCCAGATGCCCCAGGGAAGAGTATCTCAAAGACAAGCCATTGCTCCAATCCTCTAGTTTCCCAGTTCTGGCTTTGAATAGCCAGACTCCTGGGAGGGTGTTTGGGGTGTTTTAGGATCACCTTCGCTGAGTCAAGACTTAATGTCATGCTTTCAGCTTCTGTGGAATATTATTGCAATGACCGGTGCAGAATAGGGTCTTATTCTTGGGTTCGGTTCAATGCAGCTTGATCTTTTTTATGGCGCAGTTACATATGTGACTTGAACGGACCTCAGAAGGTTAGAGGATGGGTGCCCCCCTCAGGTGATAGCCTGACAGGGCTGGGCTCCACCCGGTGGTTGTCCGTCTCAAGGTGACTCTGGTTTTTCCTCAGGATTCAGTGCTCGGTCTCTGAGCAGGCGGCTTGTTTCCATCACCACAGAGAAAGCAGAGCTGTTGGGCACAGTCTGCTTTGACTCCCCTGCTCTCACACCCTTGTCCCACCTCACGCACACCTTCCCATCAGCCCACCTCTGACCAAAAGCTGCTGTGTCCCTGTGCTCCAGGGACCCATACCCAGCTGTCTCCTCTGGGTCTTCATTTCATATTGTCCCTTCTCTTCTTGCCTTTCTGACTTTCTACTCCTGCCTCCTAATCTAATCTATACCAACTGGCTGCTGGTGCTCTCCTGACCCTCTTCTCTGTTTAGGTATACCCTCTTTCTTCTTTCTTTTCAGCCAAGCTTCTGGAAAAAGCATCCAACTTGAAAATATCGTCTTCATTAGCATACTACATTCTCAATAGTTATACTTGAATATGGACTTTTTACTGTGTTCCATTGACCAGTCTTTCATTTTTATTGATGAAGGAGCATAAAGCAGGCTGAAGACAAAATACAAACAAGCCCTCCACGCCTCACCTCAGGTGGGATATATGTGATATTCCACAGGCACTTCCCAAGGACAAATAAAAGGAAAGAAAACTAATGGTTAACTGATAGAGATCACCGTCATACAGGACATGAATCTCCATCAGTTTACAAATATCTTGGTAAATTACAAGAGAATGGCAATCTTATCAATAGCCTGTTCTCCAGTTACCTGTAGACTCAGTTTCCTGGAGCCCTAACATCACCCCTCCATATAAATTTCCTTATAACCTGCAGCCCAATGACAGATACTTGAGGCAAATACAGAGTATTACATTTCTCCAGGAACCCCCTACCCTCCTAATGTTAATGCCTGACTAGAGGGAAAACAACCTAAGCTTGACAATAGCAAGCCCTCAGGTATTTTAGGATCCTCTTTAGCACATCAAAGTCCCTCTGGAGGCCTCCCTTTTGTCTTTACCTCCCCCAATTCCAAAGTACATACCTAGTCACTCTTCACACCCCCTCTTCAGCTCTTCCTGCCCTCTGGTTCTGTCCCCTTCCTTTAATAAAATCACCTTTTTGCACCAAAGACATCTTCAAGAATTCTTTCTTGACCGTCATCTCTGAACCCCATGAACCCCACCATCACCCCCAAACCTCATCATTATTACCACTACTATCAGGATCTTAACCACTTTAGCTTGTGATACTTTTAATATATGATAATGTAATGTAATATAATAATATACTATATTTGTATATGCTTAAATATATATTACTATATATAGCATATATATGTGCTCCACATATACTATATAACTGTACATATTATATATGTAAATATGTACTATATACATATTACTATATGTATATATGTATATATGCATATGATTCTATGTATAATGTTATTATATATACATATATTCTATATAATGGTATAGTGTAGCATAAGAATAATATAAAGTAAGCCCTCTTATTAACATCTTTCCCCAAATTTTCCTGCCTACTCTTGCCTATATATTTCTTGATAAGTATGCAATCACTTTTATGCAGTTTTAAACTGTATTCTTGTTTGGGGCACCTGGGTGGCTCAGTCGGTATAAGTGTCCAACTTTGGATCAGGTCATGATCTGCTGGTTTGTGAGTTCGAGTCCCACGTTGGGCTCTATGCTGACAGCTCAGAGTCTTGAGCCTGGTTCAGACTCTGTGTCTCCCTCTCTCTCTGCACTCTGTCTCTCTCTCTCTCAAAAATAAATAAACATAGAAAAATGTTTAAAACTGTATTCTTGTTCAAGGTATAGACTAATAAGGGGAAAATGGACATATTTATAATAGTGAGCGCTCCCATCCAAGAACAAGAGTTGCCTTTCTGCGTTGCAGTTTTGGGGTTTCTGTTATGTCCCTTAGGCCAGTTTTATTATTAAAATTTTTTTTAAATGCTTATTTCTTTTTGAGAGAGAGAGGCAAAGAGGTAGAGAGAGAGAGGAAGTCACAGAATCTGAAGCAGGCTCCAGGCTCTGAGCTGTCAGCACCGAGCCTGATGCCAAGTGGGGCCCCAAATCAGAAACCCAGAGATCATGACCTGAGCCGAAGTCAGTCGCCTAACTGACTGAGCCACGCAGGCGCCCCCTTTAGGCCAGTTTTATGTCACATACACATTTCATATTAATTACTCCTAAATACATCATGTTGTTGTGATGAAGTTGGGGTGTTTTGTATACACAGGCATTCCCACTCCACCCCATATACTTATTATGTATATGTATTATCTTTGGTATCTTAAATAATGATCGTTCCCCCTCTTCTTTTCTAATTCATGTGCTTGATTTCTTTCATTTCTGATCTCCCTGTTGTTTGGTACAACCCCCTGGTCGTACGTCCCTTCCTCAGACGGGCTATCTTGTACCCTCTCCCCAGTCTGAATTTTGTCCCCTTACTTTTCTGTTTTGTGACATCTGCTCTTTCCTGCAAAGCTATTCTGGCACCTCCTGTTGCAATCCTCACTCAGGATCCTCACTAAGCTCTGCGCTGCAAGCTGTTTTCTTCCAACACTGTGTGATCTGGGCCTTGACGCTGCCTGTCACATAGTAGGTGCTCTGTAACTACTTGTGCAGCCAAGGGACTTTCCTGACATGAATGGCACGCCATGTTTCAGCATGATGGCAGGTGTTGATTTTAGATAACTTTTCCTTTCACTATTTTAAATTACAAAAAACCCAAACATGGATTAAAAATTAATCTACATCCCCATGAAAACGATCACACTGGCTTTCTCTGCCACATTCCATGATGATCTGTATGAATGGGTTTCTCTTAGGGAGCTGTGACCTCCCTGAAGTGAACCATACCCTCTAACAGCATGTCTTATTCTTTCCTGGCATTCAAGTGGAAGGAAAAATTGCTCTTATTAAGTATTTTGTTTTGAAGTTTTCATCTGTATTTATAAATGGGGTTGGTCTGTAGTTTTGGGGGACTTTGAGAGTTTGATATTGGAGTTATGCTATCTTTGAAGAAAATGATGAAAGATTTCTTTATATTTGTATTCTCTGATATGTTTAGTGTAGGAATTATATGATTCATGAATGTCTGAAAATAATCACCTGTGAAACAATCTTGCCTGAAGCTTTTGAGAGGGTAGTTATTTGATAACCTTCTCAATGTTTTCTATGGTTATGATTACACCTTTTTTGGAGTCAGTTTTACTAGAAAAATCATCCATCTCCCCCCCTGACTTTCTTTTTTTCCTCTAAGAATAAAGTTATTAAATAAAATAAAAATAAAGTTTATTCTTCTGTATCTGTAGCTAAATATTATTGGTTTAAGCCTAATTATATTGCCTTTTTTTCTTTCTGAATAATTTTAATGATTTTCCAAATATCTTGGGTTCCTTTATTTATTCATCAGTTACATGGCTATTCTGTTTTCTAGTCATGAATTTTTACTTGTATCTATGTTTTACTTCTGCTTTCCTTAAGTCTGTTTTGTGTCTTAATTTTCTAAGTTATTGAATTGAAAGGCTTATCCCTCTTTTATTCTTTATTGTTAGGCAAATAAAGTACTTAAGATTTTAATAGCAGCTCCAGATTTTAATAGTTTGTGACTTTTAATACACTTTGTGACTTGTTATTATTTTTTAAAAATTATCTTAATTGCAATTTTGCTTTCTTTCTTAACCTGAGTTATTGAGAGGAGTGTTTTTAAAATTCTAAATATTTTCTTATATTCCTTTAGTATCAATTTCTAGTCTTATACCACTGTCATAAAAAATGTGACCTTCATTTGTGCTTAATTTGTGCATTTTCTGAAGTGGGTAGATCCATATATACCTATTCAGTCAAAAATATTTAAAAAAGTGTTAACTAGGTACTGTACAAAGCATTTTATTATATTTAATACCATAGCTCAGTAGATAATCTTATTTTACCATTTTTGTTTTACAGATGAGGAAATAAATATTTAAGGGGTTTTAGTGTCCAATATCTTAAAGCTAGTTAGTGTAATGGAGCCAGAAGTTCAACCCAGATTTGTTTGCCGCTAGAGTCCATTGTCTTCACCACTACTTTAAACAAATTTCTTATGAACTTGTTTATTTTCTCTTTTTCATCTTCATCTCAGTTTTCAATCTGAGAGTGATGAATTTAAAAAGAAAGTAGAAGAGGGGTGCCTCAGTGGCTCCGACTTTGACTAAAGTTATAATCTTACAGTTCTAGGGTTTGATCCCCACATGGGGCTCTGTGCTGACAGCTCAGAACCTAGAGAACATTTCGGCTCTATGTCTCTCTCTCTCTGCCCCTTCCCTGCTTGCACTCTGTGTCTCTCTCTGTCAAAATAAATAAACACTTAAAAAACAGAAAGAAAGTAGAAGGAAACCAAGGAGAAATCAGTGCTTGTTAATTATTTGTTATTTTTATAAGATTTATAATTTGAATATGTGAGCTCTTCAGATAAGCATTGAGAGTTATGATTCATTAAAGTAAAAAGAATCAGGTTATTGGAGGATATTATATAACATTTCATTCTTCTTTCCACTATGAGCCATTTCTAAAAAATGTCAGAGTCCCAGACCCCAAAAGTTGTGGTATTCTACTCCTTATACATTAAAATTAGATGTCTGAGATTTATAGAGAAAGAAAAAGCCAAGAATGCAAAATCAACCGGTTTAGCCAACGGAGGAGGTAGAATTTCTTGGAGCATCTGGAAGGGATTTCAAAATTCATCTTCAGCCAGGATCATCAGGGACCCCAAGGCTCTTATACTTGTAGCTGCTAGATTTCCAAACATGATAGGGTTTGCCCTGCTGGTCATCAACACAATGTTTCCACCCTTCCTCCTTGTCTTGGTACAAACATTCCTTATCTGGATCCCCAGTTGGCTCACTGTATAAGTGAGCCAATTTCTTGTATTTCCTTTTTCATATGGGTCATGTAGGCAATAATATAACAAGTTACCTTTCTGTTTGGGGAAAAAAGTATACCTCACAGGCAGTTGGCCCAATATTTCTGGTAGGTGCTGATCGTGAATATCTAGGTCTTCAAGCTCTGCTTTTCCTTGTCTGGGAAAAGGCCTTTGATCTTGTTCTTTCCCAAGCTGCATTTTTGTTTCAGAATCCGGTTCCCTTAGATGTGTGCTTTTTCTAAGGTTTCTTTCATCGTTGCCACTAGATGACTCTCATCTTTTCTTGAGGGAGGCCTTTGCTCTCTAGCCTCTAGTTTCTCATCACTCCTCGGTTCTGGACTCAGGCTCTTACTTGATGTCTCCTATTGTCATTGGGTTCTGAGGTCAGGCCTGTCTCTCGGGTCTTCCATCATTCCTGGGTTGTAGGCTCACTTCCCTCTCTTGGTGTCTTCCATCATCTCTTGGTACTGGTGTGTGGTCTATATGTTCGAATGTTTCATATTTTGGAGTTGGTCTCTTCTCCCTAATTTGGCGTCTTCCCATCCTGGTTTCTAGTCTCTGCTTCCTACCTTGGTATCCCCCATTTTTAGTGAGCTCTGGGCTCAGGTCCTTCACTGGGCTCCTCTTATCATCCCTTAATGTGGGGATCTGGTCTCTGTGTTGAAATCTTGGAGGTGGTCTCTGCTGTCTAACTTGACTTCTACCATTCCCCAGTTCTAGTTTCAGGTCTCTCTCGGTGTCTTCCATCATCCTTTATGACTGGGATTTGGTCTCTTGCTATATATCTGTCATTTTCTGTTGGAGTTGGTCTCTGCTCCCTAACTTGCTGTCTTGCAGTCTTGGATTCTGAGTTCTGATCCCTAGCCTGGTGTTTCCTATCATTCCTGGGATCAGGGCTCAGGTCTCTCACTTGGCTTCTCTACCAGCTCTTGGTGGAGGGATCTGGTGTTTATGTTGGATTCTTTCATATTGTCTTGGAGCTGGTCTCTGCTCTGTAATGTGGTATCTCCCATTATCCCTTGATGCTGGGGTTTGGTTTCTCACTTGGTATCTCCCATATTCTGTTAGAGTTGGTCTCTGTTCCCTAATGGGGTATCTCCCATCATTCCTGGGCTTCAGGCTCATGTCTCTCACTTGGCTTCTCATCACCCCTTAGTTCAGGGATCTGGTCTCTCTCTATGTTGAAATCTTTCATATAGTCTTGGAGCTGGTCTCTGCTCCCTAACTTGGCTTCTCCCATCATTCCTGAGTTTTAGTCTCACATCTCTCACCTGGTGTCTCCTATCATCCCTTGGTGCTGGCGTTTGGTCTCTCACTTGGTATCTCTCATCTTCTGTTGGAGTTGGTCTCTACTCCCTAACTTGGTATCTCTCATCATTTCTGGGCTCAGGGCTCAGGGCTCTCACTGGTTTCTCTCACCATCTCTTGGGGCAGGGATCTGGTTATACTGTCTTAAAACTGGTCTCTGATCCCTAGCTTGGCTTTTCTTATCATTCCTTGATGCTGGGATTTGGTCTCTCAATTGTTGTCTCTCATTTTCTATTGGAGCTAATCTCTGTTCCCTAACTTGGTGTCTCCTATCATTTCTAGGTTTGGGCTCGTCTCTTACTTGGTGTCTCCCCTTATCACTGAGTGCTGCAGTTTGGTCTCTATGGTGAATTCTTTCATATTTTCTTAAAGCTGTTCTCTGATCTCTAATGTGGTTTCTCTCATCATTATTGTTTTCTGGATCTAGGTCTCTTACTTACTGCCATCATTTCTAAGTTCTAAGCTCTGCTCCTTAACTTGGTATCTCCCATCAATACTGGGCTCTGGGCTCAGGTCTCTTACTTGGTGTTTCCCATCATTCTTTGTAACTGAGGTATGACTCCTCATTCTGTATTTTCTATTTTCTTTGGTAGTGGAGCCTCACCACTAACTCCCAGTCTCTTCTCTCTTGGAGATGAAAGACCATCTGCTCTCTAGTTTGCAGTCTTCCACTATTTTGAATAACTGAGCTTAGCCCTCTTGCTGAATGTCTCTCTTCATCCATTGGTGCTGAGGTCTGAGCATTTACCTGTTGTCTCTCATCATCTTTCACTTCTGGTCCTTGTTCTCTAGCTTGTTTTGCTTCATCACTTCTGGGTTTTGGACTTAGTTCTCTCACTGGGTGTCTTCTCTCATCATTTCTTAGTATTTCAGTCTGATCACTAACTTCCCGTATCTCATTCCTTCTTGGCAAAGGTTTTGCTTTCCAGTCTGCATCTCAATGTTACCTAATTCTGGGCTCTGGTTTTTTGCTTGGTGACACTGAGCAGCTTTTGATGTTGGAGTCTGCTCCCTACCTTGTAGCCTTGTAATACATGATTTCTTGGCTGTGGCTTCTCATTTGATACCTTCCAATGTCCTTTGGTTTTGAAACCTGTTATCTCATTTGCTGGCTCCCTTCATTTATTGGTGTTGGGCTCTGGTCTCCCACTTGACTCTTCTCATCAAATCTTGATTCTGGTGTCTGAATATCACTTTGCTCCTTTGACTGCTCCTGTGGTTCTGGTCAGTAGTCTTGCATTTGATGTCTCCCACTATTGCTTGGGGCTGGAACCTGGTTTCTCACTTGTTGGCTTGCAGCATCCCAAGATACTAGAATATTGTCTTTTTTCATTTGAAGCCTCCCAGGGTCCTCTCATGTTGGGCTCTGTGGTGACAGAGATACTTATGTGGTGACATTCATCAACTCTTGATTCTAGGATCTGCTCCTTAGCAGGTTATCTTGAATAATCTTGGTATGCCAACCTCTGGTCTCTCACTTGACACCTGTAATCATTTTGTGTTAGGACCTGGCCTCTCTTATGGCATCTCTGAGAATCCTGGGATTCTAGACTTGGGTCCTTTAATTGTTGTTGCATATCATCATTTGCTGTTGAGATTTGGTTTCTCACTTGGTGTTTCTGAACATCCTGGGAATCTTGCCTCTGATGTCTCACTTGATCACTCTCATTATCTCTCGGTATTTGGATCTGGTCTCTTGTGTGGTATCTGTGAACAACCTGGGATTCTGAGTTCCAGTCTCTCATCTGATGCTCTCCTTGATGCCTTGGTATTGGCATCTGGTCTCTCACTTGGTGTTTCCCAACATCTTGGTACCTTAAGCTCTGGTTTCTTCCTTGGTATTTCCTATTATCCCTTGGTGTTTGGGTTTGACATCTCACCTGGCATTTCCCAATATCTTATGGTTCAGGGCTCAGGTCTCTCACGTGATTCTAGGCTTTGGTCTTTCACTCCATGATCCTCATCATCACTGGATATTGTCATCTGGTCTCTTCATGTCCTTGACTATCCTGGGACTCTTGGAATTCCCTCCCTTGGAATTTTTCTTTCTGCAGTTGCCTGTCTTCTATATCTGCTCTTTGCTGTCCTTGCCTTTCAGATCTTCTTTCCCTTTCCTTTAATTTAGAACAGAGAAGAGGTTTTATGTACATGTAATAGGCATTTGTCAGTCCAAACATGAGCAAATGAATTCGCTGAAATCAACTGTTTTGTCTTCATCTTGATCCAGCTGTTGGAAGAGTTTTTCTGTTGTCTCAGAATTATTTGTTTTCTATAAGAAAAGAAATCAAGAAAAAAAGTGGTACACTTGTTGGTTTTTTTCCTTATGTCTTTTTTGTTACCTAGAATATTTCTTAGGAGACATGTAACTGTTCTGTTTTGTATTTCTTTTTTGTTCTTTTTGTTAGTTACCTAATTGGATAACATATTTTTTTCCATTGGATAACATTTTTCATGGCAGTATTATGTATAACTTTATATTTTGAAATCACAGTGAATGAAATATTTATTCCTAACAAGTATTATTAAGCTATAACATTATTTTGTGGAATATTTATTAATCACTAACACCTTCTCTCTTTTTCCAGCTGTCATTGATGACTCTGATTCATATTTCAAAAATAAAACTCAAGTCACTAAAATAGAACTGTCTCATGTATCTAAGCAAAGGATCAAATCTTCTTTGTTCTGTAATCCTTTTTCTAAAACAATAGAGGAAGTTCACCTACCTCCATCAAAGGCAAACACATCTATTTGTGTTATGTCATCCATTCCGTTTACTGTCTAATGACACAATTCCTCCTGATAAACCCTCTTTCTCTTGACTTTTCAATATTTAAGTCTTTACTGGCCATCTTCCTGAAGTAGTATGCTTTATTAGCTATTGTATTTAAAAGTGTAGCACCTTACCACATTTCTTTTTACTGACTACCACCCATTATCTCTTCTTACCATTTATCTTTAGGCTTCTTAAAAGAGTTATTATTTGCAAATATCTCCACTTTCTCCACTCTTCATTCATCCTTTAGTCCATGTCACCCTGGCATCCATATTTACCACTATATTAAATAGCTTCCTTAATATCAAATACAATAGACACTTTTCAATCATCATTTTATGTGATCTCTCAGCTTCAATTCACGAACTAACTCATTCTTCCTTTGGAAACATTCTCTTTTCTTGGATTCCATGACCATCCCAATTTCCTTATTTCCCTCTTGCATCTCTGAATTTTTCCATTTTCTATTCTCATTTCTCCTCTTCTACCTGACTTCTAATTATTCGAGTTTTTCAGGATGTAATCTTGTTATCTTATCATCCATTCTTATAGCTTTTTACCATCAATTAGAAGATTCTGATCAGATTTTTGTCTTTGGACCATATCTCGCTTCTGAATTCCACACCTGTATACTCACCTGCTTTGGTGACATCTTCTCTGTGATATATTACAGAGAGAAGAAATTCAACTTCCAGCCTCAGAGTCCAATGTCCAACTCAGAATTCTTGACTTTCCATATCTACTTCTCATCAAATCCTCCCCATCTCATTAAACAGCATGACTATTGTTCCAGTTTTTCAAGTCAGAAGCTTGGTAGCTGTCTTTGATTCTTTCCTCTCATTTACCGTCCAATCCAGTTGACAACAAAGCCTTCAGTTTCTACCTCAAAAATACAATTATCAGTTCATCTATTTATTTTTTCTCATTCCTTCAATCCCAACCTAACCTACCATCATCTTTGCCTGTCATAGTAGCTTCCTTGTAGCTCTGTTTGCTTCTTCTTTTGCCCACTTACAATCTGTTCTCCACTCAGAGGTCAAAAGTCTTATAAAAACCTATAAATTAGATCTTGTTATTCCTCCACTCAGAATTTTTTAATGGCTGTTATATTTAGAAGAAAAATTTCAGTTCCTTAACGTGGTCTACAAAACTCTTCATGATTCAGTCTCATTTCCTTTCACCACCTTCATTTCCTGTCATTCTTCTGTCCAGCCATACTTGCCTTCTTCCAGTTCCTTGAACACATGAAGATGTTTCCTGCCTCAGGGACTTTTTATATTCTTCTTTTTTTCACCCCAGAACTCTCTTTTTCCTACTCTTTACCCATCAAGTTCTACAAATCCTTCAAGTCTTAACTTAAATGTCACTTTCTCAAAGAACCTTCTCTGACTCCCCAGTAGAACATAACATTTATCATTGCTTTTAACCAATAGTTTTATGATTATTTGTTTATTGTCTCTAAGCTTTTTGAAGGCAAGAAGGATGTCTGTTTTGCTCACTAATCTTCCTCAGAGCCTAGAAAAATACTTTGCATAGAATTGTTGCTGAATAAATATTGGTTGAATGAGTGAATGAATAAACATGTGCCAGAATGATTTCAGGTACTATGGCAGGTGCATGGCAGACATGGTTGCTTCCTTTACAGACAAGGAAACAGGCAATTCCTACACACTGTTTCACAAGGTGAAATGGGAGCTGGTGAGACAAATATTTAAACCACATTGCTTTGGCTGCAGTTAGGTAATGGATCATGGTTAGTGGGGTTTGGGAGAGGCAAGAATAGAGGTGGGGAAACCAATTAGAATGCTCTTGCAATAATCCAGGGAGAGACACTAGTGGCCTGAACCAGTGTAGCATCAGCAGTTAAGGAGAAAAGTGACCAGGTCTGGGAGAGTTTTATTTAGAAGTCAGAATAAGTAGGTATTGGTGATTGAATTAGATGTGATAGGATAGGTCAGAGAGGGGGCTCTCAAGGCTAGTGTCCAGATTCTTGGATTGGACAAATGAGTGGGTGACACTGCTATATTTGTTGAGATATGGAATGTAGAAGAGATTTGAGGATGGAGCTCTGCAAAGTTTGAGTTTGAGATGCTTGTGCAATATCCATGGGATACTTGATGCTTTGGAGAGTTGACTGAAATGTGCAGCATCCAGGGAATGGTTGAAGCAGAGAGAGTTAGAAGAATTACCAGGGGAGATGCACAGAATGAGAAGAAACTCCCAGGGAACACCAGCCCTTAAGTGATAGGCAGAGAAAGAGAAATTTGAAATAACCCTGAGAAGAAATAGCTGGAGAGGTGGAAGGACAAGCAGGAGAGGATAGTGCCACTGGAGCCAAGAAGACCGTCACAAGTACCAGAGTATGTGAGCAAGGAGAGTGATTGTTCTTACCTCCAGAGCATTTCCAAATTCTTGCTGGAGAAGTTTCTTAAGTTCTGTCTTGGTCAGCCTCTGATAGTGTCCGTCGCTCTTCACATGCTCATGGAAAACACCAGTGATACTGATGATGCTCCTCAGAAGACAGTGAGGCATCTTGTTTTGCCAACTGGAGTACACCTGGGATGTGACAAAGAATACCCAACCTGTTTTATATTCCTGAATTGCTACAATCTCTGCTTTCTTCATTTCTTGGAGGGAGTTAACACTGTATAAATCCAACGTATTTGTAATGCCAGATGTCTGGCTAGCTTGAGTAATTTGTGGCATTTGGCCTTTTTACTTCATTGTTCATTTCCAGTGATAATGCTCTTACTATAATCTCCAAAAAGAAGAGGGCAGAATAAACAGGGCCCCATGGTGTTGTAGCTCTAATGCACCACCTAGAAGTCATCGGGAATGAAGATAGCATGGCCTCTCCTTCCACATCTGAAGTATCCTCGGTGGACAGTGCTAATGGGAGCATTCCAGAGGGCTGTCTGTACCAGACTACCTGGCCCAAGAAGTAGAGAGCAGGCCTAGAGAATCATTCCCAGAGATTTTCTTTTTCTTTGTACTTACCCCTGTTATGCTTCATGTTACATTGTGCATGAATTGTTCGTTTCTTATCTTATTCCTTTAGAGAGGAGGCTAGGACTTTGTGAGGGTTAGGGCTGTCTTATCTATTTTTATATTTTCTTATTTTTTAAAATATATTTTCTATTTTTTCCTGGTCCTAGAATATTGTAGAAGTTCAGAAAATGTTTGATGGATAGATGCGTGAATGAATGAATAATTCCTAATCTCAGTGATATGTTGGAATAGGTCTGTGGTTCCCTAGACTTACTGTACTTTAGAATCACCAGGGGTTCTTTAGAGAAACAGACTCCAGGTCCCACCTCTAAAAATAGTGGTTCAGTAGGTCTATAGTGGGACCCTGGACTCTGCATTTAAAAGGCTCCTGGTTGATGCTGATGTAACTTCGAGAACTACTGACCACTTGACCTCTTTGCAGCTAGAAGATGCTGTGATGGCAAAATTAATAAATTAAGTGATTTAACAAACATTTGTTTTTGTGCCAGTGCAGTGGCATATTCTGGGAATGTGAGATTAATAGAAACTCTTCCTTTACTCAAAGAACCAAAGCCTGGTGGAGGAGATGTTACAGAGTTAATCAATACAGTCCAATAATGGACACCTAGTGGCTGGAGACTAAGACAGAAAACTTTCTTCAGATGTTCTCTTTCTTGAAGATAATAGAGAATTCTGAAAATATTAGCTTTTGAGCAAAGTCCACTAGGATTTTGCTTCTCCCATTCGAATAAAATCATGTCATGGTTGAGAATGTCATAGAATTCTCCAGAAAGGCAAAATTACACAATCTACACAACCTAATTGTCTATGTAAGGACTACTAAGAAAGAAGAATTTTTTCTTGAAGGTTTTTCCTAGGTTTTTTTTTTTTTAATGTTTATTTATTTTGAGAGAGAGACAGAGTGTGAGCAGGGAAGAGCAAAGAGAGAGAAAGACAGAATCTGACAAGCTGATAAGAACTATAAAGTCAGTTAAAGTGAATATGGGTGAATTTATTTTCTGGAGAGCATGATAGCTCCCTTTCTGCTAGTTACACTGACTTTAAGAGTACTCCATGAGTAGACACTTCCATACATGTCATAGAAGGAAACACTTGAGGTTACAAGAGGTGATTGTTTTCCCAAAGAAACATGGTGAGTCACAGGCCTGGGTCCCAAATTTTTTTTACCTTTAATTTGGTTTGTTTGTTTTTAAGTCTCTTATGTGAATTCTAGAACTGTGTGTAATGAAGACATCTTGAGTTTTTTCCCTAAAGTCTGTAACAAAAACATGAAATGTCAATTCTACCCAGTTTCTCCCCTGAACACCTCCATAGTTATGGGCAATTAATTTCAGGGAATGCCTTAAGTATATTATTTATTAAACAAATGAAAACAAAAATAGCTTTTGAAAAGAGGTATTCTGGATATGTGACTCAATAATATTTTACTATTTTTGATTTTGTGTAGAAAACTGTCATGCCCATATTCAGAGGGTGCCCAGACATGGGCTGGAATGTTTTATAGCTACTGAAGGAGGAAGAGGGAGGCCTAGTACTCACTTCCCCACCCCCCAAGCCTCTCACTCTGTGGCCTGGGAGGAGCCAGTTGCCCTGTGCGCCTCAGGGGCAGGGGCCTGATGAGTGGGCTCCCAACAGCCAGTAGCTGCTGTTGTTGGGTGATTCATTAGCAGTAATACAAATAATTATAATTCTTGCTTTGAAAAACTTTTCTTTGGAGAGGAATTGTCTTCATGTAAATGTCTTCCCACCCTCTTGGTAAACCAGTCTTTGGCAGCCAGACCTGCTGCTGTGGTCACTGGGCTGATGCATAAGGTCTGCTGATCTGCTCTTCTGAGCTTGGCTTATCTAGTTCCTGGGGTCAGACTCTCTCTCTTTCTCATTTTCTGATTATCTCTTTTCTGTCTTTTCTGTCTTTCTTTTGTCTTACCCTCCATTCAACGTTTCAATCTCTATTTCAATATCTATTTCTTATCCTTTTCTTTCTGTGCATTTTCTTACTTTGGTGTCTTTCAACCCTCTCCTCATTGCCACCCCATTTGTTCCAGAATATTCGAAACCTCCATTTTGGTCTTCTATTTTATCTTCTTGATCAAAACTTTATTATTTTCCATTAGGGAAGATACAAGCAGAGCACTCTGAGAACTGATAAGATGTGCTCTTGCTAGTAGAAGGGAAAGTGACATTTACTGATCATCAGCTCTGTCTCCTCAGGAGATGGAGAGCCTGCTACAGTCACACAGCAGGGGTGCTGGGCTTCAACCCTGGTCTGCTTTGTGCCAGGGCCTGTGCTTTTCCCACTATATTGCCTATACTGCCTTTATAAAGGACAGTTTCTGACCCAGAGTTCTTGGCCAACTGATGTTAGAATAACTTCTGCTGTGACAGCCTTCTGGTGGTGTGGTGGTAGCCCCTCAACATCAAGGGAGGAACTCCCAGGAGTGTCCCAGTGTCCCAGTCATGGGTCAGATGAGAGGAGGCTACCAGGTCATTTTAAGGCAACAAGTCCCTGTGGGAGGCTGGGGGTGCCTAACCTGCTCTGCCTACTCAGGCAACTTATGAAATCTCAGCAGACAGATAGGGTGGTCATTGTGTCCTGGGTGTGTCCTAGGATATTGTGTGACTCAAAGAAACACTGTACTGTGGTGTGTTTTAAACTCATCTAGGGGAAAAGCTCTTTACAAAACCCAGTTATTATCCTTAATGTGGGGTTCAGCATGAGTAAATGTGAAGCATTTCTTCCATCTGAATGAGGCTCCTGTAAATACACTTGTGCCAGTAATTACAGAGGTTTAAGACTTTCCCCAAACTTGTTCACTATTAGGAAGGAGTGTAGCTGAATGAACTGGGGCATGAGGTGGACTCCAAGGTCCCTGACATGTTCTTGCTTAGCCCTGTTGAACTTTTCTTGATCAGATAGGTAATGGAAAAGTGACATAAAACTCTTGTCCTTTGCATCTTATTGGAAGAAGATAATAAACTCATTGACCAAAAAATGGTGCCATTTAACTGATTTTCCTTATGTATGAGGACCTATTTCTGAAGCTATGCTTGTTAAGGATTTTAAGTAAGACTCAGATTGGTAGAGGATACAGTTTTCTTTCTTGTGACTTAATCATATTAATATATTTGTAGATCTCAAGGTCATTTAAAATTTTTTTAATGTTTTATTTATTTTTGAGAGAGAGACAGCATAAGCAAGGGAGGGGCAGAGAGAGAGGGAGACGCAAACTCTGAAGACAGGCTCCAGGCTCTGTGCTGACAGCACAGACGTGGGGCTCGAACCCACGAACTGTGAGATCATGACCTGAGCCAAAGTTGGATGCTTACCCGACTGAGCCACCCAGGTGCCCCAAGGCCATTTTTTAAATGTTTATTTATTTTTGAGAGAGAGAGAATGAGCCAGGACAGGGTAGAGATGGAGACAGAGGTTCTGAAGCAGGCCCTGTGCTGACAGCAGAGAGCCTGATATGTGGCTCGAACTCATAAACCTCAAGATCAGGACCCAAGTGGAAGTTGTATACTTAACTGAATGAGCCACCCAGATGCCCCAAAGTCATTTTTATTTACATATAAATAATGTATAAATTCTTGATTCTTGAAAAAATTAAAACCTACTACAAAAATCTAAGACTTTGATGGGTACCATGACTCCTGGACCCTTTTAGCTCTTCTCAGAGGTAACAAGCATTATCAGGTGGGCGTTCTGCTTTCAGATCTTTTCTTTGCCTTTTTATTTTTATAGATAGAGGAAATCAAGAAGATGTGTGTACCAGTCTCCACATATTTCCCCCATGGTTTAATTTTGTCTCCTTAACCAGCTTGAACTACATCTTCTATTTGGTCTGACTCCACCCGTCTCCAGTCCACTCCACTCCCAAGCTTGGACAAGGGGTGTGTGTGTTGGTGGGGGTCGGGAATGGCGAGGAAGAGTCGACTACAACCTTGGTGTTTGAGAGAAACAACAGTATGACATTTTATTCCAGTAAAGTTAGTAACATGGTGAGGAAGGCTTCCAGAGTCTGTGTTTCAAACCCACCCCACCTCACCTGAGGGAAACCACAACATTCCCTTCTGGCTTTTTGACAATCCCTGGAGCTTTCAGCTTGACATAAAGGGATTAATAGTATTTATTCACACGCTCTTCAAAGAATCGAAGCATTGCTGACGAAAGAGTCTTTCTGTTGTCTCTTCATCTGCCTCATGCCTCTTGGATGTTCTCATCATGTTCTGCTTTCCCAGAAGCATTGGCTCTGAAATGTTCCTAGTTTCTCATTCAGTGGTTTGTAAAGGGCAGGAAAATATGTTTGTGATATTTCCTGGAGGATTCTGGACACCTATGGGAAGAGTCTATCTTTGCATTAAATCATCTTCTTTCTAATTTTTTTCCTCTTTCCTCAAAATGTTGCCTGGCCAGCGCCCGTATTGGGTCTCTGTGGAAAGGACAGTGCTGGGATTGCTACTCCTCCCTGAGTGCTTCCTGAAAAGTTCCCCAGAAATTTTTATCACAGCCCTCTCGTCACCAGTCAAGCTTCACTCATGTTTGCTCACATCTGAAATCAGGTGGACTTCATACTCTAGGTTCTCAGGGCACCTCGCCTTTTCTGTGGGCCTTCCTGCTTCTAAGCCTTTGTTCATGGTGTTCCCTTTGGCCTGAAAGGAGCCAGCTGAGATCCCTGCTAGTCGAATCTATATTCTTTGAGGAGACTTCTCTGGGGATTTGATTGAGTCGGAACTGCCTCTGGCTTCAATTTCTTCTACCATGCCCACCACTGCCCACTCTTCCTGCTACACAGTGCTCTTTATTCCTTGAACATGCAAGGCTTGCCTGTCTCAGGGCCTGAGCATGTGCTGTTCCTTCAACTGGAATGCCCATCTCCTAGTAACTGTTGCAATGGCTCCCTTCCTCACCTCTCCACCTCAATATCCTCTGACCCCCCTGTCTTAAAGGGCAACACTATTGCTTCCCTGGCCTCTCTTCCTCTTCCCCTCACTCTGCTTTTTACTCTCCCTAACATGGATCCCATCTGACATATTATATAGTTGCTTATTTATTTTCTATTTTCCCCACTAGAATGTAGGCTCCATGAAGGCAAGGACTTGGTCTGTTTTGTTCACTGCTGTATCCCTAACACAGTAAAGCCTTGGATTGCGAGTAACTTGTTCTGCAAATGCTCTGCAAGATGAGCAGGATTGTGGGTGATCATTTCCCATGCTCAGATGTTCAGTCTTAGGCCACGGTGTTTGGCTGAAATCAATGATGTTCCAGAACCTTAGACATTAGTGTTCCAGCACCTATGGACAGTCCTTTGTTTTTCCATGTAAGAGTAAACTTAGGAATGCTTTGCTTCATTCTAGGTCAGGCTGCCTGCAGATATAGACCTTTTCCTCTGCTGGCTTATTACATTAAATACAGTATACAACAAGAGTGTATTAATACTGTACTGTGGTCAATATCTGTGTGACCATATACCATGGCCCCCATGCAGAAAAAGGTTGAAAAGAAAGGTGGTAACAAGCAGCTGATTACAGTGGAGTTTAGAAGAAAATCACCGAGAAGTACGAGGAAGGTATGGTAATGGCAGAAATTGCAAGATTTTCTAAGACATCTATGTCTGCATCTCACCTGCAGAGGAGGAGAAAAAGGCAGAGGAATCCCTCACTTCAAATGAGATTAGGGAGATGTGGGAAACAGTGCAAAATGTTGCAGAAAAGCACAGCCCAAACAAGGCTGTAGCCGTGCAAGCGACGAAATCTGTTTAACGACAATGCAATGTCACATTTCCGTGGAATCCTCAAAAGGAGGCAAAAGCAAGTGTCATTGGACAGGTTTCTTGGTAAAGTTGCATGAAATTCCATTGAGCCAATCGATAGCAGTGATTCCATTAGCAATCATGAAAGTTGTTCTACACATAACTCTCCTCTTTCCTGTCTCCCTCACACCGGCCACAATGGTTTTCAAAGGTAAGTGCAAGTTAATTTATTTAGTTTTCTTTACATTTTGTATTTTGTTTATTATTTTATATTATATCACAGTATTAGAATAATTTTTTGTTTTGTTTTAAAATTTTTTAATAGTTTACTGTCAAGTTGGTTTCCATACAACACCCCGTGCTCATCCCCACAAGTGCCCTCCTCCATGCCCGTCACCCATTTTCCCCTCTTCTCCACCCCCATCAACCCTCAGTTTATTCTCAGTATTTAAGAGTCTCTTATGTTTCCCTCCCTCCCTCTTCTTAACTATTTTTTTTCTTCCCCTCCCCCATGGTTCTCTGTTAAGTTTCTCCTGTTTCACATATGAGTGAAAACATATGGTATCTATCCTTCTCTGCAGTATTGTAATCATTTTTACATAAATATTTTTGGGTTGTGGAATGAATCATCTGAGTTTTCCTTATTTTTTATGGGGAAATCCACTTTGATATAGAGGTGCTCTGGATTACAAGCATGTTTCTGGAACAAATTATGCTCACAAACCAAGGTTTATACCTAGAAAATGCCTACCAGGTAGTAGGTGTGCAGCAAGTATTTGTTGCATGAATAAACAAGTGACTCTCTAACAACCATAATTTTTCCTTTTTAATAGTTTCTACCCCAATTGCCTGTGTCGTGCCCATTAGGCCTGTACTGAGGCACTTTTTAGAGCTGACTAATAATGCCTTATTTAGGCTTTCATCTCTTAATGCATATTCTCTAATTGTTTCATGAGCATGTCCTATTTACTCATTTATATTGTAACCTTTTGGGGTGTAGAGATCAAATTTTATTATTTTTATTTTTTTAATGACTTAACACTTAAAATGGTATTGGATTCCATTAGTGGTTGTTTGTTTGTTGACCTATACCCATAAAAAGGCTGAAGGTTGCTAATAGTGGAGTACAGTGTGGCCAACAACTAACTGCCACTGACTGGCCGATTAGTGATGGCAGCCCTTGGTGGGGTCAGACTGACCCTAAGGACAGAGTGGATTTGGTCTTGGAACCTGCATTTTGGGTCCCTCCCCCTTTTAAAGTTTATTTTAAGGGAGAGAGAGCACATGAGAAAAGGGCAGAGAGAGAGGGAGAGAGAGAATCCCAAGCAGATTCCACATAGCCATCTTAGAGCCTGATGTGGGGCTGGAACTCACAAACTGTGAGAGCATGACCTGAGTCACAATCAAGAGTTGGACACTCAACTGACTGAGCCAGCCAGGAACCCTGCATTTGGGTCCTTTATCTGAAATTCATGATCCTGTTTGCAGGGGTGTGACATCTCTGACTGATGTCTTTGGATCTTCCTCCCTCCATCCTAATCTAGATTCTGATCAACATTTTCCAGTCATTAAGGGTGACTGTAAAACCAGAAACCTATGTTGCTGTATATAAACCAACATATGTCTTTATTTGCTGTTTATTATATATGAGAGAAGACCTAGTCTTCCCTTTTAAATGGATTTATTTATTGGTAGTCTCTTCAGGTTTGAAAGCTGCTTATAATAAAATACATAGACAATGAACTAGTAAAATTTTTGAAGTGCAGAAAAGTAGAGCTAGGAAAAAGGAGAATTCAAATCCACCACCCACAAGGTCAACACAACTGCTCTTCAAGCTTCCTGGCAGCAGGTCTCAAGAGAAAACATCATCAGTTACATGGCCCTTGTAATCAGAAGTAAAAGAACTAGCATTTCTTAGAATTGAATTAAGAGATTAAAAAAAATTTTTTTTAATTTATTTTTGAGAGGGAGAGAGACAGAGCATGAGTAGGGGAGGGGCAGAGAGGGAGACACAATTGGAAGCAGGCTCCAAACTCTGAGCTGTCAGCAAAGAACCCAATGAGGGACTCGAACCTACTGTGAGATCATTACCTAAGCCAAGGTTGAAGGCTTAACCAACTGAGCCAACCAGGTGCCCCTAGAATTGAATTTTAAAAGGAATCTCACACTGGACTTTATAAAGGTGGGCACCTCACGATGAAATGGACAAAACTCTCAATGGTGTTTTTTTGTTTCTGTTTTTTAAAAAAAATTAGTGTTTATTTATTTTTGAGAGAGAGAGGCAGAGCACGAACCAGGGAGGGGCAGAGAGAGAGGAAGACACAGAGTCCGAAGCAGGCTCTGGGCTCCAAGCTTTTCAGCACAGGGCCCCACGTGGGACTTAAACTCAGGAACCATGAGATCATGACCTGAGCTGAAGTCAGAGGTTCAACCAACTGAGCCATCCAGGCGCCCCAACTCTCAATAGTCTTTTGACAGAGTGGTGATGAATTTCACATCTATTTCTTGTAGTTTTGACAAAAACTGAGGATGTGAATGGGAGTGACTATTGACTGGGTATGTGACTTTAAAGCAACTTAGTGATGAAGGCAGTTTTGAGGTGTAGATGATTGGGTCCCTTTGTTGGTGGCCTTCCTGTGCTTTATCCCAGGCCAGGGATAGAATTTCAGCTGTTGGAGGAGTGGGGATTTAAGTTGGTACACAGTCATCGATAGACACCATTCCCCCAGCAAAAGAGTCCGGTTTTCCTCCTTGATGAGCACTGTGTGCTGCACTCCCTGGCACTGTGGTGAAAGGGGGGTGTTCAGAGTCTACAAACCTGAGGAGCACGCGTCAGGCATGGCGACATAGGTAAAATGGAGGCAGTCTTCTCACCTGGATAAAAGACTGCGCATCTTTGCATGCACATGGGCCACAAGGGCAGCCTTTCTTCTAATTAATAGACTCCTTACTACATTCTGTGTTATAATGTCAGGAGTGACTGGAAAGTAGCCTGCACTTTCGTGTGGATCAGCGGGCTGATGGGAGAACTGTGACATTTAATGATGAGGAGATTCTGATTGGCTTTGGGAAACCAGCCCCCCACCCTGTTTTAAGGCCTTGATCAGATGCCACTATCCAGTGCCAGGGCATCTGCAGTGAGTCTGTCAAAAATTCCGGCGGCTCCCAGGTGCGGTCACCGACTCAGCTCGAGGCCCCTGGAGGGGAGGCTGGGCTGGAAGGAAGAGGTGGGTTTGTGCAGTTGTTTCCTTTAGACTACTCTCTTCGTTTGTGTCCTGTTTATGTTTATGAACCCAGAACCTGCACATTCTCCCCTGGATGTAACCATGAAGTAAGAGCATGCTTATTCAGTTCCCAGAGACCAACCTTAGAGGTCTTGAAGGAGCTGAGGCTGGGAGCTCAGAAGGTCAGTGAACTAGCCTGGCAGCTGATGTAGGGCCACTGGCCTACATGTACCCCTCTTGTGCCACAGATTGAAGGACCCTGTCCCTTCCTCACAGGGGACAGGTAGAGCAGTGGGCCAGGTGCCAATATGATGTGCATCCTTAAACAGAACGTGAAGTACACACAAAATCTGAAACAGGAAAAAATATTCTCAGACAAGGTGATAAGCCCAGCGTAGGCTGTGTGGACTTTTTATCTCTTGGTGAGGAAGTGTTCCAGATATAACCCCATTTTAAAAAAAGTGTATTTGTTTTTTAAAGAGAGACAGAGCATGAGCAGGGGAGTGGAAGAAAGAGGGAGACACAGAATCCGAAGTGGGCTACAGGCTCTGAACTGTTAGCACAGAGCCCGATGGCAGGGCTCAAACTCATGAGCAGTGAGATTATGACCTAAGCAGAAATTGGATGCCCAACTGAGCCACCCAGGTGCCCCCAAGACCCATTTTTATGTGGTCAAGTGGGGAACAAAAGGCTGTATGCATCAAGCTGCCTTTTTCAAAAGGGCTGGAGACCTTGGGCAAGTCATCTCCCTTCTCTGGGTCTCAGGCAGCCTTTCTGCAGACTATAAGCTCACCTCTTTCTGAAAGTCAGGAATCCCTAGAAAGGGATTCCTAACCTATTTCTGCGACTAGTTGATGAACTTGCTGAGGCTTTTTGCAACATTTTAAAAAATGTTTATATTTTGAGAGATGGGGTATGGAGGGGCAAAGAGAGAGGAGGAGACAGGATCTGAAACAGCTTTTGCTCTGAGAGTGGAGCCTGATATGGGGCTGGAACCCATGAACCGAGAGATCATGACCTGAGCAAGTTGGATGCTTAACTGACTGAGCTGTCCAGACGCCCCTCAACATGGTTAACAGTTACAAAAACAGAAGCACTGAGAGGTTAAGTATCTTGCCCAAGGACACACTATAAGTAAGCAGCAGACCTTGATTATAACCTGGGTACAGGCTGACTCCTGAGCCCATGTTCTTAACCACTATTCCCATCTTTATTCCTCATTTCCTCATTTCTTAGATACTTTTCTTGTGGTATATTGAGGAAGAAGCGTGAATTTTTATTCAGCCTTACCATAATCACTCATGGGAGTGATGGTCCTGGAATGGAATTGACATACCTTCAAGTGCTTTGTAGGGTGTTGACTTCCAAGGGTTGATCATCCCATCCTTGCTGTCCAATAATTCAGAAATCCATCATGAATATGTGCTATTTTCTCAGAGAGGTCTTCTGTGACTCCTCATTTTGAATTGGATTGGGACTCCTTATTGTTTTGTTCCCATAGTGCATAGTGCAGTTTGTAATTATGCATTTTTTTGTTAATTTTTTAAATGACTCTCTTCCTCCATCAGACTCCATATTCTATGAGGTCAAGAATTATGTCCGTTTTGTACATCACTGTATACCTTTTAAACATAGTTCAGTAGACGGTCAGGTGTTGAATTAATAGATGAACAAAGTGCCTCCCATGGATTTGGTACTACTCTAGGTCCACTGGGAAATAGTAAACATATATGTATTGAATACTTACTAATTCCAGGCAGTTTGCTGGGCACTTTTATGTATATTATCTTGTTTATCTTTTTTAAAACAAACTTTCTTATTGAAGTATACAAATCATAAGTGCACACTTGATGAATTACCACAGAGTAGACACTCTCATGTACCACCACCCAAATCAAGAAACAAAGCATTAACTAGTAACTCAGAAGTCCCTCTCTTGCCCTTACTCTGTCATCTCTCTCCTCACCAGTGGTACCATTATTCTGATGTGAATGCAGGCACTTGTATGAATTCTTTTGTGTCTGGCTTTACTTTCCTCAACATCATGCTTAGCAAGTTCTTTTGTGCTGTTTTGTGTGTGGCTATAGTTCTTTTTTGAGCTATAATTGACATATAAGGTTGTTTTAGTTTCAAGTGTACAACATGGTAGTTCAATATTTGTATATGTTGTGAAATGATTACCATAGTAAGTCTAGTTAATATCCATTATTACACATAGTTAACAGCTCTTTTTCCCTGTGATGAGAACTTTTTTCTTTTATTTAAGTTTCTTTGTTTATTTGGAGAGAGAGAGAGAGAGAGAGAGAGAGAGAGCGAGAGCGAGAGAGAGCATGAATGTAGGGGAGGGGCAGAGAAAAAAGGGAGAGAGAGAATCCCAAGCAGGCTGTGAACTGTCAGTGCAGAGCTGGATGTGGGCCTCAAACTCATGAACTGTGAGATCATGACCTGAGCTGAAGTCAAGAGTCGGATGCTTTATTTTATTTTATTTTTTAAAATGTTTTATTTATTTTTGAGAGACAGAGAGAGACAACGCAAGCAAGGGAGGGTCAGAGAGAGAGGGAGATAAAGAATCTGAAGCAGGCTCCAGGCTCTGAGCTAGCTGTCAGCACAGAGCCCGATGCGGGGCTCGAACCCACGAACCGTGAGACCATGACCTGAGCTGAAGCCAGACGCTTAACTGACTGAGTCACCCAGGCGCCCCTGTGATGAGAACTTTTAAGATCTACTCGCTTAGCAACTTTCAAATATACAGTACAGTGTTGGTAACCATAGTCACCATGCTGTACATTACTGGTAGTAATTCTTTCAGTCTCCTTGCTCTATTCTTTAAATGTGGTCCTTTATAGGAATATAGAACAAATTATTGCTTCATACTCAGTTGATGGACATTTGAATTATCTTTTTTCAGGCCTGTTACAAACAGCACTGCTATGAATATTTTTGAACATATCTGTTGGGTTCTATACCTGGGGTGAAATTACTTGGTGATAGGGTTGTATATATTCAGTTTTAGTAGATATTGCCCTACAGTTCTCCCAATGACTAGAGTATCAACTTATGCTCCTGCTACAGAGTGAGAGTTCTAATTGCTCTACCTCTTTGCATACACTTGATATGATCACTTTTTAATTAGAGACATTTGGTCAGTATGAGTTGTTCTCAGTGTGGCTTAGCTACCTGATACCCAGTAAGGTGGAATACCGTCTCATTGGCCCTTTTTGATATCCTTTCTTCTGAAGCGCCTTCTCATGTCTTTTACTTTTTTTCTTTTAGAAGGTTTAGAAGGTTGTCTTTTACTTATTGACCTATAGGCATTCTTTGTATATTCCATATTCTGGATACTAGCTCTGGATTTTTGTTTTTGTTTTTGTTTTCATTTTTAAAAATTCTTTACAATAGCCCTGTGAATTATTAAAATGACATATACTGAGGTTAGAGGGGTTAAGTCACTTGCTGATGGACATGTTGGGTATCAGAATATAAGAATTATTCCTTCTCTTTAGTGACATAATCTATTTAGTTGGGGAAATAGCACTCAGAGAACAATTAGTGAGTAATATTAGCAGTAAGCATTGAAGTATTAGTGTGGGTGGTATAGGCTATAAATGATATAGTAGTTAAAGGATCAGTGTGAGCTTCCTGGTAGACGTAGGATTTAGACTAGGATGTTAAGGACCAGGTATCATTGAGGAAGTAGAGGAAATGAAAACACATTTCAGGGAAGGTGAGCTACAGAAGAGGCAGGCATGGAAATGGATGAAGTAATGTGACTAACACCTTGCCTTGGAATAGTTCTTTGGAGAACTTTACAGTTGTTTTATGCAGGACTACATCCTTTATGAGGGCAGGAACCATGCCTGTTCCATTGATCAGGGCATGTTCAGTGCTTACCATAGTGCCCAGCACATAGCAAGTGTTTAATAAATATGTTTAAATGAAATGAAAGAATGCATTCAATTCCAATGCTATTCCTTTTAACTTAAAAAAATAGGATTTAAATGATCATGGCAAAAATTTAAATTAGATGATCAACCTGATGTCCTTAGGTGGATATCTAAAGAAACCAGTGATAAATTATAATTGGAGGAAAAGATTATAGAGTTTGATCAGTTTAGACTTGATGTGGCACAGAGGAAAAGTGTGAGGCATCACTGAGAGGTCTTGAACAGAGAGAGATGAGATGAAAATAATGTTTTGCAAAATTCATGAATGATTAAATGAGGGATGGGCTGGAAGCAGGGAGCCCAGCAAAGAAGCTGTTGTAATGATTATTAGGATTTATTTACTTATTCAACAAACAATTTTTTGGTTTGTTTATTTATTTTGAGAGAGAGAGAGAGAGAGAGAAAACACATGAATGTGGTGGGAGAGGTGCACAGTAGAGGCCGAGAGAGAAGAGAGTGAGAATTCCAAGCAGTCGCTTTGCTGTCAGCAAGAGCCTGATGAGCCTGATGACGCAGGGGCTTGATCTCATGAACTGTGAGATTGTGACCTGAGCTGAAATCAAGGGTAGGGCACTTACCTGACTGAGCCACCCAGCGGCCCCTCAGAAAACACTTATTGAAGTCATACTACCCATTTGGTGCTAAGCTCTATGCTAATGAAGATTTGCAAGCTATGCAAATCATGAACCTTGCCATCAAGGAGCTTATAGTCTGAGAGAAGAGCTAAGAGAAGCACACCAATAATTGTAATTCATGGAAGGAAATCTGAAAAAGAGGCACAAGTAAAGACTATGGAGTCAGGAGAGGAAAACATCCATTTTGCTGGGCATCAGGAAAGGTTCAAGTAGTCTTCTGTAGCAGCACTTCTACCTGCTTCTGCCTTCCTGCTCCCTTGTCCCTCTCTGTCATGCTACCTTGCTTTATTATCTGGAATTATCTTGTTTATTTATGGTTGTACTTGTCTGCTGTTTGTCTCTCCCCTCCCTCAGTAGAATGCAAGCTCCAAGACAGAGAGTACCTACTTGTCTTGTCATTTATGTATTTATTTAGAACTCTTCGCCCAGTATTTGGTACTAACATAAATCTTTTAATAAAAATTTTGGAATGAATGAATGAAGTAGCATTGAAGTTGGATCCCATAGGATGGGTAGGATTTGGACATTCCGTAAAAGGGGAGGGAGAGACATTATTTTAGGTGGAGGGTATTTGAAGTCCTATAGGGAGTAGAGAATGGACGATGAATCTGAAAAATTAGTTTAAGAAAGACTGTGGAAATACTGTAGCGGTTTAGAGATGGAGAAGAAGAGAAATAAGGCAAATGCGGATTCCAAAATTTGTGTCTTTGAAGCCTAGTAGAATGGGGATAGAGAGCACAGAATGAGGAAAATTGGTAAGACAAGCCAATTTAATGGGGGGTGGTTGGCAGTCTCAGGGGTCGTATCTTGTGAGCAATTGCATAAACTGAATTGAGGTGCACAGTCAAATCTGAACAAGGTGAATTGAAACACCACTGTGGAAGAGACACCAGTAACTGGGCCAAGGAGAGGTTCTCAGAGGGAGAAAGTCCAGAAAAAAAAAAAAAAGAGCCCTTGGAAATAACCCACAGTCTTGGAAATTGGTTGGGAAGAACCCACAGGAAGTGGGAAAGGATTGGGGAAGTGAGCGGCGGTTGTCAGTAGGAACAGCCACAAGAGGTCTGAAAACATGGAGGTTAGAGGTTTCTAGGCTTGTCAGATGGGGGCAATGCCCTCTTAGAGGAAGAATTTGTATTGGATGGTGGAGAAACGTTGCTTTATATTAGGGATAGAACAGAGGGCAGGGTTGCCTGGGTGGCTCGGTGTCTGACTTCAGCTCAGGTCATTATCTTGCGGTTCATGAGTTCGAGCCCTGCTCTGAGCTCTGTGCTGACAGCTTGGAGTCTGGAGCCTGCTTCTGATTCTGTGTCTCCTTCTTTCTCTGCCCCTCCCCTGCTTGCACTCTGTCACTCTCTCTATGTATAATAAATAAACACTAAAAAAAAAAAAAGAACAAAGGATAGAGAGAGGGAGAGAAAAATTGGATGGTTGCTAGAATGTGAAGAGAATGTTTACAAACTATAATTATTTTTTGACTTTTTTTATTATAAAATAAATCATGTATATTGAGCACAGAAAATATAGAAATTTAGAAAGAAGGCGGAAAGTCACTATATTCTGTCACCAAGAGATGAATACTGTAGATACTTAGATATATTTTCTCTCCATCATATATATTGTCAATATCCTGCTGTAAGGGCAGATGGTATCATGCTTTTCTACATAATGGATTTTCCATATAATGCAGATGCTTCATGAACGCACATGTTAGAGAATAATACATATCAGGGGTGTCTGGGTGACTCAGTCAGTTCAGCTCAGATCATGATCTTGCGGTCCGTGAGTTTAAGCCCCACATCAGACTCTGTGCTGACAGCCCAGAGCCTGGAGCCTGCTTTGGATTCTGTGTCTCCCTTTCTCTCTGCCCCTCCCCTGCTCATGCTCTCTCAAAAATGAATAAGTGTTAAAAAAGGGATATTTTTTAAAACACCAAAGTGATATTTTTTAAACATCAAATGGATATTTGATGCTTTTTATAAGCTATTAAAATTTGATTTTATGTACTTTTTATTAAAAAATGATGATGTGAACATCTTGAAGAAAATTTTTTTTCTACTTTACATTATTTCTTTTAAAATTCTTTTTTTTAACATTTTATTAATTTTTGAGAGACAGAGAGAGACAGTGTGATCAGGGGAGGGGCAGAGAGAGGGAGAGAGAGGGAGACAGAGACTCTGAAGCAGGCTCTAAGCTCTAAGCTGTCAGCACAGAGCCGGATGCAGAGCTCGAATCCATGAACTGTGAGATCACGACCTGAGCTGAAGTCGGATGCCCAACCAACTGAGCCACTCAGGTGCTCCTACATTATTTCTTAAGACTAGAGTTAAAGGTTATAATTAGTTATTAAAAATAGCATTTATTTTTGTTTTAAGATGTACTGCATTTTCATTATAACAATCTGGAAAATCTTAAATAAGAAAATAAATATCATTACAGTTGCTCTACTTAGAAGTAACTGCTATTAAGATTTTGGTCTCAAAAAAAAAAACCATAGAAAAAGGGTGCCTGGTGGTTCAGTCAGTTAAGCATCTGGCTTCGGCTCAGGTCATGATCTCACAGTTCATGGATTCGAGCCCCACATCGAGCTCTGTGCTGACAGCTCAGAGCTAGAGCCTGCTTGGGATTCTGTGTCTCCCTCTCTCTCTGACCCTCCCCTGATTGCGCTGTCTCTGTCTGTCTCTCAAAAGTAAAAAAAAAAAAAATTAAAAAAAAAGATTTTGGTCTCATAGTCTGTCTTTTCTTTATCTGTTAATTTTTAAGTGTAATCATACTCCATATACAATTTTATAATCATTCAAAGCTTAGTATTTAAAAATTTTTTTATGTCTTTATTTTATTCTGGGAGACAGAGACAAAGAGTAAGGAGGGGAAAGGCAGAGAGAGAGGGCGACACAGAATCTGAGGAAGGCTCCAGGCTCTGAGCTGTCAGCACAGAGTCCGACTCGGGGCTTGAACCCATGGACTGTGAGATCACGACCAGAGCCGAAGTTGGATGCTTACCCGACTGTGCCATTCAGGCGCCCCTCAAAGCTTAGTATTTTATGAATCCTTCCTCAGTTAATTAAAGAAAATCTTGGGGTGCCTGGGTGCCTGGGTGGCTCAATCGGTCAAGCAGCGGCTTCGGCTCAGGTCATGATCTCACGGTTCGTGGGTTCGAGTCCCGCGTCAGGCTCTGTGCTGACAGCTAGCTCAGAGCTTGGAACCTGCTTCTGGTTCTGTGTCTCCTTCTCTCTCTGACCCTCCCCTGCTCACGCTGTCTCTCTCTCTCTCTCTCACTCAAAAAAAAATAAAATATTAAAAATTAAAAAAATAAATATAAAAAAAGCTAAAAAAAAGAAAAGCAAAGAAAATCTTACCTCATAATTTCTAATGATTTTCAACCTTCCACAGTAACCAGTAACCCTAATTTAGTTAACCATTCCTGTCATGATGGACATTCAGGTTATTTCTGTTTATTCGGTCTTTAATACACTATGACTAATATCTTTGTAAATGAGTTTTTGTACACATCCCTGATTATTTCCTTATATTGCTGTATGAGAAATCCTTAATAATATTTTTGTGCATATTATTGAATTGCCATCTGGAAAGTTTTACTCACTGATACATCTATCATTTGTATTTCAGAGTTTCTGCATCTTTACACTCAAATCGCTGTGTGGTTATTCAAAACAAACAGCATTTAATAACTTGACAAGTGAAAAAAAGCTATTTTAATTTGCATTTCCTTAAAGTCCGGTGAGGAGTTCATATATTCACTGGCCATCTGTATATCTTCTTTTGCAAATCTATTATTTATACCCTTTGTCATTTTTGTGGTTCTGATATGTATTGCCTGTTTCTTGTGAGAAAGGCTGGTTAGTTTAAGCTCTAGTATATATTTTTCTTTTTTGTGCATTGTCTCATGTCTCTTGTTCATTAAAGAGAACATATATATGCATACACATATATACATATATTTTAGATAGGGATATTCATTCATGTTCAAAGGTAGAATGAAGAGAGCTGCCAATGTCGGAGGGGGAAGAAATACAAGAGAATTTTAAATTCTGGAAAAGGTGTGAGATAAAGCGGAAGAATATGGAACCTCAAAAGTAGGATGCAATGGCAGATGGGGCATTTTGGCTTCAGGAAACATTATGTGATATCTATTTTATTCCTTTCCTGTGTCATTACTAAGCTCTGAGACATCATCCTTTAATTATAGTTTTTTAAAACAACCACAAATCACTAAGATTATTTTTATTTATGATCACTGTCTCCAGGGCTAGATGGAGCATAAAGGGGGAAAAAAGGAACCAACAAAAGATAATGATCATAAGGTTATTTATTTGCTAATTTCGATACAGTGCTGTCAGCAAACACTATGGGTAAACATTTCATAGACTTAGTGGATCATAGCATATGTTATGGGATCAAGCATACATTAGATTTATATACTCTCTGTCCTTGATAATTATTCTGATTGCTTATTTGAGTCAGAAACTCTGAAAAGGCTATGTAAGGAGTGGGTTTTCATAGAAGTTTGCTGAATGAATGAATGAATGAATCTATGGCATAGATTTAGTTGCACTTGGACATTAACGAAGAGTCACAAATCTACTCTGATTGGGAGCTAGAAAAATTATTTTAAGTGATGGAGATATCTGAGATTATCTTGAAGGATAACATTTTAGGATAAACTTAAAATATGTTGGGAAATATGAAGCAGAATAATCTGCCTCTATGAATTAGTGATATTTTATGATTATTAGATGATATTACGGAGTCTCATACTCACCATAGCCACATTATAAAAAGCCAATGAAGCGATTGAAGAAATTAGCATCTGTTAAAGGTATGAAAGGAAATTTTCTACTTTTAGTGACAGGTAAGTTGCAATAAATTGTGTCTTGAGAAAATCCATTTTAGTACTTGGAAGTAGCAACATATGATAGCATTTGTGGCGTGATATTTCTTTGGTGGCAGCTCCCACTGCTGAATGCTTTCTTATTTGTGTTTATAGAAACCTAGGAAGGGAATGTAAAGAATTGTTAATCTGCATCTGAATGTGTGCATGTGAACATGGAGGGTGGTTGGGAGGGAAGAAGCCTGGGACATGTTGAGATGCATGAAGTTCCTTGGAACTTGGCCTGCAATCATGTTAACGATTTATTGCTTTTTGGTGCTTGCCTCACTTTGCAGTACTGGGCTCTCTCCCTGACAGTGGTCCTGTTTATCTTCTGAGGCCTGGGGGGCTGATGTTTGCTGTACATCAGCAGGATCTGCACCAGGCAGATGTTCCCTGGTGGAATGTAATGTTTGGCTGTCACTGAAGAAGATAGGACGATCTGGGCTTGATGCTCTGGCTGACTGAGCTTGATTTTGCTGCTCTACCTCGGTCATATCCATTTGCTGCAGTAGCTTTTCTTGTAAGTACTGGTACAGAGGACTAGCATAGACTGCACCCCTTTCCACAAAACGGGGCTCTTGGTCCATCTGCATCTTCTCTTCAAGGCCTGGCTGGGGGACGGAAGCATCATATCCTTTCTTGGCTGGATTTTGTGGGTCATTGGCTTCTCCTGCCGACTCTTGGGGGATTTCATTATCCTCCAATGTTGCAGGTTCCTTTCTTTCAGGTTGTGTCTTGGAGGAGGCTGAATTGTCCTCATCGAGACTGTTTACCCAAGCTTCCTGGGTCTCTGGTGTCCCACCTTCCTCTCCTTTGGTACTTGGGCCCTGGACCTTTAGTGGTTTACTGCTGTCTTCCTTTGTAAGGAGCTGCCTTATGGAAAGCTGGTCAGGGAAGCCTATATCCAGGGTACCTGGGATTTCTGTCTCCAGCAACTTTCTGTTTTCACCACTTGTTGTGGACTCTTGTGCCTCTGGATGTCCATCGGGGTGCACAGCTGGACCTGGGCTTTTGGTCCCTGAGCCCTGACTCTTGTGTTCTTCTCTGGAAGCCCATTCCAGTTCCTTGGTCAGCTGCCTATTCCCTCCCACTGCCGGCACCATGGCTTCCTGAGTTCTTCTTTCCCCATCCAGTGCTACTTGTTTCCCAGTGTCTGGGTTATTGTTGTGATTTCTTTCCACAGATTCTCTGAGGGTGTCCACTTGACTCTGGGCATCCTCTTGCCCAGGCAAGTTAGTGGTTTCTGAGCTGCTGTCACCATCCTCTGGAGCCAGGCTATTGGGAGTTTCTGGAGAACTCTCATTATTCTGTGTGCGTGTGGCCTGGGGGTCCTTTCCCAGGTAACCGTCATCTTCCTTGACTGGCTTGTCATGAGTCTTGGTAACCCTCTTATTTTCTTCTCCAGACTGATTCTTGAGTAGTTCCAATTCTTGTGTTCTTTCTCTTGCTCCTGGTATCTCTTCTGCTACAGTGGCATTTTTGATGCTCATAAGTGCTTCTGCCATGCCTTTCTCAGCATGTGTTGCCTCATCTGAAGTGACTGCTCTTTCAATTTCAGGATGATTCTGATTTCCTTCTTGTGAGCTTAAGCCTTTGATCTTAGAAGCTTCTTCCAGCCTTTCTTTTGATGACTCTTGGAGTTCCTGATACTTTGCATCTTGTTGTTCTTCTGGAGTTGGTAGCTGAACTTTTCTCTCGTTTTCTTTCTCCCCTGCTGTTCTGTGGGCCTCAGAGCCTCTCCTCTCTTTGCTTACAGCTCTAACATCAGATGTTTCTGAAACATCTCTGCTGTCCCCTTGGACAGGCAGTTTCTTTGTTTCATGTTCTTTTCCTTGTGCTGGTGGTTCCTGGGTCTCAGATGTTCTGCCATCCTCCCTGGGCTCAGCTGGATTCTTTGGCTCAGGTGGTGTCCCATCAGCATCCTCTCCTTGTTCTTGAGTCTCAGATGTTCTATCATCACCCTCCAGCTCGGCTGGTTCCTCTGTCTGCAAGGGTTTCTGGGCAGCCGCTTGTCCTGGCAGGTCAGCGTGCTCTGAACTGGGCTCGTCTTTTCCTGACAGCGACAGTTCTTGTGTTTCAGAATGTTCCTTAATAACCTTTTCTGCTGCAACTTCCTGATCTTTGGAAGGCCTGGGTGTTTTTTCTGATAGATCACTTTGGGTTTTCAGGTTCCCTTCCTGTTCCCCAAATTGATTTCTTGTCTTAGTGCCGTTTTGCTCCCTGACTGGTTTATCTCCCTCCCTGGGACTATCATCCTGTCCCTTCCCCTTTGTGGGGCCACCGATCTGTTCCAATTGTGCTCTTGGCTTATTTCTCTCAAGTTGAGCCCCACTGTCTCCTGGAGCTGGTACATCTTGGGCTGTTTCCTGGCTCTGTTGATCTCTTTTCAGGTGTTGGTTCTTAGAGTCATTGTGTTTAGACGCTTCTCCTAGCAGCTTGTAAGTATTGGTGTTTCCCTGTGGGTCAACCCCATTGTGTTCCCTTTTCTTAGACCTGAGCTGAGCTGATAATGCCATTCCTGAAGGAGGTACCACTCTGTCTTGAGTTGGTGGAGTGTGCTCTGTCCACTGGCCAGGGCCACTGGTCACCTGAAGATCCATACCACTTGGCTTCTCCTCTGGTTTAGACATTTGTCTGGCTTCTGATTTTAGTAATGATTGTATATTGAGGTCACAGATGTTCAACAAGTTGAAGATTGTGAGAACAAATTCATCAAAACTAATGGTGCTATTGCTGTGGGTATCCGGAAGGTTCAAGTTTCTCTCCACAGCAAGAATGGCATGTGGCTGCATAAAAACACAATGAGGAATCAGCCTATTTATATGTGGTCAGGTGCCCGGAGTCTGAATGTCTCCCAAGAATCCTTTTTTTAAATTAAAAAAAATTTTTTT
>NC_043707.1:39286904-39301888 GCF_006229205.1 Suricata suricatta | reverse complement strand
CTACTTTCCTGAAGCGTAGTCCCAGTGAGGAAAACCTCATTTACTTCTGTGTGATTGATTAAGCAATTGCACAGAATAGGGAGTTGAGACAAAAAAAGTTGTTCAAAATCAGTGAGTACGGAGAGCTGGTAGCCAAATGTAAAACAGGCATGGATTATGGAGAAAGAGTGAGTGGGGGAGAATTTCCACAGCTCTGTGAACACCTCACCTGAAGAACGTCCCCAAGCTCGCCCTGGATGAGCCGTTTCAGCTCTGTGAAGGTCAGTGTTGCCTCATCACCAGCCTCCCGGGCATACTTGTGGAATGTCTCAATTACACAGAGGACATCTCTCAGGAGCCGAGACATCTTTCCCAACTCAGGAGACTGTGAGAAAGAACAAACAAAGCTCATTTCCTAGAATGGGTCTTTTAGGAACCAGATGCCAAGGTTTTTTCCTGCCCCTCCCTCCACTCCACTGGCATCATCTGCTCTTTTCTGTATCTTAATATACAGCCTCTGAATTTCGGTGATACAGTTTTGTACCGGATAGTGTAGTGAGATCAGATCTGGCACAGGTAAGTATTAGAAGCGACATTTCACCTCACGTTATAGAAGACAGTGACACTCATGTGTTCAGAGAAAGCTTTATTGCAAAAAGAAGGGGAAAAAGAAAGCAAACGTAAGTACTGAAATGCACAAATGAAGCCAACAGAATGGGACCAATTCTTCCAGCCTTATCTGAGATTATCCACTGTTTTCCTTCTACCTTGGCTCAGTCTAACTCCTCTGCTTAGGAAAGCATAATTTTATTTATTTATTTAATGTTTATTTTTGAGAGAGCATGTACAGGGGACCAACTGAGAGAGAAGACAGAGGGAGACACAGAATCTGAAGCAGGCTCCAGGCTCTGAGCTGTCAGTGCACATTGGTGTGGGGCTCACAAACCCCAAGATCATGACCTAAGCCAAAGTTGGACACTTAACCTACTAAGCCACCCAGAGTCCCTGGGAAAGCATGACTTTTAAAGTTAGTAAGGCTGATAGAGGAAAGAGAAGCAATGCCAAGAAAGTCAACCCCTGTATATGCAGGCTGAAGCAGCGTATTTTTCCCAAGAAGATATGGTTCAGTGAACTCACTGGTAAAACGAGTAGACTCCTGACCCCGCAGTCATTGCCCATCATTTAAATGACTCTGTATTTTCATTTTAGTAGGGCTTGGAGTCCTGTGTCTTGTTAAAAAGTATTCATGCCTATGTCATACAGTTTATACATATTTTTTAAAAAGACGATGATCAAATAAGTGCCATAAGCAAAGAATCATGTGGGGGGCTGGGGCTCCCAGTTTAGTGGGATTAATAGTCAGATTAGACTTGGGGTACATCTCCTCTGGAATCCTTACACTATCTCACAGGTAAGTAGAGCAGCAGCTGAGATTCAAGCTCAAGCATATGGTCTATGAGACTTACCTTGTTCGCGAATGAGAGCAAGTAGAATAAAATGAGCAGCGGGCTGTGAGCTGACAGCAGGCTCTGAAACCTTTTATTGAGTCCCTAATTGCACAGTTAGGAAGGAGACACCCTCCGGGTCTAATGCCCTGATTTCATCATCCAAAACCCAGTCTCGCCTCCTTGTCTACTGTCAGCTTCTCTTATTTTTATTTCCTTCTTTAAGCAGCTTCGGTTAAGTCTTGGCTTCAGACTCATCCAAAGGAAGGAGAGAGGATATCTTGTTTCATTTACTCACTTTTGCAGGTGATAGTTTTGAGGAATCTTTAGGGTGGTGCTGGCTTTTTCTTTCTTTCCTTTTTTTTTTTTTTTTTAAACCTAAGAACACAATTACATTTCTGTTTGACAAATCATAGGTTTGGCAGGGACCTCAGAAGTCATCTGATTCCTCCCTCTGCCCACAGGATGGACTGTATTTGACCCAGCCTGGACAGATGGGTGTCAAGCATGTGTTTAAAAATAGAGGCCCCACTGAGCCATGTGACAAGAGTGGAGACACCAGCTGATTCAGGTATTTCAATGCTCTGCTCTCCTTGCCCAGAGGCAGAGTTAGAAAAAAAAATCTTGCTGGGTGTGCAGAACTTTGCTTACCTGGGATGTGCTATTTTAAAAAAGTGATTGATATCTGCTCTTTAAAGGTGCTTTAATATCCAAGGAGCTTAGAAATGGGCATTTATATTCCTGTGTTCTTTCTGTAAAGGGGAAAGGGAGCCCTAAAAACCACCAATCTGAGGACAGGTGGGAAAGACTTAAGATGCTACATTGGCAAATATTTTTATTCACAGAGAATATTTAACAACAGAATTAGATTTAGTTGTTTTATTAGATATTTAAAAAGAGAACAGAGTATGTTTCAAACCATTCTTGCCTGTTTGTAAAAGGATGTAAGAAACAGACCAATGAGGGGCACCCGGGTGGCTCAGTTGGTTGAGCATCTGACCCTTGATTTCGGCTCAGGTCATGATCTCATGGTTTGTGGGTTTGAGCCCCACATCAGGCTCTGTGCTGACAGTGCAGAGCCTGCTTGGAATTCTCTCTCTCTCTCCTTCTGTCTCTCTGCCCCTTCCCCATTTGTGCTCTCTCTCTCTTTCAAACTAAATAAATTAAAAAAAAAAAAAGAAACAGACCAATGAAAACAGCGTAAAGGGCAAAGACCAAGAGAATGGAGGGGTAGAGATGGGGGTAATTTTACAAGAAGACTGGCTAAGGGTAGTATCAATATTGAGCAAAACCTTGTTCTGATCTTTCTGCTAATCAAAGCAGGTACAAAGGAACTGAATGTTTGGGCTGGGGTTTGGGGAATCCATGTTGATAATTCTGGCCTGTAAAACAAATTTTCTCAGGATTCCCTGAAAGGAAGAAGCCTCATCCTGAGAATTGGGGTTGGCATGTGCAGGTCATGAGGACCAGCTATTTCTCAGCCACTATGCCCGGCACCGGGGTGTTTAAAGTTGAGTAAGTTCTTAGAGTATTACGCTAAGCGAAATTAGTCAGAGAAAGACAAATATCATATGACTTCACTCATGTGTGGAATTTAAGATACAAAACAGATGAACATATGGGAAGGGAAGCAAAAGTAATATAAAACAGGGAGGGGGACAAAACATAAGAGACTTAAATACAGAGAACAAATTGAGGGGAGGAGTTGTGGGTGGGGGGATGGGCTAAATGGACATTTAGGAGGACACTTGTTGGTATGAGGACTGGGTGTTACATGTAGGAAATGAATCGCTGGATTCTACTCCTGAAATCACTATATGCTAACTAACCTGGATGTGAATTAAAAAAAAATAGAAAAGAAAAGGTAGATATGAGAATCCAGCTAGCTTCATTTAACTCAAACATTACAGAAATTTGCAAAACTATAAACCAATGCCATTCTTTTTAATATTTTTATTTTGAAAAATAGTTATTTTTCATTAAAAAAGAAATAAATTGAAGCAACGAGATAATAAATATAAAAATATTATAATTTAATAAAGTATGTTCCCTTTTAATTTGACTGATCAAAAATTGGGTATTCAGGGGCACCTGGGTGGCTCAGTTGGTTAAGCGCCGGCTTCGGCTCAGGTCATAATCTCACGTTTCGTGGGTTCAGGCCCCAGGTCGGGCTCTGTGCTAACAGCTAGCTCAGAGCCTGGAGCCTGCTTCAGATTCTGTCTCTGTCTCTCTCTGACCCTCCCCTGTTCACACTGTCTCTCTCTCTCTCTCTCTCAAAAATAAATAAAAGACATAAAAAAAATAAAAAATTGGGTATTTGGGTAAACCAAACAATTTGTATAGTGGGCAATTGCAAAAATTCTTTTATCATTCTAGAATGTCCAAAGAAGTAAAATATGAAAAATCACTGTTAGAAAAATAAAAAAAAATAAAGTTGAGTAAGTTCTGTCTCCTTGCCCTGGAGTTCATAGGCCAGTCTCATGAGAAATAGTTGAAAGAAATGGCTTATCTTCAAGGTTGGATTGGAAAGAAAGACTTAGAGGAGACCTAATGGCTGCTTTCAAATATTTGAAGGGTTTTCATGGGGATGAGGAATGAGGTGGTAAGAGAAAGGTACTTACATTCATTGAATCTTATGATATGTCAGGTACTCGACATGGCTGTCTTACTTAAATTCTCATATACCTTTTAGGGAGTTATCTTCTTTTAGCAGATAAGGAAGTTAAGGCTCTGAGCTATTAAGTAACTTGCCTGGGCCCAGGTGCCCAGTAAATGGCAAGTCCAGATTTAAAATGAAATTGCCTCAAGAATATATCTCTGAGCTCATGGTGTCTCCACTGTCTTGAGTCCCTTATTCTGTGTAATGCCGGAGAATAGAGCTAGAATCAATAATTGACATTTTTCTAAAAAGAAGTCTTTAGTGTTATTAAGATCTCTGTAAGGAGCAGTGTTGTCTGGTCATGATACACACTGCTCCTAAGGTAATGAGACTCCTGTCACTGGGATCACACAGAGGTGAATCACAGTCCGTTGGCTAGGTTATGGGAGAGTGCTCCCACAGCAGGAGGAAAGGCTCAGGTGGCTTACAGGGAACGGCACAGAACTCTTCCAACCCTAAATGTCTATGTTTTTAGGTTGTAGTTTCTATTGAGAAGGTCAGGTTTGGATCTTGAACAATGTAAGGGCTGGCTCCCTAGCCTTTTTATAGGCATTTCTATTTTTTTCAGCACTTACTTAAGACTGTTTAATTAATATCCCTACTTCTGGGTGGGTAGTGACTCAAGGGATGGCAGAAGCAGGAGAAAGATGGGAGGCGAACAGTAAGAATAATTTTTTGTTTTAAAAGAATTATTTAAACTGCTAAATAGACTACAAACAATTCACTATTACCAAAGAAAAGACCGAGGCTGCCCTTTCTTTTTCCAAAAAGATGTTTCTCATGGTCCCTCTATGATCTCCTCTTCCTTCTAATTTTGTATAGGGATAGTGAAGAAAGGGAAGGAGAGAGACAGGAGTGAAAAGAAATTGATTAATAAAGAACTGTGTTTCAGAGCCTCTGACTTTTTGGGGTGCCTGGATGGCTCAGTGGGTTGAGGACCTGACTCTTGGTTTAGGCTCAGTAGTGATCTTATGATTTGTGAGTTCAAGTCTGGCATCTGGCTCTACACTGACAGTGTGGAGCCTGCTTGGGATTCTCTCTCTCCTTCTCTTGCTGCCCCTCCCCACCTCTCTCTCTCTCTCTCAAAATACTTAAACTTAAAAAAATTACTTACTTTAAAAAAATTTTCCTGTATTTTTTATATAGTTTATTACCAAGTTGGTTTCCATATAACACCCAGCACTCTTCCCCACAAGTGCCCCCTCTATGACCATTACCCCCCTTTCCTTTCCCTCCTCCTTCTTCAGCCCTCAGTTTGGCTCAGCATTCAAAAGTCTCTCATGATTTGCCTCACTCCCTCTCTCCAACTCTTCCCCGCCCCTTTCCCATTCCCATGGTCTCCTATTAGGTTTCTCCTTTTAGACCTATGAGTGACAACATATGGTACCTGTCCTTCTCTGCCTGACTTATTTCGCTTAGCATGACTCCCTCTAGGTCCATCCATTTTGCTATAAATGGCCAGATTTCACTTTTTTCTGATTGCCATGGATTACTTACTTTTTAAAATGTTTTTTTTTTTTTATTGATTTTTGAGAGAGACAGAGTGCAAGCAGGGGAGGAGCAGAAAGAGAGGTGACACAGGATCTGAAGCAGGCTCCAGGCTCTGAACCTGATGCGGGGCTCGAACTCAAGAACCGTGAGATCATGACCTGAGCCAAAGTTGGACACTTAACTGGCTGAGCCACCCAAGTGCCCCTAGCCACTTACTTTTCAAGGTCACAACTAAAGTCTTCAATGAAAGCTCCAAATGAAACTTCTATGGTGCATCTGGGTGGCCCAATCAGTTAAGATTCTGATTTCGGCTCAGGTCATGATCTCACGGTTCCTGAGTTCAAGATCCATGTCAGTCTCTGTATTGACAGCTCAGAGCCTGGAGCCGGCTTTGGATACTGTATCTCCTTCTCTCTCTGCCCCTCCCCTGCTCATGCTCTGTCTCTCTCTCTCTCTCTTTGGAAAAAATAAACATTAAAAAAAAAACTTCTATGATGGCTACTTTGGAAAAGATGGCAAATAAAGCAAGTTTTAATGATTCTTTGTAATACTGGAACATGCAGCAAGCAAAAAACATCAGCTTATATTTATAGTTTCATTATCTTTTTTTACTTATTATAAAAGTGTTCAAGATGATGATGGACCGAACAAACATACATTCTTATGTCTCTCCTGGAATCCTGTAAAATAAAAATATGCAAGAAGAAAAAAATGAACCAGTATTATAAGCAAGGCTGAAGAATTACAACTTAGATGTAAGAAGTTTATGGAAGTTGAAAAGTGGATGATTGTTCATAATAGAAACAAATGGAGGAAGGCACACCCCAGAATGTGTTATGAAGGAGGATCAGAGGTGAAGGTGGTTCTGGCCATCAGAAGAACCTGGAGGAGGCCTGGACTCAGAATTAGCAGGTGTGATGAAGGTGGCAGTGGGGGTTGGAGCTTTACATAGGGAAAGTAAATGAGAGTTTATAAGAGGAACTTCTGTCTCAGTGGCCATTCCCATCTCCCTCTTCTACGCAGAGTACAGAACATAGACTCTGGGCATATACTACCTAACCTTCCTAGCAAAACCCCAAATGGCTCTCCCCTAAAGAAAATGAACAAAATTCCTAGAAATATTTAATGTAAACTCCTTGAGGACAGGACTCTGTATCTTACTTTCCACATTATCCTCAGAAGCTGAATGAGAATCTGGGCTATAATAGGTGCTCTGTCATATTTGTTGATTAATAAAGGGACTGAGAACTAAAGGCATCTAGTGTAGATGTTGCTCCAGGAAAACCCTCTCCAGATAGCATTAGTTGGGGGTGGTGGGGAATGGGCAGGTCTGAAGACTGACAGCATCTGCAGGCTTGTCCTCCAACCTGCCACAAGTCCCGATCCACATCAGAGAGTTGGGGTGAAAACAGACCTATTTATACAAATCAGAAGAAACTCAGATGTTTTAACTGATAGAAAGAATACACTAAGAATATTCAGGTATATCAATAAATCAACAGCATGAAAAAAAAAGAATAAGATAAATGAAAAAAACGGATTCCAAAGGAAATAGATATAATGGATATAATTCTGGAAGCAGAAGAGAAATTTAAAAAAAACCCCATCTAATATACTTCAAAGAGATTAATTGAGGCAAGACCAGGATGCTCTAAAAGAACAATCGGAGAACAAAAATGAGAGAATAAATTGTATAAACATACAATTAAATTAAATGAAATAAAATAAATAAATGGCATTTAAAAAGAACAATAGAATTAACAAAACCCTCCAATATTAATAAGGTCTTTTAGCAAAGCATTATCCAATAGAATCTTAGATATTTGCATTGTCCAAATGTGATAGTCATTAGCTATATGTGACTTGGAATGTGGCTAGTGTGACTAAGACACTAAATTTTTACTTTTATTTAATATTTATTAATTTAAAAATGTTTTAATGTTTTTATTTTTAAGAGAGATACAGGTAAGGGGCAGGGAGTGAGAGGGAGACACAGAATCCGAAGCAGGCTCCAGGGTCTGAGCTAGCTGTCAGCACAGAGCCTAATGTAGGGCTCAAACCCATGAACTGTGAGACTGAACCTGAGCTGAAACCGGACTCAACTGACTGAGCCACCCAGGTGCCCCAAGTTCTTTATATATTTTTGATACTAGCCCAAAGATCTCCTCCCATTCTTTATGTTACCTTTAAATTTTGTTCATTGTCTCCTCCAGCATGCAGAAGCTTTTTATTTTGGTGTAGTCTTAATAGTTTATTTTTGCTTTTATTTCCCTCGCTTCAGGAAACATATCTAGAAAGAAGGGGCCATGGCCAATGTCAAAGAAGTTACTGCCTTTGTTCCCCTCTAGAATTTGTATGGTTTTAGGTCTCACATTTTGGTCTCCCATACATTTTGAATTTATTTTTATGTATGGTGTAAGAAAGTGGTTCAGTTTCATTCTTTTGCATGTTGCTGTCCAGTTTTCCAAACACATTTTTTTGAAGAGGCTGTCTTTTTCCCACTGGATATCCTTTGCTGCTTTGTTGAAGATTAACTGACTGTGTAATTGTGGGCTTATGTCAGGATTTTTCTATTCTGTTCCATTGATCTATGTGTCTATTTTGTGCCAGTCCCATACTATTTTGATCACTACAGCTTTGTAATACAACATCTCCACACCCTTTAGTTATCTGCCTGTTTACTTCGTAAGGAAAATAAAAGTCATCAGATGAGAATCCCTTAACTTCCTTCCACCAAACTACAAATTTACTGGCACCTATTTATATGCATAGTTTCTTTCTGTTACATCAGAAAAGGTATCCATCTAAGCCTAATCTCTTTTTCTCGTTGTGTCCTGGTTTTTTTCCTGCCTTCTCAAGAAATTTTCTGTGTTGATAATTTTTCTCTTTTCCGCACTGCAATTTCTCTAGTCTCCTACTTTATAAAATCCTGCCTGTGTCCTTAACTCCACCCAACCTTTCTCCTCCCCTTCATAAACATTCAGTGATGCATAAGATTGAGGAATTTTCAAAATACATGAAAGGGCTTAGGACTTTGGTATTCAGGAGGGAGGAATGATAGATGGGTAGTAGGAACCTTGGATTAAGAGAACAATAATAAGGGTTATAGTAATTCATGTGACAAATATTTATTGAATGCTTACATTATACCTCTTATTCTCACAACTCCTTTGGCTTGGGCATGAAGTTAAGAAGGCTTCATAAGGACCAAGCACTTTTGAAATCCTAGGTGAAATTTTTGAGTATGTATATTTTTCTAGTGAGACAGCCATATATTTGATTCGAATTTCATAGAGTTCTATTGCTTATTGTTTTTCACAGAAAGAATATAAAAAATCAAGAATTCCAAATTGTAGTCTCTGTTTTCATGGTCTTTACAATCTAGATGGGAGACAAAGCAAGGATAAAGCCAACTAAGGCAGATGTTGCAATCAACTAATGAGTAGTAAAGATAATATATATTTTAGAACTTCAGTGAATATGTATCAGAGAGCTTAGGAAAGATTTTAGGGAAGAGGTGGGACTCAACCTGGGTCTTTTCAGCTGAGTAGAAATTGTCCAGGTAGACAGGGAGGCAAGTGTTCTAAATAGATAAACTTATGCCAATAAGTTTTTGAAGGAAGGACAATTGTAAGATGTCCTGATGACAATATAAATTAGTCTGTTTTTTTTTAAGGTTTATTTATTTTTGGGAGAGAGAGTGAGCACTGAGTAGGGAAGGGGCAGAGGGGCGGGGGGGGGGGGGGACAGAAGATCCAAAGCATGCTCTGTGCTGACAGCAGCCAGCTCCCTGCGAGGCTCAAACTCATGAGCTTTGAGACCAAGGCCTGAGCCCAAGTTGGATGCTCAACCGACTGAGCCACCCAGGTGCCCCTGGACTAGTCTGCTTTTAACAACAATAGTAGGTTCAAGGAATATTGAAGGGGCCAGAGTTAAAAGATATATTATCTCTAGAATGTGGAGGGCCTTAAATTCCAAACTGAAGATCTTAAACTTTATCTTGCAGAAAATGCCACACCCATTTTTTCTTTTAAAGCATAGTGATGACAAATAGAAATAAAAGTTTTAGAGTTTTTCTAATTTGAACACTTGCCCTAGATGTCCTGAGGGTTCAGAAAATAACCTACTCAGAAATCTATGTTTTGCATTAATTTTAGGTTATTGCATGTGACTGTCAGCTCTTAAATAACAAGGGAAATATGCTTATTATATATTACATAGATCATAATCTTCAGTGGCTTATAGTACCAGTACACTTACTGAACAGACTAATTACTATGACTGAATTAAGATATTAGCAATGTGTAATTAGTGCAGAAGATGGAGCAGAGATGGGTTCACACCTAACTAATGGCCAATGACTTTTACTTTGAGTGGAATCAAGTTTCAGGACTTCATTTTCTCCTCTGAAATATACGGGAGTAATTAAATGTACATGTGAAGTTCTAGGATCATGAAAGTGGAGTAGGCTTAGGGTCTTCTCCCTCAGTGAATAAACCTGGGATGAAAGGAAAGCACTCGGGAGAGGAATTTGGGAAATAGATGGAAGTTCAGATCTGATTATCTAGAAAGCAAAGATCTGGGAAGCTAGAACTAGGCTCCGATGATCACCATCAGTTAATTCTTTCTCTTAGTTCAAGGTAGAAGTTGGGGTGAGGCATTATTTGTGTTGCTTTTAGGTTTTCAGTTGAGCAAAGTGAATGTTAGAATTAAAGTACTTTTTTTTTCAGTCCTAGGAATAACCTTGGTAATAGCTAGTTTGAAATATGAAATAAAGCCCAGAAAGCTTAAGTGCTTGCACAAGAACACATAGATAGTAAAGTAAAGGAACAGGTGAGAAGGACTGTTTCACTACTGTATGCGCATTGCCTTAGAATGCCTTGCACATAGGAAGAACTCAATATTTGCTGAATGACTGAATGAACCTTAAGTTTCTGATTCCTTGTAGCATGGTTTCCACTGCACCATAGAAACTATGGCAGATGTAATAAAACAGTGTCTTTGAGAGGTGCGTAGGTGGCTCAGTTGGTTGAGTATCTGACCCTTGGTTTTGGCTCAAGTCATGATCCAAGGTCATGGGATTGAGCCCCATGTTGGGCTCTGTGCTGTGTGTGCAACCTGCTTGAGGTTCTCTCTCTCCTTTTCTCTCTGCCTCTTCCTCGCTTGCACTCTCTACAATAAAATTAGGGGTGCCTGAGTGGCTCAGTCGGTTAAGTGGCTGACCTTGGCTCAGGTCACGATCTCGCTGTTTATGGGCTCGAGCCCAGTGCCTACTTTGGATTCTGTGTCTCTCTCTCTGCTCCTCCCCCACTTGCACTCTGTCTCTGTGTCTCTCTTTCAAAAATAAATAAACATTATAAAATTAAAAAAATAAAATAAAATAAAAAACAAAAAAAGCACAATAGTGTCTTTAAGGAAACAGGATCTGCTTGTTCAGTGTCAAAGGATAAAGATCAACACAATTACAATACAGATATGCTACGTTCGCAATATAATCTCACCTTATATTGTGTATTAGTTTGCTAGCGCTATCATAACAAAGTGCTAGAGACTGGGTGGCTTAGCCAGCATGCATTTGTTTTCTATGGTTCTGGACATTAGAAGTGTAAGATCAAGGTGCTGGGAGGGTTTGTTTCTTCTCAGGACCATGAAGAAAGGATCTGTTCCAAGGATCTCTATCCTTGGCTCATAGGTAGCCATTTTCTTCCTGTGTTCTCATATTATCTTCCCTCTGTCTGTGCTTGTGTCCAAATTAACTCTTATAAGGACACCATTCATATCGGATTAGGGCCCACCTAATGACCTCATTTTAGTTTAATTGCCTATTTAAATATTGTAAATCCAAATATGTTTACATTCTAATGTGTTGAGGGTTAGGACTTCAACATACGAACCCAGAGAGGGGAAATAATTCAGCCCATAACATGGAAACTAACTTTTGCATCGCAGAGCATATGTATTAAACCATTAACCTCACTCCTCAACAGTAGCCAAGGTGATGTTAATAGCTCCCAGCTTATAGTTAAGCAGCCAGTTGCTAACAGCCTCAAGGCTCTGCCCATGCATGTGCATTACCCAGGTGGAGCAGGAAGTTTGGCATGCCAGCATGCTTCCCTGCCAGCAACTAAAAAAGGAGCCATAGGGCATGGACTGGCTGACTTTTTTAAACGACATGTTATTATAACTGATGAAATAATACTTTCTTCTTTGGAAATTGGCTCTTTCCTCATCTTGTAAAGTGTTATATGAAGTCTGAAGGGATTTGATTGTTTTTAATATGGTTGAACTCTTGCTTAGATGATGAGTGTATATTTCAGGAGAATCCTGGGGCTGACATTTATAAGGGGGCCCATAGAGAGGATCCTGGGGAAAACCAATAAGGTTCTCCCAGGGTTTCCATGAAGATCTTTTTTTTTTTTAATTTTTTAATGCTTATTTTTGAGAGAGAGCGAGAGAGAGCGAGAGAGAGAGAGAGAGAGAGCAGAGAAGGAGCAGAGAGAGAGGGAGACACAGAATCCAAAGCAGGCTCCATCCTCTGAGCTGTCAATTGAGCCTGATGTGGGGCTCAAACCCATGAACTATGAGATCATGACGTGAGCCAAAGTTGGATGCTCAACTGACTGAGCCACCCAGGTGCCCCAGTGAAGATCCTTAAATAAGGAAAAGCTTATATTTACCTTAAGGGAAAAACAGTTTTGCAGTTAGAAATCATTTGAAAGAGATGAAGTTCCAAGGTAGGGTCAGGGGATTCCCAGGTTCTATCCTTGATGGGCATCTGCTATTTGTGTTAAAGTAAGAGAAAGGCTGGTGTTCCTTGCAGAAAATGTTTCTTTTCTTTTCTTTTTTTTTAATTTTTAATGTTTTATTTATTTTTGATACAGAGAGAGACAGAGCATGAGAGGGGGAGGAACAGAGAGAGAAGGAGACACAGAATCGGAAGCAGGCTCCAGGCTCAGAGCTAGCTGTCAGCACAGAGCCTGACACAGGGCTCGAACCCACAAACGTGAGATCTGACCTGAGCTGAAGTCGGAGGCTTAACCGACTGAGCCACTCAGGCGCCCCAAGAAAATGTTTCTTTACCAGAATGATTCTCAGGAGCTTAGCTTTATTATCAGCACCATTGATCAAAATGTTAAGTGTCTATAACTTAGAACATCTTCTCATCCATGACCCTCACAATTAGAAATGGTCCTATCCTGGATCAATGCTTTCTTGGACTTATTCCTAGTTACTAAAGTATGAATACTAAATATAGACTTCAGCAAGTGGTACAGAAGTATTTGGATTATTAGATAACAACTTGATACTTTGGCCTGATTGGTATTAAGTATCTTCTAAATCACTTCATGGATTATGTTACTTAAGTCAACAGGTCATCTAGAATTTCAATAGTACCGAGCTGAATTTTCAGGCCATATATATTTTTTTACTATTGGTTATCAGACATCAGAGACCAAGATGATGCTGTAGTCTTAGAAGGAAATATTCACAAACATTAGTCCATGATATTATACAAATAATAATGTCATGACCAATGAGTCACTGCAAGAAAGAACACAGAAAGCTGTGGGGTGAAGAATAAAAACCTTTGGAAAGAGAATTGTGTAGCTTGGGGATGGAAATAATGTAGGGTGCAAACTAATAGGGAAAAATGGTTAGAGAAAATAGTTTTTCCCCCCTTTTCATATTTAGACATAGATAATAGTAGCCAAATACTTTTAAGTGGGACCTTATATCAGTTACAGATCAATAGATGTTATGACTTGATGCATAATCAAAACAGACAAAAATAATTGTTTGCCAAACATTTATTTTTTATATAGTCCAATCATTTCAACAAGGATGTCTCCAAGGTAGTATCAATAGGTCTCAAAGGATTGTGAGCTGACGGGTCTCATCTAAGGGCCTCTAGGAACTTGCCCTTCTGTTCACAAATTTTTCCCTTTCCTTCCCCCAAAATGCTGTGATATCTTATTGGATCCAGCGTGAAAGAGATGTTTACAGGATCCTGAGCACTTCCCTCTCAGTTAAAATGAACAAAGGTTGGAATATTCTCAAATTCATCAAAGAATGGGGGTGGGAGGGTGAGAACTGAGCACTATAGACTACGGTAGATAGTTTTTAAAATTTGAGTTCTGGAGTTGTTTGGGAAATACCTTGCTTTTGCCTCTGGGGATTTTAAGTGCTTATGAAGTATGAAAAAAATCTAATTCAAATTAAGTTTTGAAGCTAAAACTTCATATTTCTTCCAGTTAGAGGCTGATTTAACAGGGAATTTTTCTGTAGAAGTCACTCCCCACTGCGGTATTCAATGATTGTAAAAATTCAGTCCCCTTGCAGAATCTGTATTATGCCACACACACACAAGAAAATAGTCTATTTGGAGCTAAATATTAATGTAATTTAGGCTCAAGAAAAAATGCCAGCTGGAACATAAAAAATATCTAAACTCTCCATAAGATGAATCAACCATTAAAACAAACAGACCCAATTCATTTGAATCTTAAATCGTATTATTCTTGTTACTTTTGAAAGCAATAAACATTCCCCAAACAAAACTCCTTAAACAACTTAAATGGTTTATATTTTTAAAAATTGCACACCACATCTGCACCAAAGAGCAAAGACACCCTGTAGTAAAGAACTACTTGAGGAAGAATAAAAGGCAAGAGTAGAAGGTACAAGAAATAAGTGTAGTTTAAGATTTTGGAAAAAATAGTTTGGAAAATCAGAGTTCTCCCACAACCAGAAACATTTGAGCAACCAGTGTTTCTTTCTCCTTTGCTGTAAGGTTTGGCAGGTGTCGGGATATTGGCAGCATCTCTTAAGGGCGGTACTGAGACCTCTGCTCTTGGATATATTCATAGAGAGGGCTGGAGCGCACCGGGACACTGGCAAACTGACTCTTGCCTGGTTCCAGAGTCGGCCCACGGCGCTCGTCGCTGTCTTCCCAGACCTGCCCGCGGTGCTTTCGCTCCTCTTCCTGCTGGCGGCGGCGCTGTTCTTCCCGGGATTCCCTCTCTCTCTCCTGGCGGCGTCTCTGCTCTTCTTGCCGCAGTTCCTGGTCCTGACGACGGCTCTTCTCCCTGGTTAACTGCTCCTCCACGCGGTCCTGCTGGCCTCGCTGCTGCCCGCGCCTGAGCTCTTCCTGCTCTTCGCGTGGCAGTTGCTCTTCTTCCTTGAGGAACTTCCTGTCCTGCTCCTGTCGGTAGCGCTTTTCTTCTTCCCGCTCCTGCTGGACGCTCTGCTCTCGCTCAGCGCGCTTCAGTTGCTCCTCCTGGGAGAGGGCTCCTAGTTCCCGGCGGCCCAGCCTGCGTTCCTCCTCCCGGAACTTTCTGTCGCGCTCCTGGCGGAGCCTTTGCTCACGTTCCTGGCGGCGCAGCTGCTCCTCCTCACGGAACTGTCTGTCG
>NC_043707.1:39256719-39286804 GCF_006229205.1 Suricata suricatta | reverse complement strand
CTCTCCTCCTGCTCACGTCTCTCCTGCCTCTGCTCCTGCTCGAGTCTCTCCTCCTGCTCGCGCCTCAGCTGCTGCTCGCGCCTCCGCTCCTGCTCCAGGCGCGGCGCCTCCTGCTCCGGTTTCTGCCTTTGCAGATGCTCTTCTTCCTGGAGCTCGCGCCTCTCTTGCCTTTGCTCTCGGTCAAGAAATCCCTCAGCCTCCCGACCCTTGCGCCTCTTTAGCCGCCCTTCCTCCTCCGGGCGCTCTCCCGGTTCTCGCCTCTGCAGCCGCTGCTTGTCCTCCTCCGCGAGCTCCCGCTCCAGTTCCTGCCTTTCCTGCCTGTGTTCTTCCAGTTGTCTGTCCCGGGGCTCAAATCTCCCCTCGTCCTCTTGCCCGGGATCTTGTAGCGAGTTCTTCTTTCCCTCACACCTGGCCCCCTTCTCATCCAGCCCGGAAGCCTGGCTGAGAGCATAGTAACAAGCCTGAGCCACCTTGAAAACGAACAGGAGGAATTCATTGAAATCGACATGTCCGTTACAGTCGCGATCCAGAAGTTCCAGGATCAGATCTACTGTCTCAGGGTCGTGTGGTCTCTATGGAAAAATGAAAACAACAATTTTACAATATTATTTACAAATAGTAAACTTCCACTCATACACACAATGAATATTGTGTGATATGCTGACACTCAGAAGACATTAAAAGCAATTAGAAAAACATCCAGTGTTTTTTTTAAGGCTCGTCCCTATGTAAAATGTGAAGACTTCGTTTTAAAGCATACATTTGTTGGAGATTTTTGTAACTTCTAATTTAATGCTGAAAGAAAAGAACCCAAGTTCTTTGTAGCTGGGTGAATAAGAATGAACTCATCCTCAGGAGAGAAATAACGAAAAATTTTGAAGTTTTACAGCAGCCATTTCTGTCTGAAATGGTACCCTTGATTGATTTTTATCCCATGTTTGAAAACAGAACAAAAGTTTATGTTAACACCATTTTACTAGCGAAGACTCTGTTTTTAATTATTAAAATTTGGAAGTAAATTTAAATTCCTTCCAAATTTAGTTTGATCTGACATTTTTGGTGATAACTACCAATGTTCATTCACATTGATGTTCCCATCAAATACATGAAATACTTGCTAGCAACTTTAAGTACTCAGACTACAATCAGTTAAGTGCCTTCAGACTCAGATGAATGAAGAATGTAGTGTAGTAGTATAAGATGGATACAAAGTCACCACTCTTCTTTGCTATGATCTCTCCTAAGAAGAAATTTTATAACCCTAAATCAATAGATTTCCTTTCTGTTACTTCTTACCCGAAGGACATCTCCAAATTCCCTTTCAAGGAGATTCTTCAGGTCTTTCTTGCTTATTGCTGCCCCATCACAATCATGTGAGGCATATTGATTGAAAATTTCAGTGATGTCGAGGATGCTTCTCAGAAGTGGAGACATTTTTTTCCCTTCCTTCAACTTCAAGTAAATCTAGAAGAATAAAGTAAGATCCAGAATTAAAACTCAAGTTTTCAACTTGGGGAGGCTTCATCCACACTGTTTCAGTCAGAGCCCTAAATTTGCAAAAGTAATTCTTTTCTTTTCTTTTTGAATTTATCTTATTTTTATTTATTTTGAGAGAGAGAGAGAACCGCAAGTGAGGGAGGGACACAGAGGGAGGGAGAGAGAGAATCCCAAGCAGGTTCCACACTGTCAGCACCCAGCTCTACATGGGGCTTGATCTCATCAACCTGATATCATGACCAGAGCTGAAATCAAGAGTCAGACATTTAACTGACTGAGCCACCCAGGTGCCCCAACAGTAGTTATTTTCAAACTGGGCTCTCAAAGCATTTTATTTTTGAATATTGTACTTAGAAAGAGGAAGACAGATCCTGAGAAATTTCAAGCTAAGGAATTATCTTCAGACTTTTTATTGTCTAGTCAATCTGGATTATCCATATCCTTTACTTCTGTCTCTTCCTGCTCCCTAGCACATTTCAGATCAAATAGTGAATACTGTAGAAATTTAAATTTGATATTTTGCTATTCATAAGCAACTTTCTCTAAAGTTGAATAAAGAATAGGTAAAAGCCAAAAGGTGAAGGAAGATTTGAGAGTATCTTAAAGTAGGTAGAAGCCATGTAGATCTAATTGTGGCAGCAAAACATTTGGTGGTAACCAGAAAAATAAAAAGGGAACGTGGATTATTTTCCAACATTGTAGTACATATGAGATCTATGAGGATAATTCGTAAGTCACTATTTCTAAGATTAAGCACCACTTCTTCCTAGGCAAAGGTGGCATTAGCATATTCAGATATAACATAATAATGCAGAAAACAGTACATATTATTTGCATTAACTTGTTATTATGCTCTCAGCCAACACTCAGTTATTGGTTGGGTTCTTTAATTATTTCTCAACTCCAATACCTCAGATGTCATAACTACATGAAGATGGCCCATATTGAGTAGAACCAATATACAAAGAGTACTGAGGACTGGCAACCTCTTGAGATGGCAATTTTTAGGAAGATGAACCCGATAAGAGTCACACATGAACCACCCTCCGCACGCTGATGTGTAAACAAACTTAAAGAATTCAGAGACTTGGGAGAAGAACCAGGTTTCCATTTGAGTGAGGGCTCCAGCTATAAAATGGTATGGAGTTAGTGGGAGTGTGATATCCCTGGAAGATACTGATTCTTTCTGGTACATAGACCCTCCTGACCCCCGCCCAGCATCTACTACAGCTGGACAGTGAATTTTACAGAAGAATATTATCCCATTGGCTGGGACTTACCCACTTCACGAAAGGAAGCTGAGCGCTCGCTGACACTGCTGGCAAGTGTACTGGGCAGCTGGGAGCTGGGCCTTTTATAGGGGATTTAATTGTGCCCTGAAGAGCAACTTGGGAAGGAGACACCCACTCTGTGGGATGGCCTGATTCATTCCTAACCAAGCCCAGCTCCACCTCTGTCTCCAAGAATGACTTGTTTATCTCACAATTTGCTCATGTAGCTTTTTGACATGAGGTTCACAGACCTTGCCTCCTGACAGTTAAAGTACTATTGATGCCACTTAACATGAATGGATAGAATATTCGAGAGAATCTATAATTTTTTAAGGTGCTAACATTTAAATAAAACAGTGAAAAGAAAGTAATGTACAGAATCTTAATTAATTATGACTTCATAAAAAAGTAGTAACCTCTAGGTCCTTCACTTTATAAAAGATATAAATTCTAGAATGAGGTTAAATAGAAACTTTAACATAAACTGGTAAGAACTAAATAATACAACTCTGCCTGAAGCAATTCTAGGATGATGAGAGTGTATAAAGAGTTGGTTTTAGTTTTTTCTCTAAAAATGAGGGTGGGAAAAAGTTTGCATTTGTTTTTTTTTGGTCTTATGATGATTTCCCTACAGACTGGGATTGCCTCTTTGGTAAGCAGCTTTGACACCTTAAAAATACGTTTTCATTAATTGTTTATAAAAGAGATTTGTGGGGCACCTGGGTGGCTCAGTCAGTAAAGCATTTGACCTTGGCTCAGGTCATGATCTCCTCTTCTTTGAGCTCCACGTCAGGCTCTGTGCTGACAGCTCAGCTCAGAGCCTGGAGCTGCTTCAGATCCTGTGTCTCCTTTCTCTGCTCTTTCCCACTCACACTCTGTCTCTCAAAAACATTAAAAAATAACAATAAAAAAAGAGAATATGAAATCTGTGAAATTTCATTCTTAAGGTACTACATCTAAATGAAGTTTGCGCATTTCTTTTCTCATTAGCATATTGATGCCCCTGGAGAAAAAGAGCTGGTGTAATGCATTATTGTAGATATAATCATCCTACTCAGCCCAAGTTACTAATGACTATGACATTTAAACACTTGAGTCTGCTTCTCCTAAAAGCACATTAAGGTAATCGGTCATTCTAGCCCATTATATCTGTCAGGCCTTTCTCAACCCTGGTGATCACTTGCACATCTCAGCTCTGTTTTATTGTAAGGAACTGGATTTTTCCTTGGTTGTCAGTGACTTCCACCCTTACATTTCAGACTTTATGAAACTTTGGTTCACAATAGGTTTATGTAGACTATTAAATGATTCAATGGCTTTCAACATTTCTATCTTCTCCTTTGTCCAACACATCCAACTATTGGTTTTCTGAATTTTGAGGAGACTCTGTAGGGCCCTTCAAAGAGAAGAGTTAGAACCTAAATTTTGAGGGCACTATATTATGTGCAGATTGGTGCAAGTGACAGTAGAGTTGAATTCTTTTTCTCTCCTCATTTGCTGCCATCCCAAAGGTGGGCAAAGAGGAAAGTGGAAGTGAGAGGTGGTAAGAAGACAGTCGCATAATTTGCATCCTTAAGGACTTTTGCACTGGAGCCTATGACCTAGGCATTTTCCTGGAACTGTCACTGTTTCTTGGGATCAGATAGCAAACTTAATGTTTTCTTTTTTCCTTTCTGTTTAGGGGTCTATGCAGTTCTCTTGGCCTTTGGATTCTGGGGTAGAGCCATCATGGGCACTGTGTACAACGTGACCACAGATCATCTCAGCACCTCTATTCTCACAGAGGGATAGCCTATTTTTATGGGTGTCTTTCAAGGAATTCCCTGGACAAACCCTGATTTGTGTCTGATTCTGCTGTTATCCATGAGTATGTGATCTGTTGGGGAACCCAACCCAGGTGTTGGGATTCATTGTGTGATTCTGTTACCTTCCTGTAGTCAATACACTCAAAAGGACACTGGAGAATAATGGGAAAATATTAATCATTCTTAAAATCATGGGTAAGCAAGCAAAACAATATAGAGGCAAACCCCAAAGCAAAGTGCTTCTGAATAGCTTTGAGAAAATAGCTGAAATCGCTTTCAGAAAAGCTTTTAGAAAAGCTCCCCCCTCGTTCTGAATGAAGCTAGATATTTAATCTAGTGATGGCTCGCTTAGCTACTCTTGTTTGGAGTCAGCACACCATGAGGCAAAATATTTAAAAACCTGAAAAACCTAAGAGAGTTAACCTGTTTTTCTTGCTGCTCTTTGTCCATCATCAGAAAAATTGTAAGTTCAAATGCTAAATTCTAAAATCAGGTTTGATATTCTCCTAATGAAGTGGCCCTCGTTACTATATAATGTTCTTTTAATTAACACATTATCATTATTTTAAAATCCCATTAAAAGGAAGCTTCTGACATGATGTTTGGACAGGGAAATAATTGTCATTGTTTTCTAGTTCCTTAAAAGGTTGATAAATGCCAAAGAATGTAGAAAATTATCAAGCCCTAACATATTGGTTCAACCTGTTGTTGTTGTTGTTTTTAAAGACCAACTGGGAATCTTTGAAATGTAGCAGTGTTCTCTCATTATGAAATGTAGCAGTTTCACTTATTATGGTTCATCAGAAAATAATGGTGTTTTTCATAATTTGAGGATCTCCATCCTTTTTATAGACAGAAAAAATTTCATTACCTTTCTTTTATAAGGCTAAGGCACTGAGAGGTTGAAAATACTATTGACTGGCCCAGGAAGGACCCAAGTGCCCCTGCTCCATTCTGCAAGAATGTCCTTCTTTATTAAGGGTTAATGCTACTGGGTCCAGAGCACAGTTACAGTATTGTATTATTACATGGCTTTGAGACTTGGGCTTTTCATTACAGAGGAACCTAAAAGAGAAAATAAAATTTATATCACTCAGATGCTTAAAATTTTTTTAAGTTTATTTCTTTATTTTGAGAGAGAGAGAGTGAGCATGTGCACATGTGGAGGGGTGAGGCAGAGAGAGGGAGAGAGAGAATCCCAAGCAGGTTCTGTGGTGTCATCATGAGCTTGGTAAAGGGCTCGATCCCATGACCATGAGATCATGACCTGAGCTGAAACCAAAAGCCAATTGCTCAACTGACTGAGCCACCCAGGCGCCCCATCAGATGGTTTAATATTATGTCAATCATGCTCAAATCTTTCAGGGTGGAGCTCTGCTGGCTTAACAGAACTAAGGAAGTATTAGGTTTCCCTCATCTATACTAAGCAAAAGCTCATATCTCATGTTCTCCGGTAAAAACCCAGAAAAAGTAAATAATAGATTTGACATTCTGTGGCTTTCTACCAGGACCAGCCCCTATCTTGGCTTTACTGGAAAACCACCAAGTGAAAATTAAAAAAACTTTTTTAAATGTTTATTTACTTGAGAGAGAGAGAGAGAGAGAGAGAGAGAGAGAGAGAGAGAGAGAGAGAACATGAGTGGTGGAGGAGCAGAGAGAGAGGGAGACACAGAATCTGAAGTAGGCTCCAGGCTCTGTGCTGTCAGCTCAGAGCATGATGCGAACTTGAACCCACGGACTGAGAGATCATCACCTGAGCTGAAGTCAGATGCTTAACTGACTGAGCCACCCAGGTGCCCCGAAGTGAAAATATAGATAAAGCAGAAAAGGTGTCAGTGTCATCCTAAGCCTAATGGGTTTTCCAGACCACAATAAGAGCCACAATGTGGAACTCTGGGAAAATGTCTAAATAGGATGATTTCAAATGGCTTTAAAAAATAAGATTGTTCGCTAAACTCTCTAAAAACCTCTCAAATGAAGAAATTTTTGTTCAAATTATGTGTGAACCCTTCTGAGTTTTCCTATTGTTTTTTTCTTTTTCATTGATCCATCTGCTGGGACCATACCTCTGCCTGTCTAAGACCTACTATATTTTCTCTGAGGCCCCGTACAAGTTCCATCTCTTTCCACAACCTTCTTTTACCTGTACATATAATGATCTTCCAGTTAAGAAAATTTACACAGCATGCATAATCAGCATCATACTACCTAGCACTACTTAATGTGTGATTTCAGATTTTTTCTCTATTTTATTGGGGGCTCTTTTTGTCTTCTCAATTAGGTTTTAAGTTCCTTAAAGGCAATGCTGTATCTTCCATTTTGACTAGGTGTTTAGTGAAGTCCTTACTGATATGATATAATTTTATTGCATTGCAGCAGTTTAAATGGCCAGCAGGTCAGAATGCCGATGAGCTGCTTGATCTGGGACGGAGCTCTCTGGGTCTGGGATGAAAGCATCTACCATAATGGGAGTCAGCCCTCCTGGGGCCTCTTTCTAGTTTTGCCACGCCACGTGTAGGACAGGTGACAGAGAAGGCATTACTCACCCCTCTCTGCCTTCCCCCATGCCCATCACTTCACCCCTCTGTTAGGTGAGGAGCTGTAAGATATGAATCCCTCCTCAGAGAGGAGCTGTGATAATTACAGCTTGTAAAGCATTTGTGATTCTTAGATATAAAGGGACTAATTATTATGATCATTAATAATTCTTAATTTTTATCTTCTTTAAGGTAAATTATTCTTGCTTTAATTATACCCCCACCCTGGTGGTAATTATACCTCTGAGAGTCAGCAGATGCTTTCATCATGCCGTGCGGGTGACGGGGCATGGGTGCCCAGGGAGGACACTTCCACCTTCTGCTGACTCCCGCTCTCACCCAGAAGAGCAGAGGGCTCCTGACTTTCTTTGTCATTAAACTGGTCACAGACTTCAAGAGATTTTTTTCCCTCTGTCCTGTAACTATATCCTCACCAGCAGCTCCTCAACTGCACAGTGTTGGGATCGATCAAAGGACACACTGAGTGGAAAAAATGAGTTGAATTTTAATAATTTGGTGAACACTCTGAAGGAAGGACACAGACATCTCTGGTTGGGTGCTGGACACTTTATGGTTCTATTATAAAAAGACTCACAACTGCCATATAAGAGAAGGGCCACAGCTCCTCAGTGTCAAGTGCTGTGTGACATTCTCTATTGGACTTAGATCTGCTCCTAGTGTAATGCTTTTTGGGATGAGGCAAGAGGATATGCATCTAAAGAACTAAAAACTAAGAACTTTGAATGTGGACGAGAGCAGGTGGGCATTCTCCAGTCTGCCTTAGATTATTTTCTCCAGACCCAGACATTCAACAATCACCCATGTCATGATACTGCTATTGTGTCCTAATCTTAGGTGTTTCAGCACCCTGAATCGCACCCAATTCTTGATGGAAGGATGGAAGAGGAACAAGGAGGGGCCAATGTTCAGAATTTTCGTGGCTTTCATTCTGGTCCTCCCTCTTTGGAAGAGGGCACACTTCCCTGGGGTTGGCCTCCCCCTCTGCCCCGGCAGCCTTCCTTCAGTTGCCTTCCTTGGCTCCTTTCTCTTTTCTTCTTTTGAAAAAAACCTTTTCATTGCTCCATCTCATCCTCAAAACTCAAGTGAGGGAAATAGGAAAGGGCTGAGGGACTTCGGACAGGACCAGTCAAGGTCCTTGTCCCTTTGTCTCAAATGATGATCTGAGTGAGCTCCTAGCATTTGCCGTGACACAGAAGATGGCTGTGAGGTTGTTTCCCCATCCCTTCCTTCTGAGGTGGTCTCTCTGGCCCACAAGTGTTCCGTCCCTGTTCTGTGCCAGGCACGGTGCTAGGCACCGCCATTCTCACTACCAGGCACTCCACCCTGCCTTCTGATGATTTGGAGTGGGACATGTTTAATTCCCAAAATAAGGCTCTGTCTTAGAATTTCCTTGGATATGCAAAATACGTTCTTCTAAGAACACACACACAAAGCTAGTAATAGCAATCACCTGCAGGGAGAGAAATGGGGAAGTGTCTTTTTTTTACGAGATGTACTTTCTCATACTTTTTGATATTTGAACCATGTCAACGTGTTGTCTATGTAAAATATTAAATACATTGAATCCTAAGAACAAAAGTTTAATTCCAAGAGAAGAAACAAAGAGAAGGTAACTGGCAGATAGGAGGTAGAGGAAATCAAACATTTTATTCTAAGATGTAAAAGAGCAGAAACAGGAGAGTTTCTAGGAGTCGGTGCTTCTAGAAGGCAAGAATGCATCTCATTTACTGACGTGGTATTGCATCTTGCAGGGTACTTGGGGATTCATATATACTTTTTTAGTTGCAATGAAATGAAGTAGCCCTTAAAATATTTGAACCTTAAAACTCACAAAAGTGGTTGCACACTAAGCATTCATTTTAGTCGTTTAGTTATTCTGCCAGGTGTATAATCAGGACTTTTGAGATAGTTTTCTTTGAGGCTTTTCCTTATCTGCAGATGAAGGGTGCTGTGGATGCTGCTTCTCCAGCTGTCTAATTAGCCCCAGCTGGCTCTGGGCTCGCAGCTGGCTGGCTGTCAGTTCTGATCGAAGCGTGCACTGTGAGTGGTTCATCTATAACTGCACCGTTTGAAAGCATTTCCCAAATTACAAGAAAAAGTGCTTCAGCAGCACAAATGGAGTCTTTGAAGTGAACCACTACCTGCATAGGTACGGCACATGGGGAATGCTTCCAAGTCCTCATAGGGCAAAAAGTCCGCTTTTCTGACATTAATGTAATCCCTCCTTTCAGTGCCAGTAGATTTCAAAATTAGATCTGAGGTCCCTTATGTCATGCAAGATGCAAAACTCTTTGAAAGTCTCTGAATGCAAACTCTAAAATAGTGCTTGTACGACCTTACTTGTCCCGTGAATGTTCACAGCCATCTTGCTCCTCAGCTAATCAAAACTTTCAGTGAGGGGCGCCTGAGTGGTTCAGTCAGTTGGGCATCTGACTTCAGCTCAAGTCATGATCTTGCAGTGTGTGAGTTCGAGCCCCGCTTTGGGCTCTGTCCTATCAGCTCAGAGCCTGGAGCCTGCTTCGAATTCTGTGTCTCCCCCTCTCTCCTTACGTCCCCCACTCTCTCTCTCTCTCTCTCTCAAACACAAGTGAATATTAAAAAAAACCCCTATATACATTATACAATGGGAGGCACTGCACTAGATGAAAAGAAGATCCCATCCTGGGCATTCAGAGTTTGATATAATTGTGAAACCTGGTTATAATCCACGAACGGGTCTATGGGTTAAAGAAGAAAGCACCGCTGATGGCTAACATAGTTCGAAAAGGCTTCTGGGAGGAGATGGTGCTTGTTTTGGATAAAAGGAGTGGATTCCAACCGGGGCAAGGATTTTAGGCATTCCAGGCAGCATGTGGAAAGCTGGGGAGTAGGAATTTGTTGATTGAAGGAATGAATGAATTGCACTTATGCCTTACGTACAAGACCACATATAAGTGCCATGGTCAGAAAGTAGCCCTAGAAGAGTTCAGAAGTTCATTTTCAATGGGACATTAGAAGGAAGGAGAACATGTGAGAGAAGTTATAATGAGCCATGAAATTGGAGGGAGGGCATAATTTTATTTTATTTATTATTTATTTATATATATATATATATATATATTTTTTTTTTTTAAGTCTTGCTGGGGCTGTGGAGTGAGTGGCTGGATTGTCCTGGTCTCAAGGGACTGAGAATAAGGAGGGCAAGGACAAGAGTAGTGACAATAAAACTAATATCCCAGTTCTTGTTACACTGCCCTGGTCAGTGGTTCCTTCTGGAGATTTGAAACACAGCTTTGGAGAAAGAAATTATTCTTACCGAAGGGCTAGTTTCATATCTGTAATTTAAAAGAGTTCCAAGAGTATCACCTGAGCCTGGCTGAACTTCCCCTGCTATTATTATTCAGATGACGGCTTGACTAAGCACAATTTGCAGCAGTGAGGAACAAGTGCCTGGGGCCCCAGCCGAGGCCAGCCTAAGCTAGTGGACTGGCTTTGCCCGTATTTAGACAATGGTTCATGGAGGAGGCCTCATCTTTCTAATCCAAGCATCTGAAATATTTTAGTCTTATCCTCTGTACTCAGCATCATATGATCAGTTAAGTCTAATCAAATTTACTGAGCACTGGTCCAGGTATGGACAATGAAAAGATGGGAGATCACTCTGTCCTACATCTTCAGTTTGGTGGAGGGAGTTTGGCTTATGTGTCGTGGTGGAGTTTTTTGGTGTTTCTGTGACTATCACCACCACTACTACCACTCTCGTCATCATCAGTACTGGGAGCCAGACATGATGGTAGCTGTTGTTTCACCTTCCTAACTGGTCTGGTGTGGTGAGCACATTTATTCTCATTTTGTCGGTGGGGAACTTGAGAGCTTGAGATATGAAGTGACTTCTCTAGGGCTGAAGAGTTGGCAAGTGGTGAAGCTGGAATTTGAATCCAGATCTGTCTGACTCTAAAACCCATGCTCTTCTACCGTCATCAGTACTACTCCTTTAATTCTTTGCGGCCTGGGTGAAGGTGACAATACTTTGTTATGGAAAGTACCATATCACGATAAAAGATCTTCCCTTTACCACTCCTCCTCACGGTCAGCTAATGCCCTTGTGCCCTCCATGTGGCTAGAACAAACACATGCTGTATAGTGGGGCAGCCCTCATCAAGGCCGCTGCGTCAGTCACAAGCACACAGAAGTTCGTGGTCTTTGTTGGAAGGCTGGGAGACATGGCTGCTCTTAGACCACGACACCTGGACTTCTGTGATATTTTTTCCCGACAACTCTGTGTGGAGAAACCAGAGTCAGCCTAGACCAGTTTGTGCAGCTGATGCGCTGAGGCCGAGAGCATCCTGTTATCAGATACCAGCACAGTGACTGCTGAATGTCATGTGCAGACCTTGCAGACTTCTAGCCACAGCTTGGTTATAATCATTAAGATTTTATAGCACACTGAATGTATTGCCAAGTGTTTTACAATCTCCTTTTTATTAGTTGTTCTCCATCCAGGTTAGCCTGATGGAAGGGCTGCCGCCTCTGCTTTCCTGATGTGGAAACGAGGTCACGGTGAGGTTAAGTTTTCTGCCAGAGGTCATCCAGTGGCTGAACTGGGGTACCGACCTGCTGGACTGGCCAGATGTGGTCTGTTCCTTTGATGTGGGAATCAGGAAATTTAGAACTAATGAAATAATACCTTGGGGGTCTGGAAGGTTGTAGGATGTGCTGTTTGAAATTTGTGTTTTGTTTTCCCGTGTGAATTTTGGTTCTGGTGTCCAGAATCCATGAATCAAAAGTTGAAGAGCTCAGTCATTCCTATTCCCCTTTGTTATGTGCCAACTTTCCCTCTACACTCCAAAAGAAGAGGTTGGTCTTGAAGGAGAAATTTCAAGTTCCAGGCACATAGAGAGGGACTGAGGTGGTGTGTGGTTATGATCATGCTGATTACAGGCCATATGAGGGTCACAAGAGAGCTCTTTTGCTTGGAAATAGCATTGTGATATCCTCTCATTCTTCACAGAGGGTCTCTAGTTAAAGCACTGGCTTCATGGGATTCTCTAGGGATGTAGGTGCTTTATGCTCTGATGTTAACAAAATGTAGGAACTCAGGGCTAAGCAAATTGAAACACATTATTTATTTATTCTTTTTTAATAAGTATTTTTAATTTTTATTTTATTTATTTAAAAAATTTTTTAAGTTTATCTATTTATTTTGAGAGAGAGAGAGAGAGAGAGAGAGAGACAGAAAGAGAGAGAGAGAAAGCACAAGCCAGGGAGAGGCAGAGGGAGAGGGAATGCCAAGCAGGGTCTGCACTATTAGTCAGAGACTAAAGTGGGGCTTGAACTTGTGAGACCATGACCTGAGCTGAAATCAAGAGCTGGATGCTTAACTGACTGAGCCGCCCAGAAACCCCTGTTCATTATTCTTGTACAGTAGGATTTCTCAAAGCCTTCTGTGTGTTGTGAGTTTCCAAGGGGGGGGACTCTAGAGTAAACCATATCTGAAACCCAAGGACCACCAACTCTATTTTTTCCTTCACTGTCTTCTGACAGTGACATTTCTTGATACACCCCTGAGGAAGCTCAGGCTCAGATCTCAAGCCTGTCCTGCTCACACAGGCAGCACGTACTTCTCAGAGGAGGTGAAGTACCTTCCTTACTGTAAGCACCTTCTAGGCATGAGCTGGTGCTCAAGGCCAGGAGATGGACCACGTGTCTTCTGAACTGAACTTTTCATTTTTGCCCTGGCTCATTATGCCATTGTAATGGAATACCTGAATATCGATTATGGGGTATGTGTTTGGACATAACTTCTTACACCGGTCTTAGGAGTATAGATCATGCGGATTGTACTGTATTACGAACAATATTTTGAAGTCGTTTGTACCAATAACGTGTTAACATCATAAGAAAGACCTGTGTTATCCGTGCGGTAAACTGGGAGTTGGTGGGTTGGGGCCAGAGTTCCTGCTGTGGTCCAGCTTAGATATTGGTATTATCTGTGACCTTAAGTGAGTCACTTAAATTCACCAGGTCCTGGGTGTGTATGTTTGAAATTAAGAAAATGTCTCCTGCTTCCTCCCTCCCTCTTGGGGTTGGGGATACTAAAAGAAATGAGGTCATATAAGCTTTGAGCTTAGAGGAACAAAGCAAGAGGAGAATTTTTTAAGGATCTCCATGTCCTTTCCATCTGTTAGCATCTCAATGCAGATCCCTGGGAATAGATCCCAGGAGAGAGCAATGAGGTCAGGAAGAGATGCCTGCATGTGGAGCTGCTCAGGGGCCTTTACCTTCTTGGTTTGCTAAGCATTGCCTGGAACATTACCCTCCTTGAAAGCACAGAGACTTGGGATATTTGCCTCTCTTTCCTTTATCTATTACTTGATAATCATCTTCTGTAATTATTGGGTGTTTGGCCTGATTATATTTCTGCATAAAATCTTCTTCCTACTATTGTCAGAATTCAGGTACAGTCTCTTCATGAAAACTGTCAAACACCCACTTGCTGAAATTGAGACGTGTTGCTGGATATTTGTTCTGTCAGTGGCTTTCTTTTACCATGTGTCCAGGACATCTCAAACAGGTGTCTTAGGCTATTCTTAATCTGCAGTCATTAGGATCTGGCATCTCACAGGGTTTTGCTCTCAGGAGCCCAAATCACTGTGGTGCTCTGCTATGTGTATGTCTTTATGACACCTATTTTCCTGAGGATGAGATTGAGGCAGAGGTGGGGCGGACTTGCCTGAGGCTGCAGGGTGACTCATGAGCACAAGGGAGAAGGAGGATGTAAGTGAGGGATTCTTCTCCCCTGACCTCACTCACAGACCCCACGCTGTCTAGCCCATTCCCTCCCATGATCTTGCTTGCTCAGAAACCTGGTTCTAGAGCTATTTTGTTGGCTCGTCCCATCCATTATTAATCTTTGACGTAATTCATTTACCTAAGACACCATTTAGCCCATTATCTCCTTGTGGTTCTCACTTGGCTGCAAAGAGTTTCCCATCCCATGTTCTACTTAAATACTACTACCAGTTTCAGGAAGTGCAGCTCTCTACCTGTCCTCCTTTTCTCTGGGCTCCTGTCCCTGTGTCAGAAGCTGGGGATCATATCTCACAGGGATAAGTGCAGAGTGGTTGCTCAGGAGGGAAGGGAAACTATAATTTGTTGAATACCTTCTATTTGTCACGCTCTATACTAGATATGAAAATAACATAATAAATCTTTGAGTGTGGTATTCATATTTGGCAGATGAGGAAAATGAGGCATAGAGAGGTCAGGTGACCTGCCCAAGGTCACATGACATTCGGCCCACATTCTTTTTTAAATTTTTAATTGAGGTTTAATTGACATGCAATATTATATTAGTTTCGGGTGTATAACATTGTGATTTGACATTTGTATACATTGTAAAATGATTACCATGGTCAGTGTAGTTACCATCTGTCACCTTACCAAGTTAATAGAATATTATTGACTGTATTCCCCAAGCTGTACATCACCTCCCGGTGACTTATTTTATTTTATAACTGAAAGTTTGTACTTCTTGATTCCCTTAATCCACTCTTCCCCTCCCATTCCCTGCCATTTTGACAACCACCAATCTGTTCCCTGTATCTGTGAGGCTTGGTTTTGTTTTGTTTGTCTTTTAGACATATAAGTAAAATAATGAAGTATTTGTCTTCCTCGGTCTGACTTCTCTCACTTTGCAAAATGCTCTCTAGGTCAATCCATGTCATCTCAAGTGGCAAGATCTCACGCTTTTTTTAGGCTGAGTAGTATTCTGTTTTACATATTTATATGTATAAAATAAGAAGCAAATATATGAATAAATAAACACATATATAAGTCTATACCATGTCTTCTGTACCCAGTCATCCATTGACGGACACTAGGTTGTTTCCGTATTTGTATTATAAATAATGCTGCAGTGAACATGGGAGTGCAGAAATCTTTTCAAGTGAATGTTTTTGTTTCCTTCGGGAAGATAGCCAGAGTAGGACTGATGGTTCATAGAGTAACTCTATTTTTAATTTTTTGAGGAACCTTTACGCTGTTTTCCATGATGGCTGTACCAATTTACACTCCCACCAATAATTCATGAGGGTTCTCGTTTCTCTGCATCCTCATCAACACTTATTTCTTGTCTTTTTGATACTAGCCATTCCAACAGATGTGTGGTGATACCTCATTATGGTTTTGATTTGCATTTCCCTGATCACAAGTGATGTTGAGCATCTTTTTGTTTGCCTGTTGGCCAAGTGTATGTCTTTTTTTGAAATAATGTCAATGCCTTTGTCCATTTTTTTAATTGGATTTTTTGTTACTGAGTTGTATGCTGTTCTTTATGTATTTTGGATATTAACCCCTTATTGGATGTATGATTGGCAAATATCTTCTCCCATCTAGTAGGTTGCCTTTGCATTTTGTTGATTTTTCCCCCCTTTGCTATGCAAATGCTTTTTAGTTTGATGTTGTCCCATTCAGCCCATTGTCTTTACCACTATGCCCCACTGATTCGAGTTTTACTAAAAATCTTTTGGTGGCTGCACTTCTTGTTATTCTCATAATTTTAATTTTGTACTTTTGTATAGTGATTTATGGCTTCAGAAAGTTACTGTTGCAAATTTGACTTCATTTTATGTTTGCAGCAGCTTTATGAAACAGGTACCACAATAAGACTCCAGTTTTTAAGTTTTTTAAATTTATTAAAATTTTTTTTATTTGTTTTTGAGAGATAGAGTGTGAGCAGGGGAGGGACAGAGAGAGGGAGTCACAGAATTTGAAGCAGGCTCGAGGCTCCAAGCTGTCAGCACAGAGCCTGAGGCAGGGCTCAAAACCATGAACCATGAGATCATGACCTGAGATGAAGTTGGCCACTCAATAGACTGAGCCACCCATGTACCCCTACTCCAATTTTTTAGATGAAGAAGCTTATACTCATAAAAGTTTCATTTGGCCCAACACCCACTATTTGAGGTCCAGTCTATATCAGATAATCTATTATCAAAATATTCTTCCTCAAATACTATTTTTATTATGCTGCTCTTCTGATTAAGCCGACAGTGACTGCCTACTGCATAATTACCCATCAGTTGTTTAACTCTCTTTGCCAGTTGGTCTTTCCCATCCATCCATCATTCATTTATTCATTTATTCAACACACCTTAATTAAACCTATGAAGAACCAGGGATATAGAGAGGAATTATACCTGATCCCAGCCCTTGAGGAGATTACAGTGTGGTCAGGGAGTTATGCAGATTAACCCATTATTTTAATCCAGGATAATAAAAGCTATGGTAGAGGGTGTCATGAGAGTACCTTGAAGGGGTGCATCACCTAGACCGTGGGCTCGAAGAGGGCAGCTTAGAGAAGGTTGGGCTTGTGCTGAATCCTATGGGCAGGTTGGGTGTAGGATGTGAGATAGGGAGGGATAAGAGGTGAGGGTGGGAAAGCTAAGCAAGGAAGATCATGAAGGATTTTGTGCACACAGGTAAGGAATTTAGACTTTACCCCATAGACTCTGGAGAACCATTATAGGATTTAAGGCCAGAAAGGATATGATGACACACTCAGATTTGCATTTGGGAGAGGTCTCTACAGCAGAAACACTGAGAATGGATTGAGAGTGGGCTTGATAGGAGACAGCAAAGTCAGTTAGGTATCCATTGCAGTGAAATAGTTGAGAAATGGAGGCTTAAAGTAAGATATTTTCAGTTGGGCTGGAGAAAATAATTTGAATCAGGTTTTAAGAAGTAGAAACTCATGAAGCCTGCTGACATATTGGATATAGAAGACAAGGAAGAGGAAGGAATCAGGAGGAGATCTGGGTTTGTCTGGAGCTTCTGGGCAGATAGAGGGCAAGGAGGAAGACATGAGAGAAGATCTGTTCTGAGCATGCTGAGTTTGAGCTGCCTGTGAGATACCAAGTAAGGAGGACTAAGAGACAATAGGACACTTGGTCTGGAAGGCAAGAGTGAAGTCTGGGCTGAAGACATAGATTTGGAAGTCGTCAGCAGGAACGAGATGGTGGTAGGCTCCAGAGGAGATGAGATTGAGTACGGCATGGTGTGTGACATGGCGCTTCTCATCTGGCTGTGCCTTAGAACCATGGGGTGGTGTGGAGATTTTAACAGTGCAGATAGCTTGGGTCACATCACAGTAACATAGGATTTCTGGGAATGGGATTCAAGTACTCGTTTTTGTTTTTGATTTTAGAACTTACCAGATGATAAAGTGGCAGCCAAGGTAGAGAAGCACTTGGCATACAGAAAGAGGAGCAGGAAAAGCCTCACTGGAGGAGGCAGAAGAGGATGGAGTGAGCAGTCTGAAAGAAAGGAGTGAATACCCTTTTTTACAGAGTCTTCAGTCACTTCTTGAAATGACCCTTTCCCACAAGCTCCTGATCTGTTGGCTATTTCCTGCATTTAACTTGGGAGGTGCTCCTCTGTATCTTTACTCAAACTCTTCTTGATACCTAGGTTCCTGCCTTTGGCTAGGATGCCAATCCACTTCTGTTCCATGTGGAAAGACTTGACTCAAAGCTCCTTCTCCAAAGATCTGGTTAATTTTGCCACATTCTGAGAATTCCTCCTCAGGTAATCACTCATACAGTTAGTGGTTTGTCAGAGATGGCTCAGTTCTGGGGCAGTGCCTGGAGCCTTGGGGTTGGACTCTGAAGATCTGAGTTCAAATCCTGGCTCTGCTACAAATTAATTGTTGAAACGTTTGGGGGAAATCATTAAAGTGCACTATTTTGTAAATTTTTTTTATCTGTAAGGTATTCATAGCTATAACTACTTTGAAGGGTTGATGTAAGATTTATATGTGAAATCATAAGAAAGCTATACATATGGTATAGCGTAGTATTAAGTTTTACACTGGTGAATAGGTTGTTTTGCAAGCAAAAGCCTGTGTGTGTGTGTGTGTGTGTGTGTGTGTATTCATTTGGTTTTCTAAGTTGATTATAAACTCCTCAGAGACAGACTGTTTTGTTCCTTTTCTACCTCCCTAGAAGGGGGTTTAGTGGGCTGTTGTGATTCTTAGGCAGCCAGCACAGTTGTGGGATCATGCTGGTTAACCTCAGCATCCCTGAGGATGTTCCTCCCAGGTGACAGGACATCTGGATCTCTTTGCAGGACCCAAGAGTCAGATCACAGCCTGCACAGGCATGGGATGTTATTTGGGTTCATGTCATCTAGTTCAGATCTGTGGGCTCCAAACATGTAAGAGACAAATCCTAGGTGTGTGCAAAGGTAGGAAAAGGTTGAGGCAAAACCATCTGATGGCTCTCCAGTTTCCTCTGAGGGAAGTAAACAATCCTTAAGCCTACCATATTGGTGGGTATGCAGAGGAGCCTCTTGGGCCTCCTTTTCTGTGAGTCACCCCTTGCTCAGACCTGTCTCTTTGCTCTTCTTGAACTCAGTTGGCCTGCTGCGGTGGCCTTAGAGTCTTTACAGCAGATGTCCCTTGGCCTGGGGTGCTCTTCTCCAGGTGTTCGTTTGCTTTGTTCCCTTCCTCTTTAGGTTTTTGCTCTGATGTTACTTTCTTGGAAGACCCTCCCTGACTACTTTATTTAAAATTGTGACCCTCAAATTCCTTATCTTCCTCCATTGCTTCCCCTTCCCCACTGTAACTCTTGTCATTATCTGATGTAATATGTATTTTACTTATTTATTTTCTATTATTTCTCGATTAGGATGTAAACTCTATGAGGACCATGGTTTTTTTTGGGTCCATTAAAAAAAATTACTGTATCCCTAGTGCCTGGATTGTTCTTGGATATAGTAGGCACTCACTATTTATTGATGAATGAATGAATAAAATTTACTTATTAATGGGCAAGATATTTTGAACTGGTAGAAACACAGTAGGTCAAGGAATCTGACTCCTCTCCTTACTCTGGTTTCCTGTGTTTCTTTATCAGCCTTTATTTAATCAATTATAGTGAAAACTCTTAATTTCTGTGGAGTGATGTCTCTTTAGCTTCCTGGCCTTCTTTGTTTTTTCTCAAAGGGAATAAATTCTAAAGAGGAGAAGGTTTTGGTATTATTTCAGGCTCTTTCCTCTTATGTCTCCTGAATGTGGCTCCTAGTTGTCTGGGAGTTCCTACCTTTTTGGGGAGGGGATATTTTCTAAAGAACAGTGGCCAACTTCTTTGAACTTCAAAGTCAAGTGAAGAGAGAAGAATCAGAACATTAATGTTCATAAATACGTGGAATTAAATCGGCGATGTGGTTGATAGGGTTGGGAGTGCGGGTTTTTTCCAGAAGAGCCTGGACAAATTTGCAGAAGATAAAGCATAATGATCTGCTTGTGAGCTGGCATCCTGATGTGTGTGGGTGCTGTTCTCTCTGCCGGTCTTTTCTATAGTGAGTGTATAAGCAGTGACTGTATGGACCATGAGTCTTATCCAAGAGAGCCACTGTGGTGTGGTTCACAAGCCCCTGGGTGCTCTGCTCAGACAGAATGTCTGGAGGGACAGACCTAATGTGAATTAGGTCCGAATGTGGGGACTGAATGGAGGGACTGAATGTGAATGATGGCTTCTTTATTTCTCATCTGAGTCACCTCTATCTCATCCAGCTACACCATAGGTAAGGGTAAGACTGAGGAGTGAAAATATCTTAGAGCTTTAAACGAGGTTCTGTTAGAGTATGGGAAATCATTGGCAAGGATGCCAAAGCAGAGATTTCTGGCTTATGTGGGAGGTCGCACTAGGTGACCCCCTTACATCACAGAATCTGAGAGTTGGGTCTTCTAGTTCAACTCAGAAATCATCCACCTCCAGCCCCACGTACTACAGGAGTGCTTCTGCGGTGACCCTGACTGATGGTCATACACCTTTTCCTTAGGTCTGCTGATGAGAAGATCACTACCTGCTAAAGCAGTGGACTCAGTTATAAACATGAGGATATTTCTCCTTGAATTGGGTAAACTTGCCTTCCTTTTAATTTGTACCTATTGGCTCTAGTCCTACTCTCAAGCAACATAGAATCCCTCCTTACTTTATGTAACCATCTTCAGATACTTGCAAATGCCTTAGCATCCTTGAAGTCTTCCCAGAGACAGGTCCTCACCCCACTGCCCTGTTTCTCTCATGTCTGGACTGAGCAGTGCAGGTCAGGGAGTTCTGTTTCCTTCCTATCTGGACATTGATTCTGTTAATTCAGTTTAAGATTGTTTTAGGTGTTTTTAAAAGTTTTTTTTTAAAGTTTATTTGGGGGGAGGAGAGAGAGAGAGAGAGAGAGAGAGAGAGAGAGAGAGAGAGAGAGAGAGAGAGAGAGAGAGAGAGAGGCAGCACGGCCGGGGAGGGGGAGAGGGAAAGCCAGACACACGGCTTGATTTCACCAACTGTGAGACCATTACCTAAGCTGAAATCGAGAGTCAGATGCTTAACTGACTGAGCCACCCAGGTGCCCTGCTTTAGGAGTTTTTTAATTAAAAGAATTTAAAAATTTTAATTGTGGTAAAATACATACAACATAAAAACTGCCCTCTTAATTATTTTTAAGAGTGTAGTTCATAGTGTTAGGCACATTCGCATTGTGGTGCAATCAGTCTCTGGCACTCTTCATCTTGAAAAACTGAAACTATGTACTCATTCCCCCATTACTCTCTCTCCCTAACCTCTGACAATCACTATTCTACGTTTTGTATCTATGACTTTGACTACTCTGGGTCCTCATATGAATGCAATCATATAATATTTGTCTTTCAGGACGCCTGGGTGGCTCAGTTGGCTAAGCGTCTGGCTTCTGCTCAGGTCATGATCTTACAGTTAGTGGGTTCGAGACCCACATCGGGCTCTGTGCTGATGGCTAGCTCAGAGCCTGGAGCCTGCTTCAGATTCTGTACCTCCCTCTCTCTCTGACCCTTCCCTGCTCACACTGTGTCTGCCTCTCCAAAATAAATAAAAACCATTAAAAAATATATTTGTCTTTCGGTGACTAGTTTCAGGTCCTTGAAGTTCAACCATGTTGTAGAATCTGTCAGAATTTCCTTCCTTCTTAAGGCTGGATAATATCTCATTGTGTGTGTATCACATTTTGTTTATGCATTTGTACATCAATGGACACTCTAGTTATTTTCATCTCCTGGCTATTGTGAATGGTGATGCTACGAGTGTACAACAATCTCTTCAAGATTCTGTTTTCTTTTCTTTTTTCTTTAAAAGTTTGTTCGTTTGTTTATTTATTTATTTACAGTGTGTGTGTGCGCACACACACAAGTCAGGGAGGGGCAGAGAGAGGGAGAGAGAGAAGCCCAACTAGGCTCCATGTTTGTCAGCAGAGAGCCCAATTTAGGGCTCAATCCCATGAACCATGAATGAGGTCATGACCTGAGCCAAAATCAGGAGTCAGATGCTTAACTGACTGAGACACGCAGGTGTCCCAAAATTCTGTTTTCAGTTCTTTGCGATGTAAACCCAGAAGGATAATTGCTGGATAATATAATTCTATTTTTAATTTTTTGAGAACAGCCGTACTGGTTTCCATAATGCCTGCTCAATTTTACATAAACGCTAGCAGTGCACAGGGTTCCGGTTTCTCCACATCCTTACCAACACTTGTTATTTTCTGTTCTTAAAATTTTTAAAAAAATTTTTTAATAGTAGCCATCCTAATGGGTGTGAGGTGGTGTCTCATGCTTTTGATTGGCATTTCCTTGATGCCTGGTGATGTTAAGCATGTTTTCAAGTGCTTTTTGGCTGTTTGTATAGCTTTTTTTTGCTGTTGAGTTTTTGGAATTCTTTTTACACATCTTGGGTATTAATTCTTTGTCAGATATATATGGCGAATATTTTTTTCCCATTCTATGGGTTGTCTTCTCACCCCATTGATTGTGTCCTTTGATGCACAGAAGTTTTTAGTTTTGATGTAGTCCAATTTATCAATTTTTACTTTTGTTGCCTTTACTTTTGGTATAATGTTATAGGCTGTTTTATTGTTTCTTAAAGCAATTACAGTTTGCTACTTTCCTGTTATGAGGACAGTCAGTTAAAAGCCCTAATCACATCTGTCATGACTCACGCTATTAAACCCAGTGATCTTCATTCTGCCTCCTCACACTCATTTCTCTAAAGACTACTCATCCCTAAAGGCAAATTCTTCTTCCAGCAAGAATCCCATGAGTTCTCCTCAGTCAGATGTAGTTTTTCTTTTTTTTTCTTTTAATTTTTTTTAATGTTTTATTTGTTTTTGATACAGAGAGAGACAGAGCATGAGAGGGGGAGGGGCAGAGAGAGAAGGAGACACAGAACCGGAAGCAGGCTCCAGGCTCTGTGCTGGCTGTCAGCCCAGAGCCCGACGCGGGGCTCGAACCCACGAACGTGAGATCTGACCTGAGCCGAAGTCAGAGGCTTAACCGACTGAGCCACCCAGGCGCCCCCAGATGTAGTTTTTCTTCCTCTTGCCCTTGTGCTTAATTATAAGCCTGTCATCCTATTCTTTGGAGTAAATGTATTGGTTTATATGTATTACTTTCCTTAGTAGACTGTGAGCTCCCTGAGGGCAGGGCAGTTTGGGTTACATTTGTAGCCCTCACAGTCCCAGCATCCTTTTGTGTGTAGCTGTTTTAGCAAGGACTGGCTGACTTGGCAGTTACATGTGGGGATCTGCTCCATGAATTCAAGTGCTTATCATCAGGTAGGCTCTTTTTGTTGACTTGGGAGGGAAAAAGGGGCTTAAGAACATGGATGCCAGAAGTCTGAGCTGCATTTGAATTCTCTTCTTTATACATAATGGGTATATGACTTTGGGTAAGTTATTTAATCTCTTTGGAGGAAGTTATTTAATCTCTTTATGCTTTGGCTTTCTCATCTGTAAAATGGAGATGATAAAAGCACTTAACTTATGAGGGTTCACGAAAGGGTTCCACGGAACAGGCACGTGATGTTCGGCATTGTGCCCAGCCCATGCGGAGGGTTCTATGAAAATTAATGGCTATTTTCCACTTGTATTTGCAAACAATTGTTTGTTCTTATGGACCCATCACATGGAATTGTGGTTGTCTTCCTGTCTCTTCTGTGAATTCTTGATGGTGGACCCTTATTTCTGTAACCCTCTGGTGCCAGCACAATGCCCAGAAAATTACGGTCATCAGTGTTTGTTGGATGAATGAATGAATGAATGAATGAATCTGAGACTTTTGAACTGTAGCCCTAATTTTCCATATGTAAGTGCTGCTGTTATTAGTCAGCTTTGCACTGTGGGACCTTATAAATGAATACTAATAATGATTTCCTTGACTTTAGTGTGTGGAAGACAGCATAAAAGACAGACTTACAAATTATGAACTTTAAATTAAGCAGAGTAAATTAGAAGGTCACAATAGAGGAATAAGAATAGTAGGTACAGACAGGTGACATGGAAAAAATATGACCTAGGTAAGTGTAAGGGATGGCTTTTATGGAGGTGAAATTTGAAGTGAGACTTTAAGGATGAGTACAATATTGATGGAATAAGTCCATCTGCCTATTTAAATCCTAACCATTCACTGAAGTCCAGTGAAGATGCTGCGTCAACTATGAGGACATTTATCTTGCCCCACCAGCATATGATCTGCACCTCCTTTGAGTTTCCATGGCTCTTTCTTTCTTTCTTATTTTTTAATGTTTATTTATTTGAGAGAGAGAGAGAGAGAGAGAGAGAGAGAGAGAGAGAGAGAGAGACAGTACACAAGCAAGGAAGGGGCAGAGAGAGGGAGACACAAATCTGAAGCTGGCTCCAGGCTCTGAACTGCCAGCACAGAGCCTGACGTGGGGCTCGAACTCACAGAGTGTGAGCTCATGGGCTGAGCTGAAGTCAGATGCTTAACTGACTGAGCCCCCCAGGCCCCCCAGTGGTGCTTGCTTTCTTATCATGGTATCATCTTCTGTTACAGCCCTTGGAATGCATGAGGTGAACAAAAATGTTGTACATAGGATCATCATTATTATACACTCAGCTTAGTACCTGGCTCTATCCCTGACTGACTGCAAGCTGTTTCGGAGCATGAGTTGTGTTTCCACAGTTTTCTAGTGCCTAGAACATGCCAGGCACTATGGCAGTCACCTCACAGGTCCTTACAGTCACCCTATAAAGAAGGTATTATTATCAGAGTTTTAAAATGAAGAAACCGAGGCTCAAGTCACACACGAACGTAAGTGATTGGGATAGGATTGGAATTCACTTCTTTTTTTTAAGTTTATTTTTAAAATTCATATTCAAGTTAGTGTATAGTGCAACAATGATTTTAGGAGTAGATTCCTCAATGCCCCTTACCCATTTAGCCTATTCCTCCTCCCAAAACCCCTCTAGTAACCCTGTGTGTTCTCCATATTTAGGAATCTCTTACGTTTTGTCCCCCTCCCTGTTTTTATATTATTTTTGTTTCCCTTCCCTTGTGTTCATCTGTTTTGTATCTTAAAGTCCTCATATGAGTGAAGGCAAATGATATTTGTCTTTCTCTGACTAATTTCGCTTAGCGTAATACCCTCTAGTTCCATCCATGGAGTTGCAAATGGCAAGACTTCATTCTTTTTGATTGTCGAGTAATGCTCCATTGTATGTATGTACCATATTTTCTTTATCCATTCAGCCATCGATGGGTATTTGGGCTCTTTCCATTTGGCTTTTGTTTATAGTGCTGCTATAAACATTGAAGTGCATGTTCCATTTTGAAACAAGATACCTGTATACTTAGTAGTGCAATTGCTAGGTTGTAGGGTAGTTCTATTTTTAGTTTTTTGAGGGAACTCCATGCTGTTTTCCAGAGCGGCTGCACCAATTTGCATTCCCACCAGCCGTGCAAAAGGGTTCCTCTTTCTCCACGTCCAACATCTATTGTTGCCTGGGTTGTTAATGTTAACCATTCTGACAGGTGTGAGGTGGTGTCTCCTTGTGGTTTTGATTTGTGTTTCTCTGATAACAAGTGATGTTGAGATTTTTCATGTGTCTTTTAGCCATCTGGATGTCCTCTTTGGAAAAGTGTCTATTTATGTCTTTTGCCCATTTCTTCACTGGGTTATTTGGTTTTTTGGGTGCTGAGTTTGGTGAGTTATTTATAGATTTTGGATACTAGCCCTTTATCTGATATGTTGTTTGCAAATATCTTCTCCCATTCCTTCTGTTGCCTTTCAGTTTTGCTGATTGGAATTCACTTCTATTGAGCTGCTGTTGTATACATTGTGCAGTTAGGGACACTAGCTGCTGTAGTAGAAACTGATGATGAGTCCATGTGACAAAAGTCTTACTTGTTTACTGGGCAGACAGCGCCATACTCTGACTTGTTCCCTTCTCAACAGCTTTTGTCATTTTTCTAGACATCTCCGAACACAGGGAATCTAGTGCCCCAGTAGGTGGCACTAGAATCCCATATGATATTTTTCTCCAGTTGGTTGCCAAGGTGTTTTTCAGCCTTTGGAATATTTAATCAACCTGGTTGATTCACCTAGACAGTTATGAAACCAGAGCAGTATAACTTGAAGGAAATCTGCATTGTAAGTTGTACTGTGCCAGCTCCTTATTTTAAGGATGAGAATACTGGAGCACAGAATGGGGACAAAATTATCCAGCCATATGTGGCATTAGCGGCAGTGCCAGGACTAGAACTCAAGTTTTCTGACTCCCAGTTTGGTACTTTCTCTCTCAGGCTGTTGCTCTCTATTTAATTCAGTCCCTGGCCCTGAATGCAGTTACTTGTGTGCAAAATGTATTTTGACAATGGGTGGGTACTCAGTAAATATTCAGTTCAGATTAGGCTCCAGCTGCTTGAAGGAGCCTCCCAGTCAGTTAGCCAATACAGTGGTTGCAAATCCATCATGTGGGGTTCTGAAAGGAATAGGAGACTCATCAGCTTTAAAAAATTTTTTATTTAAATTTAAATTAATTAACTTACAGTGTAGTATTGGTTTCAAGAGTAGAACCCAGTGACCCACGACTTACGTATAACACCCAGTGCTCGTCCCAACATGGGCCCTCCAAACTGCCCATCACCCGTCTAGCTCGTCCCCTCACCCACCGCCAGCAAGCCTCAGGTCGTTCTCTGTAGTAAAGGCTCTCCTATCGTTTGCCTCCTCTCTGTTTTTATCTTATTTTTCCTTCCCATCCCTTATGTTCATCTGTTTTGGCTCTTAAATTCTACATATGTGTGAAAGCATAGATTTGTCTTTCTCTAACTGATTTATTTCGGTTGGCATAATATACTCTAGTTCCATATACATTGTTGCAAATGGTAAGATTTCTTTTTTTATTATTACTGAGTAATCCATTGTGTGTATATACCACAGCTTCTTTATCCAGTCATCAGTTGATGGACATTTGGGCTCCTTCCATAATTTGGCTGTTGTTGATAGCACACTGCTATAAACATTGGGGGGTGTGGGCCCATTTGAATCAGCATTTTTGTATCCTTGGGTAAATACCCAGCAGTGCAATTGCCGGGTCATAGGGTAGTTCATTTTTTATTTTTTGAGGAACCTACATACTGTTTCCCAGAGTGGCCGCACCATTCTCACCAACATCACCAACGATGCAAAAGGGTTCCTCTTTCTCCGCATCTTCACCAACATTTGTGGTTTCCTGAGTCATAATGTTAACCATTCTGAGAGGGGTGATGTGGTATTTCATTATGGTTTTCATTTGTATTTCTTTGATAAGTGATGTTGAGAATCTTTTCATATGTCTGTTTACCATCTGGATGTCTTCTTTGGAAAAGCGTCTATTCACATCTTCTACCAATTTCTTCACTGGATTATTTGTTTTGTTTTCTGGGTGTTGAGTCTGATAAATTCTTTATAGATTTTGAGTACTAACCCTTTAGCCAATATGTCATTTGACAATATCTTTTCCCATTTGATTGGTTTTCTTTTAGTTTTGTTGATTGTTTCCTTCAGTGTGCAGCAGACTTTTATCTTGATGAAATCACAATAGTTCATTTTTGCTTTTGTTTTCCTTGACTCTGGAGACATGTCTAGTGAGAAGTTGCTGCGGCTGAGGTCAAAGAGGTTACTGCCTGTTTTCTCCTGTAGTATTTTGGTTGTTTCCAGTCTCACATTTAGGGCTTTTATTCATTTTCAATTTTGTTTTTGTGTATGGTGTAAGAAAGTGGTCCAGGTTCATTTTTCTGCATGTCACTGTCCAGTTTTCCCAGCACAATTTGCTAAAGAGACTGTCTTTTTTTTCCATTGGATATTCTTTCTTGCTTTGTTGAAGTTTAACTGGCCATGCGTTTGTGGGTCCATTTCTGGGTTCTATGTTCTGTTCCATTGATCTGAGTGTCTGTTTTTGTGCCAGTACCAGACTGTCTTGATGACTACAGCTTTGTAATAGAGCTTGAAGTTTGGAATTGTGATGCTTCCAGCTTTGGATTTCTTTTTCAACGTTACTTTGGTTATTCAGGGTCTTTTCTGGTTCCTATAAGTTTTATGATTGCTTGTTGTAGCTCTGGTATTGTTTTTACAGGGATTGCATTGAATGAATTTGTTCTTCCAATGGATTGATTTTCCATTCCTTTGTGTCATCTTCAATTTCTTTCATTAGTTTTCTATAGTTTTCAGCATATCGATCTTTTACCTTTTGGTTAGGTTTATTCTTAAGTATATTATGGTTTTTGTTGCAATTGTAGATGGGATTGATTCCTTGGTTTCTCTTTCTGCAGCTTCATTATTATACCTAAAAGAGCTAGAAAAGGAGCAGCAAGGAAAGCCCAAAGCCAGCAGAAGAAGGGAAATAATAAAGATTAGAGCAGAAATAAATGACATAGAAACAAAAAAGTAAAACAGATCAATGAAACTAAAAGTTGGCTTATTTGAAATAATAAATAGAATTGATAAACTCCTAGCTGGACTTACCAAGAAGAAAAGAGAGAGTACCCAAATAGATAAAATCATGAATGAAAGAGGAGAGATGACAACCAACACCACAGAAATACAAACAATTATAAGAGAATACTATGAAAAATTAGACACCAACCAACTGGGTAATTTGGAAGAAATAGACAAATTCCTAGAAACTCACACATACCAAAACTAAAACAGGAAGAAATAGAAAAGTTGAACGTATCCATAAGCAGCAAAGAAATTGAATCAGTTATCAAAAAACTCCCAATAAACAAGAGTCCTGGGTCAGATGGCTTCCCAGAGAAATTCTACCAATTTCTTCAACATTTAAAGAAGAGTTAGTACCTATTCTTATCAAACTGTCCCAAAAAATAGAAATGGAAAGAAAGCTTCCAAACTCATTCTATGAAGCCAGCATTACCTTGATTTCATCAGCTTCTTTAAAAGGTTTTTAAAAAATGTTTATTATTTTTGAGAAAGAAAGAGCATGAGCAGGGGAGTGGCAGAGAGAGAAGGACGCATAGAATCTAAAGCAGGCTCCAGGCTCTGAGCTCTCAGCAATGTGGAGCTCAAACAGATTGCGAAATCATGATCTGAGCTGAAGTTGGATGTTTAGCCAACTGAGCCACCCAGGCACCCCAATTTCATCAGCTTAAAAAAATTTCTTTTTGTTTTACTTATTTTTGAGAAGCAGAGAGAGACAGTGTGAGCAGGGGAGGGACAGAAAGAGAGGGAGACACAAAATATGAAGACAGGCTCCAGGCTCTGAGCTAGCTATCAGCACAGAGCCCAACATGGGGCCCAAACCCACAAATCACGAGATCATGACCTCAGCTGAAGTCGGACGCTTAACCAACTGAGCCACCCAGGTGCCCCAATTTCACCAGCTTCTTAAGTCTTGTAGCTTCAGTGGAAAGGATGAATGGCATAACTGAAGCAACGGAAGAACGTTTGTCTTTGCCTGTGTCAGAAAGCAGAGGGTGCACAGGGAAGTCTGAGCATATGAAAGTCAACAGAGCACAGAGGATTAGATGAGGGACTTTGGAACTGGTCTTTTCAGTAGTTGGGGGATAGGGATTGTTGGGTTGGGACTGCAAGGGAGAAGGGGGAGAGTAGAGTGAGGAGTAAGAAAATAGAATGGCCACAGTCTGGGATCTTACAAATTGTGGAAAGTGTTGGTGCTGAAAGGAGATTACCCACCCTCAGGAGTTCTATTTCAATGGGGCTGTGTCAGGGGGAGGATGGGTGAACTAGGAGAAGAGGATAGAGAGGCACAAACTTCCAGTTATAAAATAAATAAGTCATGGGGGTGAAAAGTACAGCCTAGGGGATATTGTCAGTAATATTTTAACAATGTATGGTGACAGATGGTGACTACACTTACCATGTGGTGAGTGTTATGTAATGGATACAATTGCCCAATCACTATGTTTTACACTTGAAATAAACATAATATTGTATGACAATATAATATACTTCAATAAAAATATAAGAAAGTAATAAATGGGGAGTGAGTAGGGATACAGAGGAAGTCTGAGACAGAGAAAGGCTGGTACCTGGGTTGAGGGGGGAAGGCAAGGGATGAAAGCACAGAACAGGACAAAGCGGGCGAGCATGAAGGGGAAGAGCCACGATGTAATGGAGAGTCCATTCAGTTGAATTTGATTTGACAAGCATCCACCAAATACTCATTCTGAGTACTCTGGGTGCTGATAATGACGTAAAGAATAAAGTGTGGACCCTTTTCTGACGGAGCTTTTAATACAGCCAGGGAGAGAGAATATTCACTGATACCTATAATAATGTAGACTGTGATGATGATCACAGAAACTTTCCAAAGACATTGCTTGAAGACAAAGAAGTGATTACTATTGCCTGGGAAGAAGGGGGATCAAGGAAGGCTTCTGGGAGGAGCTGATACATAAGCTGGGTTTTTCAATAATATGGTAAACATTTATTAAAGCTTCTAGGAGCACATGTACCCCAATGTTCATAGCAGCAATGTCAACAATAGCCAAAACATGGAAGGAGCCTAAATGTCCATCACCTGACGAATGGATCAAGAAGATGTGGTATATATTCACGATGGAGTACTACATGGCAATGAGAGGGAATGACATATGGCCCTTCGTAGGAAAGTGGATGGACCTTGAGGGTGTCATGCT
>NC_043707.1:39249961-39256619 GCF_006229205.1 Suricata suricatta | reverse complement strand
AGTGAAGTAAGCCAGGCAGAGAAGGACAGAAACCATATGTTTGCACTCATAGGTCTAGCAGGAAAACAAGAGAGACCTAATGGAGAACCAGGGGGAGCGGAGGAGGGAGAGAGAGTTGGGGAGAGAGAGGGATGCAGAACTTGAGAGACTATTGAATGATGAGAATGAACTGAGGGTTGGGGGGGAGGGGGGAGGAAGACAGGTGGTGGTGATGGTGGAGGGCACTTGAGGGGAAGAGCACTGGGTGTTGTATGGAAAACAATTTGACAATAAAATATTATGGAAAAAAAAAGCTTCTATTAAAAATAATGCCAAAGGGGAGAAGATGATAAACACCAACTAAAGAAGCAAGAAGATATCAGATTATTAACTACTTTGTGTATGTCATCTCAATTTATTTTTAAGCAACTATTGAAAGTTTTAACCCCATTTTATAGATGAAATAACTGAGATTTAATGAGATAAAGAATTTTTCTAAGTTTTCTGAGATCATAAAATCAGTAAGGGATAGAGCTAGATCTCAAATACAGGTCTTTTTATTCTAAACTCAGTCTCTTTCATACAGCTGGTCAGTCACTGTGCTTAGTGCCCAAGATACAATTGAATAAGATGCAGTCTCTGCCTGCTAGGACCTTGCAGCTAGGTGTGGGAAACAGATGGGTGTAGGGTTGATTCGGTGCAATGTGATAAATTTTACACTGGTAATAGGTCCAGGATGTGCTGCTAATTAATAGAATAGATAGAATTTTGCCAGGTGAAGGTTAGGATAGTGTTTTAGTGGAGGAATGTATAAGCAGAGGTGTGGAGACTGGGCAGTTGTCTGGTTAGGTTGGAGTCTAGGTGACATGTGGGGAGCCAAGGTGGAAATGTATACTGAAGCAAGATCACAGAGGCCTTCTGTGTGCATTCAGTGGACACATACACCCAATGAGCATGCACCATAAGTGCCTGCTCTTTTCAAAGCAGAGGGTACAATGACAAACAAAACAAACAAAATCTGTGTTCTTATGGACATTAAGTTCTAGTAGAGGGAAAAAGACAATAAACAGTTATCACAAAACCAAGATAACAGAAATGAAGAATGCTGAGAACAGCAACAGAAAGAGGAGGATGTGATCAGGAGTGACTGGGGACTATTCTTTTAGACTCAATGTCAGAGAATGCTTCTCCCAGGATTTTACTGTTTAGCTGAGACTTGAATGAAATAAGGGGCCAGCCACACAGAGCTGGAGAGAAGACTCTTTCAGGCCAAAGAAATAGGTGGTTCAGAGGCCTCGAGCGGGAACCAGCTTGTCCTGCTGGAGTCATAGATGGAAGGTCAGCATGGTTGGAAAATAGCACAGAGGGGGAGTGGTACAGTGGCATGGCAGTTCCCATCCTAGGAAGGCTCTGAGAGAATGCTCAATTTTCCTTTTAGTGTGGTGAGAAGCCATTGAGCCTTTTACATAGGGGAGTGATCTGATGTGGTTTCCATCTCACAGAGGACTAGGGAGCCCCATCAGGAAGCTATTGTGGTGTTCCAGAGAGAGAGACGGTTGATGGCAGGGGAGGTGACAAAAATGGTGGGATCTTTGCTACACTATTTTGAGACAGAAACAAAAGGACTTGCTGATGGGTTTGATTTGGGAAAGGGAATGATTACAATAAAGACCATCTCTCCTCGGCATTTGCTTGAGCAATATGGTGGCCCTACCAACTTACTGAGCTGGAGAAAATTGAGGGAGAAACAGGTTAAGTCAAGACTCCTGTTTGGGAATGCTAAGACTGAGATATTGTCTGATGTCCCCATGGAAATGTAAGGAGATATTTGGGAATGCGAGTCTGGGGTTTAGGAGAGAGGTAGGGCTGGAGATGAAGACTTGAGAGGCTTAGAAATAGTGATGACATTTGAAGCTGTAGGACTGGATACAATAACTGTAGTTAGAAAAGAAAAGGCAGCTGAGGAGTGAGCCCCAAGGAGAAGATGTCTTTTACCAGGGGATATTATCTTTCTGGTGTAGGTGGATTTGGAGGATGCACTGTGAATTAGCTTCATGGTGTGCATGATTCTCTCAGAGTCTGAGAGTAGAGACAGTGCTTAAAGGAGATGGTCTTCTGTTTGGTTGTTCCAGTTGAGGAAATTCAGAAGGTTGCTCTCTGGTGTAGATCCAGAGAGCTGCTTTATTGCCTGCTGCAGAGCCTGCTCCTGATTAGGGCAATAGGATGTCTTTCTTCCATACTTTTGGACCCTCTTAGGGTGAACCTCCTTTCCTGTATTTTGGCTTTAGAGCCAGGCTAGCCCCACAGTCTGTGCTTATGTTGTACCTGTGATGGGGAGTTACCCAGACCACATTCATCGAACTACACCCTTCCAGTAGCCATTTCTCTTCATCCCAAGCATCTCTCCAGCTCTTTCCTCTTTTCCTTCCATTTTCTGCTCAGAAAACTTTTGTGGCTCCTACTACTAACAGAAAACATTCCAAACTCTTCATGGTAGATTTTGAAGTCCTCCATTACCTGGCTCTATTTGTCCTTCTAGCTTTGACTCTTTGCTTTCTGTCTTTAGTGTTCAATTTATGTGCCTTTTGCTTGACTGAACTCCCCTGGACCTTTATTTACCATGTGGCACTCATGCTTCCCCCTGCCTAGAATGCCTAAATTTCTCCCACTCTTCACTACCTGGCTGACCCACTGAGAGCCCAAGGAACCCTTAGCAGCTTCCAGATTTTGAGGCCTCTCACCTTTGGGTTTAGTCTCCACCCTCTAGTTTAGCTTTCTGGAGAGGGTCTAAGATATAGAGAACATTTGTGGGGAAGACCTATCTTACCCCTGAACAATTATGCCATCTAAAGAGCAGACAGCATATGGGTATCCCCATTGAGCTTAAGGGCCAGGATGAGCTGTGATCCTTTTCATCCCCTCTCCCCCAGGATCATGGCCCTAGGGTTAGATGCTTTCCTCCATGCAAAGCATCTCTCAGTCCTTCCACACAGTTAATTACTCCCTTTTTGGTGTCATGACAGCAATTTTCTTGTATGTACGACATTTTGCCTTATTTAATGGTTGTTTGCTGTATGCATGTTTCTTACTAGATTGTAATCTTCCTGAGGAAAAGGGCTGTTGTTATGCATCTATATATCTTTCCTGTGGTGAATCTGATGGCCCTCAATATCCATTCTAATCTCTTTTATTTCCTAGACTCCCTTAAAGCTAGGGTTTAATTAAGTTTTTCCAATTAGATGTGGTTCCATGGTATTTGGAAGTTACAGTGATTTTTGATATTTCTTTTAGTAAATAGGGTTATGGAACCTGGATGTTGACAGGCAGATTTGGCATCAATGCCAGCAGCTCTGGACCCCAGCTTTCTTTATTCCTGAATTACAGCTCTATTGCTGTCTTGAACTCAGTAGTTCTGGGGTTCATTTGCTGATTTCTAATAATTCAGCTCTTATAATTCTAGGCATTCAATGACCTATTGCTTTAAATATTGAAAAAGATTGCTCTTTCATTCATTGAGTCTTGACTGAATAAGGGTCAAAATTAGCCTCTTTTGCCTGTTACCATGTAAATGTTACTATGTAAATGTTTAGCTGATATTTTCCTGTAGCCAGACTAATTTCCTCCTTCTATTTCCAGACTAATTTCCTCACCAACTCAACAAATAATTAATGAGTGTCCCTGGACATTGGTGGCTGCACTAAGTGCTGAGCAGTGCATAGTTGAGTAAGATACAGTCTTATTTCCAGTTTTGTAGGAGAGATAATCACAGTAAAGTGTGTGGCAAAGGCTATAAGAGAAATGAGTGGGAATGTAGAGGAAGCAATGTTTGGAGTGTTCAAAAAGGCTGCCCAGAAGGTATAATGTTTAGTTGGGATACAGAAGATGCCCAGGTTTTTACCTGGCATAAGTGGGAAAGGAGATACTCCAGGCTATGGAATCGTATATTCAAAGACATGAATTAATGAAAGACCATGGAATCCTAAGAAAAGGTCAAGTCCTTGGCATGACTGGAGCATTGGGTGCTCCTGGGACTAAACTGGGTTTGTCATCTGGGTCAGACAGTGAAGGGCATATGTGTTATGCTAAAGAGTGTGAACTTTATTCTAAAGTCACTGGGAGCCACTGAACAAGAGAGAGATAAAGGCAGTGGAAATGGAGAAGTGGGAAGAGATCCAAGAGGTATGAAGGATATAGAGTTGGCAAGATTTAATGACATTTGAATGTTGAGGTGAATGAGGGTAAGGGCCAACTTTGACTCCTCTGTGGTAGAAGGAGATGAAAATATTTAGGTAAATTAATTTTGATTCTTTGTTATTTGTTTCATATTGATTCCTTTTCTCTTCTTCCTCCTCCTCTTCCTTCTTTTCTTCTTCTCCTCCCTCCATGCCTTCCCTCCCCCAACCTCTTCCTCTTTCTCCTTCTTCAGTGCTCAAGAACTCAAAGAATAAAGTCATCTTAGAAGTCAAGAAATGAGGTTTTATCCTTGGAAAGCAGCACCCAAGTGAAGATAGGACAGCATATCCCCACCAAGAAGAAGAAAAAGAGTCATCAAGGTCATTGCTCACCAATCATTTATTGGATATTTAATACATTTCCATAGATTTTCTTTGAAGGGTTTTCCAGAGCAATAGATGGACAGTTTAGGCTTGTTGGAATCTGTAAGCAGATGGCATATGCTTTCTCTGTTTTATATGATCAGAAAATGAAGTGATATGGAGCTGGAATCAGTCCAGTCAGCTATAGTGGTAGCAGCTCAGGGAACTGTCCTTCTGATGAGAGGTGGGAGCCTAGGTGTGGCAAGAGTTGTAGACTTCAAAGTTGACTCTTTTAGCAGCATCTCACCATGTTTTATTTTAGTGTAGGTTATGAAGCTTGAAATTCCTAGTGTTTTGTCCTTTGGAGCCATGCTAACTAAAGCCCAGGTGTCCTGTCCTCAGGCTGTAAAATATATCTTCAGAATACCTTTCCTGTTTCTGAACTTTTGGGAGAAGTTTCTACCATTCAGTGATCCAGCCATGTCCTACCTACACAGAGGGAAAACCAGGAAATGATTTAAATCCCCAAAATAATCAATATTGAGATCTGATTACGTCACCCAATTTACCACTCAGATTTAACCCAACCAGAACACCCTAGAATTGCTGCTCAAAGAATGGAAACACCCTACAAGTGAATAATAGTCCTCAAAAGCATCCTTGCAAGTAGGTAGAAGAGAGAAGGAAGACATACATTTTCAATCTCTTAAACAGAAGTAAGGATAAACTTGACATGTAGAATTATTCTTTGCCCTTGGTTTGCTTTTAGCTCTGGTGTGTGCACAGCCTAGGGCTGATTCTTTTTCTGTTCTTGTACATAGTCATAGAGGGGGTTGGGAGCAGGAACAGCCTTGGTAGAGTGACTTCCACCCTGATCTCTCCTTGGGCGCCTCCCACTGCTCTGGGTAGGAGGGAAGGTCATGTTACTGTGTCTTCCCTGGGAATCTTGCCTCTGACTATTCTCATTCCTGTGGAATTTTTCTCTATTAGCACAATCTTGTTGGATTCCATAAGGTTGTTGATCCTGGGATCCTTGATGCCTTTCTTCCTCCTCAAGGGTTTGCCTATCCCATTGTCGCTGACAGCTTTGATTCTCTTCATGAGTTTGCCTGTCTCGTTGCTGACAGGTCTGCTCATCTTCGTGGGTTTCCCTTTCCAGTCTCTGATGGGTCTGCTCATCTTCGTGGGTTTGCCTGTCTCGTCTCTGACAGGTCTGCTCATCTTCGTGGGTTTGCCTGTCCTGTCTCCAATGGCTTTGTTCCTCTTCATGGGTTTGCCTGGCCTGCATCTTGCATGGAGTTTTCCGACCCTCACAACCATGTCTGCCCCAGCTTTGGCAGGCCTGCTCTCCCTCTGCCTGGTGGCTCTGCCTCTCTCCATGCCTGGCCTGGGTCTGTCTGTGGTCCTGCTCACCACTACATGATTTCCATTCACCTTCTTTATAACCATGTGGCCCTTCTTGCTTGATTTGTGCTATGAGTTTGTGTTGGTGGTGTTGGCTATCCTCCTCAGGCTCCCATGCCTGGTGGCTATTCCGCTGCCCTTCCCTAGACTGGAATCTCTGCCCCTGATTTCGAGTCACTTCTTGTCCTTGAGTCTGTTGACTGAGTCTCCCTGACCTTCCTGATTGCTCAACATATGAGTCTCTGCTTGTTTCCTCACTCCGTTGAAGGTAACTATTTTGCCCTCTTTCCCCAATCTCTGACTGACCATGGTAAGAACTCAGTCCTTGTCTGTCTGTCTGACCATAATGATAACTGTGGCCTTCTCTGTCTGTCTGGCCATAATGATAACTCTGGTTTTGTCTCTCTCTCTGGCCATAGTAAGAATTCTGGCCTTGTCTGTGTGTCTGGCCATACTGAGAACTCTGGCCTTGTCTGTCTGTCTGACCATAGTGGGAACTCTGGCCTTGTCTGTCTGTCTGGCCAAAGTGAGAACTCTGGCCTTGTCTGTCTGTCTGACCATAGTGAGAACTCCGGCCTTGTCTGTCTGTCTGGCCATACTGAGAACTCTGGTCTTGTCTGTCTATCTGGCCATAGTGAGAACTCTGGCCTTGTCTGTCTGTCTGGCCACAGTGGGAACTCAGGCCTTGTCTGTCTGTCTGGCCATAGTGGGAACTCAGGCCTTGTCTGTCTGTCTGGCCA
>NC_043707.1:39218237-39249861 GCF_006229205.1 Suricata suricatta | reverse complement strand
TCTGTCTGGCCACAGTGGGAACTCAGGCCTTGTCTGTCTGTCTGGCCATAGTGGGAACTCAGGCCTTGTCTGTCTGTCTGGCCAAAGTGAGAACTCTGGTCTTGTGTGTCTGTCTGACCATAGTGAGAACTCTGGTCTTGTCTGTCTGTCTGACCATGGTGGGAACTCTGGCCTTGTCTGTCTGTCTGGCCACAGTGGGAACTCAGGCCTTGTCTGTCTGTCTGGCCATACTGAGAACTCTGGTCTTGTCTGTCTGTCTGGCCATAGTGGGAACTCTGGTCTTGTCTGTCTCTCTGGCCACACTGAGAACTCTGGCCTTGTCTGTCTCTTTGGCCATATTGAGAGTCCAATTCTTGCCTATCTCTTTGACCATAACCTGATTTCTGATCCAGCCTCCCAGACTGTCCGGAATAAAAGCCTGATTCCTGTTGGTTTGTCTGGCCATAACAAGAATTGTGAACTTGTCTCTCACATTGATTTAAGGCAAAGATATATCCCTGTTTTTTAGGCTGGCCACTGCTAGATTCATGACTCCATCTTTGACCATAATTGGAGTCCCTATCCTGTGTCTCAGACTGACCACAATGGGAGTCCCTATCCTTCCTCTCAGATTGACCACAGTTGGAGTCCATATCCTGTCTCTCAGACTGACCACAATGGGAGCCCCTATCCTGTCTCTCAGACTGACCTCTGTGGGAATCCCTATCCTGTCTCTCAGTCTGACCTCTGTGGGAATCCCTATCCTGTCTCTCAGTCTGACCTCTGTGGGAATCCCTATCCTGTCTCTCAGTCTGACCTCTGTGGGAGTCCCTATCCTGTCTCTCAGACTGACTTCTGTGGGAGTTCCTATCCTGTCTTTCAGACTGTTGCTGGTATCCATCCTGGTTTTGTCTCTCAGACTGAGTGCAGTGGGAGTCCTGTCTTTCTCCCTCATGCCTCTGCCTGTGTTGTCTGCCTGTATTTTCTGGAAACTTATGGTCTTGTGTTCCCTCCTGCTCTCCTTCTTGCTGAGAGATGCTATTTCCACATGACTTATTATTCAGTTTATGATAGCAGGCTTGGGCCAATTGAAACACCAACAAGAGATACTCATGAAAATCAACATGTCCATTTCTGTCTTTATCCAAGAGGCTAAGGATGGTTTCCACAGTGTCTGGGTCATTTGGTCTCTGTGAGAAGATAAAACAAAGAGGGAAATCAGCTGTTCTCCTGTGAATACTAAGATGTGTGCTGGTATCCTTACCCTTACCCCTTCAGTCCTGTATGAGTCTTCCTCAGTTGGTCACCATTTATCTGAAATGCCTTGGGCTTTAGTCTTTGATCAACTGGTCTTCTGAACCTCATCCCTTGCTAGACCAATGGGGGCAGGATTATTCCATTACATGCTATATTGTAATTATTTACCTACTTCTTTCCAACCACACTGTGAGATCCTAGAGGGAAGAGAAGCTGGTTTTATTTATGTTTGCATCCCTAGTGCCTAGGATAGCATGGAGTAGGTATTCCACAACTCTTTATTGAATGAATGAATGAATGAATGAATGAGAAGATGTGTGCACAGCACTCAAATATAGAAATCAAGCTATGAATCTAGAATTTCTTCTGAGGAATAATTTCTGGTTTGAACTTGTACTTTTTCCTGTCAAGCCCAGGTGTAAGGTATGTGTGTGTGTGTGTGTGTGTGTGCCTGTAAATGTGTGTGGCGGGGAGGAGTACTAAGGGGCTGCCTGAAAATCTTTACCTACAGGTGGAGCTTGACCAGATCAAATAAAAAACATCAAGCCCTTGATGCAGATATTAGAATCACTCACACTTGACTCCATGGGGTCGGAGTCTATGCATCTTACCTGGAGGATGTCTTCAAACTCAACCAAGAGCAGCTGCTTTAACTCCTTCTTGCACAGTGAGGCACAATTCCCATTCTCTTTAGCATGTTTCTGGAACACTTCAATCACAGTGCATATGCTGTTCAAGAGCTGAGCCATTTTAGCAAAGATAGGTGAACCTAAAAGAAGAAACAATTTGTCTGTGTTTAAGATGAAGACCAGGAGACAGCATTGCCAGAGGGCAAGTGGCCTTTTTGGTCAGAGAAAGAAGCTTAAGAAATGACAGAACCCCTGAGCTGACACCATAAAGCCTGCTTGGGATTCTCTCCCTCTCTCTCTGCCCTTCCCCCACTTACACTTGTTCTCCCCCTCTCTCAAAATAAATAAACAAACATTTTAAAAAATGACAAAGGCCCTTCATAGCCGTACCCTACACTCCCTTGGTCCACAATCAGGCTCCAAATACTATGTGCTATAGTGGGAGAAGGGTGCCAGCTATGGGTCCCCGACTAAGAAAAGTGGCAATTTCCTAAAAAGCAAAAAGCATGGTATGTGGTTTCCATGCCCCATCCCCTACTCCAGGTGGAACTTGCTTGATTGAAACTCTCTTAGAACAAAAAGGAAGAGAGGCCAGGAGGCCCACAGAGGCAGGGCCAGAAGCCAGCACAGTAAGACATAATTTCCCACCAACTAAATAGACCTTGCCAAACAGGCCTCAGTCTTCTAAAGAGCCTTGCTCAAATGGGGAAGAAGGCCAGAGGTCTCTCGCAATAGGCCAAGCAAGCTTTCTGAGAGGCTAAATTCTAGCAAGTGCTTCTGGTCTGGATGATTATTTGCGGGATACTTATAAAATAGAATCAATGTAAAAAGTGTTACAGATAAAGATAGCAAGCCAAATTAACTGCATAGATGACAGGAAGTGTATGTAATCAGCTCGATTCACTCTGGCTATGTTGGGAGACTGAGGTCTTTTGGGATCTGGATCTCAATGGTATTTTGCCTGTGGTGTAAAAATTCTAGTTATTGAGTTTATAAGCCTCCAAAAAGCCCCCACTGCAAAACACACTGGACTTCCCAAAGTATGCAGTGATGCCTATAAGGATGCACGGCCCGCAGTGAATTGCATGTGACAGGCTGAGTGCCTTATGGCCGTTCACTGTGCTGAGACTTGAATACTGCTGTGGCCCTGTGGTCTAGGGCCTTATCCTAGAGCTCTAAACCTTTGGGTCTTGCCTTATTGCATGACAGGTCAATGCTCCACTCTGGGAGCCTAAGCTATTCACTAGGAGTTCTAGCCTCAGTTTTGGGATGCCCAAGACATGCTAAAACAAAGGCATGCGTATTTTACAGCTTTGGAAGTGGGCTAGCCCAGGTATCATCATATTCTCAGACAGAGCCAAGAAAAGGAAGCAGGATTCTACCCAGGCCTGTCATGCACAGGGAGTAGTCTCAGACCCCCTAGCCCATCACATTATAGCGGCTATCAAGAGCCTTTATAGAGACCGCCATTACTCATCCCCCAGACCCCCATGCATGCCTTACCTGCGTCAGGAGGAATGAGCAGAAGATTCGGAAGCCAGAGAGGATACTAGAGACTTGAAAACCCATCCTATTTATAGGGGTTTTAATTGTCCTGCTAGACCATCCCAGGAGACACCCATTCTGTGGTGGAGCCTGAATCACTCTGGGCCCAGCCCGGCTCAGCTCAGCTTGACCTCTCCCTCCACAGACCGTTTAGTTTATTTACTTCCCCCACTTACTCATGAACCTGTTTGTCATTAGATAGGTGATACTGTTCAGGTCCCAGCCCTGTTTAATTAGGGGATTGTGTAAGCACGTGCGGGGGTCCCAAAAGACACGTGTAGGTTTCATTCATTCTTAATATACGTCGCCTTCCAAGACTAATGCAGGACCACAGTTAAATCATGCCAAAGAAGGGTATTGAGATGGTCATGTTAATAAAATCTGTCAGGGTAGGGACTAGTGATTCTAGGTAAATAGCCAGGATATAGTTCCTGGAAGAGATTTGTTTTAGGCTGTTTTGCTTGTGTAGGTAGATACGTATATTTTAATCTATTGACCTGTTTTAATTTTAATATTTTTTTTTCACTTAATGGTTCGACTAGTTTTGGGAGGGAAGGTGCTATGGTGGTAGAGCTGCTGCTGCTTGAGCCTATTAAGGTCTTCCTAAAAAGTTACAAGTTGATGGACAACATGGATGCTAGGATATCTATGAGTAGAGCTGCTCTCAGGGACCTGGGTCACCACTTATTCCCCACTTCCACACCTGTGACATGCCAGTGGTATCTTACGCATAGGAGAGTCTCAGTAACTTTTTGTGGAGTAAGTCAACTACTGATTTATAGAAGCATTTGAGAATCTTGTGTAAGGTGCATAACATTCTAGATTTGCCTCTATTTTCTACTTTTGTTTACATCTAGATCTCTGCTGAGACTTTTTCTTTTGTGTCCATACATTGGTCAGTTATTAGTGATGATGCTTGCTATTATTAACTGTGTGTTCAGCATTCTGCAAGGCAATCACAAAAATGCAGAGATTTTGGTTCAGTTGGGATAAAGAGGCTTGGTACAGAAAAGGAGTTTGAGCAGTAAAAGCAGAACATGAGACGTGTTGACTGTTAGAAAACCTAGGTGCATGAGGAGGCTTCATGGGCTATGCCCAGGCTCTCTTCATTAGCTGGAATTTATGTTCCTTACGGGATTCAGGTGAGCGGAAGAAAGCCGAGAAATCCTGGTGGGGAGAAGGGAAAGACCAAAGGTATGAGGTGAGAATGTATAGGGCATGTTTGGATTGCCATGAGCTGGTGAGTCTGGCTGGAGTGGAGGGTATACAGAGGAACGGAATTGGAAAATTTTGGAGCTGCAAAGGAAATCTAGTTTTAGCCTCTTAATTTTACAGATGAGGAAACTGAGGCCCAGGTAGACTGAGTGGCTTGCTAAGGGTCCCACAGGGCTGTGATGAGGGCCAGGCTTAGAATCTTTTTTTTTTTCCTGACCTCTGGTTCTTATACATTCTCTGAGGCAGATTTGGGGCCTGCTTTAGGGTTAGTTTTAATGAGAAATGGGAGACAGGGAACACTTTGGTCAGGAAAATGGCATGAGTAAAGCATCGTCTTGGGGAAGATTTTAATCTGACTTCAGTAAGGTAGCGCGCTGTCCCAGTGTGTCTGGGACTAAGGGATTTCCCAGGACATGAGATTTCAGCGCTCAAATGGGGAGAGTTCTGGGCAACCTGGGACAAGTTGGTCATCAGATACTGCAGTATACCACATGAACCGGAAAGAGGAGTGTCTGAGCAGGGAGACTAGTTAGGAGTCTATTGCGTGGCCCACGTGAGGAAGGATGACAGCTTTGACTTGGATGCAGCAGTTCTGAACTACATGATAGGAGGTGGATGATGAGGGGGAGAAAGGGTGGGGTTTGGGACCGCATGACACAAGGGGCAGGGAAGGTGGAGAAGTCAGGAGACCCTCTAGGTCCGGATAGCTCGGAGAACTGTGGTGTGCTGAAGAAATGTGACATCTGAAGGGGGCTCACTGGGGTCTTAGATTCGGCACCCCTCCCGGCATCCCACAGGTTTTCCGCCTCTGGGAGCCTGCCATCTGCCCTCCTGCTCGCACCCTCTGCTCTTTGACTTCTTCTGGTGCTTGCCAGGACTTACTTCAGTCTGTTTATAAATCCTGACAGTGGGGTCATACTAAGACTCTTTTTCTGCTTTTGAATTTTGACTTTTTAAAAAATGTTCTATTTATTTTTTGAGAGAGAGCAGGGGAGGAGCAGAGAGAGAGGGGGACAGAGGATCTGAAGCAGGCTCTGTACTGACAGGCTGACAGCAGAGAGCCCAATGTGGGGCTCAAACTCACAAATCATGAGAACATTACCTGAGCTGAAGTCGGACACTTAACCGACTGAACCACTCAGGTGCCCCATGTTGGACTGATTTCTAAGCGATCTTTTGGCATTAACATTTTTAAGATTCTGTAATTCTAATCTTAGGGTTAGCAGGGTCTTTAGAGGTTCGAAAAATATAACTGCTGTATTTGTGAATGTGTTAAAAGCCTCAGAACTTTGTGCTTCTCAGTCTTCCTCCATGGAAAATGGGGAGAGGGAGTGGAATTGTGGGTGTTCTGTCACTTAGCTCGTATTTGTAATTTGCATGAGGATCTTCTGTTTTTGTTCATTGTTTTTCAGTGTGTTTTGCTGCTTTTATTTGCATTCGTATTGGAATGTGAACCTGTGGTCTCAAAGACAAGGTGCTTTTAAGCTATGATTTATTGAGGTCTTATTGTATGCTAGGCTCTATGTTGAGCATGTTATATATGTTGTCTTGCTTAATTTTTACAACAACTCCATGACGCAAGGAGTATTATTGTCAGTTTTCAAACAGGGAAACTGAGAATTAGATAAAGATAAATAACTTGCCAGGGTCATGCAGCCTGAGACCGATGAGCTGGGGACTGAATCTGCACTTTTCTGGCTCCAAAGCCCTGATTTGCAACCCCTGTGTTGATACCATCTTTTGGAACAGGACTGATGATTGCCCACTCCGCAGCAAGAGAAAGTTTTCCACAAAAGCTGAATTAAGAACAGAGTCATTTCCTAATGACATGCTCTGAAGGGATCCAACTTTGAAATGAGAACCTTTTGATGCTTAGTCAGTCAAATATTTATTATTTCCCCATGCTTCTTGCCTACCTAAATGGTTCCAACACTGAAGCAACCTGCAATCTATTTGGAGAGATAAGACAGATGCTTAGACCTATTTTTTTCTTAAAGCTGCCCTCTGTCCTTACAGTTGAGAGAATGGGATGGAAGGAGTTCCACATGTAGCCCCCTCTTTTCAGGTGTGACCTTATGAAAGCCTTTGCTGTTCATTTCCATGGGATGCAGCTGTGCCTAGTGGGTGTGACAGGTACTATTTTGAGCTAATGGAGTCTTCAGGGAGTCTCCTTGCATATTTTGACCAAATCATTAAGGATAATTATCACAGAACTCTTAGGCTTCCTTTATCCTTCTGTTGAGAAGTTGGGTGCTGATTTAATGAGCTGAAATCCCAAGGACCCAGAGAATGGCTGTTTGTGTGACGAAGGAAGGTCCCCGTGTAATCCTGGGGCAGGCTCTGCATTCCTGCTTAGCTTTTGGAATTAAGCAGGTAGATAAACTGCAGATGGGGAAAATGACCACCTTCCCCTGGCGAGGAGTGGGACTAATTAATAGGCATAAAAGTCTTTGAGATTTCTTGATATTGAAAGGTCATTTATTATCATCTACATAAATAATTTCTCATTTTAAAATCTTTCCTTGCAGATGCATTACCCTCCTCTAATTATAGGCCATCTCCCTATTAATGACATCTGTGAGAGTTAGTAGTTTTTGAAGTTAACACTGGCCTCAGCAGTATTTTAACTTTGTTTGAAAATTGGTTTTGAGCCAAAGGAAAGGGAAAGAAAGGTTGAGTTCCTGGGGGTCTAGTGCATAGGGTTGTTTCTGGAGCTGGGCTCCCCTCAGGGAAGTCTGTAGTCCAGCCTTTTCTTCTACTGTAGTTTTTGTTTTTGGATATATCATCCCTCAACTCCCAATGTCTCAGGCCATATTTCCCCCCCTGAAATGAACTAGAAAGTGTCAGAAGTTATTGCTGAGCACAACCCATGGAATTTTAGATAATCCCTAGAACATAGTTAACATTGCTCCAGATCGAAACAAATGTCCTTGAAGTTGGCCATATGTGACAGAAATCTGCATCATTCAGGTTAGGTTTTTGAGTTCTTTTTGTTAAAGAACTTTACTGAGATGTAATTCACATGCCATACAATACACCCACCTAAAGTGTGATATTCAATGCTTTTATTATTATTATTTTTTAGAGCGAGCGAGTGAGCGAAAGAGAGAGAGACAGACCAGGCTCTGATGAGGGGCTACATCCCACAACCCTGGGATCATGACCTGAGCTGAAATCAAGTCAGACCCTCACCAACTGTGCCACCCAGGCGCCCCTCAGTGTTTTTTAGTATTGTGCAACCATAATTAAAACCTCATTTTCAGAACATTTTCATCCCCCAACTCCCCTGCCCCCCCCCCACCCATGACCAGCAGCACTCATTCCTATTCTGCCCTCTTCCATCCCATGGCAACCACTGACCTACTTTCTGACCCTGTAGTTATGCTTATTCTGGAAACTTCTTGTAAGTGGAATCATGCCAAATGTGGCCTTTTTGGACTGGCTTCTTGCACCTGGCATAATATTTTCAAGGTAGCACTGTGGCTTTATGGTTCCTGGGGTGGGGGGACAGGGCTTGTGCAACACTTGCAACCCAGCAGCCACCAAAGAACCCACAATGGTAGGTACCCACTGAAGGTTTGTTGACCGAAAGAATGAATGTGGCCTGAGGTAAAGTGGGAGTGGAGGAAGTGGGGCAAGGAAGGTAGATAAATATGCTTTGCAGTCTCTGAAGTTTCAGTTGTGTTTTAGGTATTAGTAACAAGTCGTTTGGGTTCCCATCAGTGTTTTCCGTTCCCCAGCTCCCATGCTTTCTAATAAGACCCTTCAGGATGGGAAGAGGTGAATGTGGGGTGGCTGGGGTTGTGGAAACCAGTGCTCAAGCAGCTGCCTGTTCCCTTTTAAGAGCGGTCGTCTCCTCCGCTTTTCCCTGCGGCTTCCCCTGCCCCCACCTGGGTGCCCCCAAGAGCCCTTGGGCCGAGAATTGGAGACCCTGGCTTCTCATCAAGGGCCTTGCTTTCACTGTGAACTTGGAAACAACATTTCTACTTTGTGACTTCTTAATCTTTAAACAAGGGAGGGATTTGAAGCCACGACTGGTTGAGCTAGATGGCTTCCCACCTCTGCTGGCCTGTGCTCCCTGAGGTCTGCTGGTGCTGAGACTCTGTCCTAACTCATTTCTTGTGTCTCCTCGCCTCACCTTTGCTCTGGCCACAGCTCAGGAGTGGGCCTCGTTTCTGTTTGCCAGGACTGCTGTGCAGCTACCAAAACACCTCCCTGTTTCCTGTCTTCCTTCCTAATTTATTCTTCACACTATCCCTAGAGTGATTATCTCTTCTCAAGGTGGGTTACAGTTTCCTATAAGAATAAAGGTTTGTGGGGGCACCTGGGTGGCTCAGTCGGTTAAGTGTCTGACTCTTGATTTCAGTTCACATCATGATCTCATGGTTCATGGGTTCGAGCTCTGCATCCGGCTCTGTTCAAAACTCTTTTTAAAATTTATTTTATTTTTTTATTTTTGAGAAAGAGAGAGAGCAAGTATGTTTCCAACAAGCTCTGCTTTGCCATTCCTAATTTTTAAAATTGGTGTTGGGTGGCTCTTGTGCCCTCTGTAGAATGGGATTTTGAAACACACAGCTAAGCTCTCATTTCATGTGGTGTCTTAGACCTGTGTGCTGTTTCCTGTGTGTACTTCTTACCTCTGCATTAGATGATGAGTTCTTGGAGGGCAGGGACCTTGACTTCCCTTCTTCTGCTTCCCCCGTGTGTCCTGCCACTGTCAGTGGGTGACTGAACCAGGTGACTACTCACCTCTGCAAGTCTGTTCTCCAGGGGCAGTTCTGGGTGGGATTTAGAGCTTGTTTGTAGTTTGACTCTTGGGAATAAAGAGCATATTCTGTGAACATTACAGCTCCATACAGAGCGCGGGGCAGGAGGACGGGTCTGTAAGCCACACTGGCGGCAGACTGTGATGATCTCAGGAGGCCTGGGGAATGGCTGCTAGAATCTGGAAGGATTTGCACAGAGAAAGAGCAGAGGAAGTTTTAGATTCCCTGGAAACAGCTGGGTGCTGTGGCTCCCAGTTCAGCTGATGGGGCAGGGTCTGGGCATGGCCTGGGAGCTGCAGCTCTCACTGGCAGCTGAACGTGTGTGTGGCACTGGCCAGCATGTGCACAGTGGGTTCTGGGGCAGGCAGGCCGAAGGCAGTGTTGGGTGAGCATCAGACTCATCGGGTCTCCGTCTTGCCCTGCCTCAGCCTCAGAGGTCAGTGCCCTGGCTGTCCCCAGCAGCTGTCCATGCTGAGGCTCCCCAGAGAAGCCTATTGTCCCTGAGAAGCTCATGTATGTGTTTCTTTCCCTCAGCTGCTGGGAGCGATAGGATGCTGGATCCAGGTTTCTGAGAGAGCAGGGAGAGAAAAGCAGGTAATCTTATGGGACTTACTACAAAGGCTTGAGTAAGGGGAGTGATCCTTCAGAGGCTTTTCGTGCACAGAAGGAGCATTAGAGGTCACTAGTGGCTGGCCTGGGGGCTTTGGTGGAGATGATCTGGGAGAGGGAGGGGTGCTGTCCCCAATCCTCTGTGATTTGTTGCCTGGTTCTCCAAATGAGGGCAATTGATGCTTGAATGATACACCTGCTTGTCACGTCCACCTCGCAAATTCTCGGCATAGTCAGGAAACAAGGAAGAAAGGTCGAGGGGCTGGAGGCCACACCAGAGTTCTCATCCTTGATTGGCTAGCTCATTCATTTATTCATTCATTCATCCTCTTGACAAAATGGTAGGTGAGGAAGACAGACCCATTAACAATGAGAAGGATTCTAGGAGAGGTTATTATAGTGGAGCTGGGGGCCAGGATTGGGGGCAGAATAGTTTTGCCATTATTTGTTCTCCCCATGCAGTGGGACCCACCCAGATAGCACCCCCTGTCCCTTGGCTCACTCTTGCAATGCCTCACATCCTGCTGCGCACCCCAGCCAGACTCAGATGCATGGCCACACCCCTTTGCCATGGGTGTTCTGCCTACTCATTCCCTTTAATCCCTAATGTCTTTATTGTGGTCACAGAGGCTCCACGTGGCCCTAGAACCCTGCAGGGAAGAAATCATTAGTTTCTTGCAGCATCCAGCAACAGCAGTACCTTACTATTTGTCAAAAGGAGCAGAGGAGAGAGATTAGGGGGGGAAAAGTGGCAGCAGAGGGAGTGACCCAGGCAGGATTTTGTCAGAACATGTTGCCCAGGCTGATCAGAGTCGGGAGGAGTCTGGCTTCCTATCTGAGCATCTTGCCTCCATTCATCTGTGCAGAGGGCCCGCCTCCTCCTGCTAGTCTGCAAGAGAAAAGGCTGGCGGTCCCCTTTGCAGGGTGGCCAGAGCCTGCCTCTGTCATGTGAGGTGAGCTGGTGAAAGTGGGACCAGGGCATCCTCTGCTGCCTGGAAGGACTGAAGCCCCTGTGCTGTGAGCATCGCAGGTGCCATAGAACAGGAAGCTTCAAGTGCCCAGAGCTTCCTGCCTTTGAAAAGGAAAACAATTAAGGTCCCTAAAGAGAAGATGTGCATTTTACAAGGTCACATAAGAAGTCAATAGTAAGGCTATGGTTAGAACCCAGATGGTCTAACACTGGTGTATGACACAAGGTCTTTCTGGCCTCAACAGTATATTCTGTTCTTTTTTCTGGTCACGTTTATTAATCCCACACAGGAAGAAAGAACCAGGGTCTGAGGGTCAGGCAGGTCTGTGTGGGAATCCCAGCACTGCTCAGGCTTGCGCTGTCACCCAGCGCCTGGCACAGGGCAGGGTGCGTGCTCTGCTCCCCTTCCTAGGGGCCCGACCAGCATTTCCTCCCATAAACTCACTGGGGAGCAGAGGTCCTGACCTCTCTGAGCACAGTGCTCAGTATATTTAGGCCTCCATTTACAGAATGTGTCAGGAGCTCAAGTACTTTATGGGCAGAAATTAATTACTGTTGTGATTTATTCTGCTGGCCACCCACAGTGGTGAGACGCTGCTCTGAACCACCCTATTTGAGAAGCAGTGGAGGAACTTTCTGAGACTAATAAAGTCTGAGCTATTAATTTAGTCTTGAGGATGTGGACTGTGGGAAGTAGACCGTTTTAGAGACTGTTCCATGCTATGCTGTCACCTTTGCTGCAACTTGGTCCTTTGCAGTGCATTCCCACCGCCATTTAGCATCCCTGTCAGGCTCTCATCAGATGCAGCCTGGAGGGCCACACATCTTTTTAAATTAAATTAAATTAAATTAAATTAAATTAAATTAAATTAAATTAAATTAAATTTAAGTTTGTTTATTTTTGAGAGAGAGAGACAGAGCATGAGCGGGGGAGAGGCAGAGAGAGGGAGACACAGAATCCAAAGACAGGCTCCAGGTTCTGAGCTGTCCGCACAGAGCCTGATGCGAGGCCCAAACCACGAGATGTGAGATCATGACCTGAGCCAAAGTCGGACGCATAACCGACTGAGCCACCCAGGCACCCCTAGAAACATTAGCTACTTTCAATATGATTTTTCTGTCTCTAAAATGATACTTGGCTCATAATCTACTTAATGCCAGCCCAAATTGTCCACAGGGAGCAACAGGCTCTGCACTATCCACATGATGCAGAAGGGAGTCCCGGGGTTCCTGCTCTGTGTCCTGAGAAAGTGCCTCAACGATGCGCAGGCACGTGTGTTGGGCAGACTGTCACAACTTCCTGTAACTGCCGGCCTCTGCACCCTGCTGTGCCGGCTGACCTCTCCTCCTTGCCAGACTGCAGGCCTCCTGAGGATCCCATCTGTGGCTTACTTGTCACCGTGTCCCTTGCTTGTGGCACAGTGCCTCGCACAGGGCACTTCCTCAGGACGAATAAATTTAAGAGGAGACCCAAAGTATGGATGCCCCTGAAGTGTGGGCTACAGATGAACAGCAACACTCACTCTCGGCTTCCCTGGCTCCAGAGCCAGGGGCCTGGGCTTGTGTGCTGGCTCTGGTGCTTATGAGCTGGGAGCACCTGGCAGTGACTGGCATGTAGCAGGCACTTGTTAATGTAAGCTGCAGTTATGTTTATCCTCATGACTACTAAGAGTTTAGTGAACCAGTGCCTGAAACAGCAAGTACAGTAAAGAACCTCCTACCTCAAAGCCTCTGTCCTTACTGTTCCCACTTGCTGTTCCCATTGCCTGGAATGCTCTTCCCTCAGATAGCCATGTGGCTTATTTCCTTATTTTTTTAAGGACTCTGCTCAAATGTCCACTTACCAGAGAAGCCTTCCTAGCTACCCTGTAGAAAATTGCAAGTCATCACCTAACTTTGGTTCCTTACTCTGCTTCATGTTTATTCTTAGTACTTATGTCTACCACCTGTTTTGGTGCATATTTGCTCATTTTTTATCTTTCTCCTCTCCTAGAAAGTGAGTACTTTATAGCCCCAGTGTCTACAACCATGCTAGGCACCTGGTACGTGCTATAAAAGCGTATTGATGTGATCAAATGGCAAAATTACGTCTCTTCATTTACAGAGGATGAGAGTAGGGAGGGCATCAAATGTAAGACTGTAATATCAAGAAGGAAATATATTCCATGCATATGGCCGTGTCCACAAACACCTAACAGAGAATAAAAGAACCCCCCTCTCTTTAAGGCTTGAGAAAGGCTTGTCATTAAGACCAAGAGAAGAGTCCTACTTCCTGCAACAGGCCAGCACTTGGGGGAAGTCCTTGCCGCAAGAAACAATGCCAGCTGAAAGGCGAGAATCCATTCACCAGTTTCCAGCAGCTCTAAGCACCATCGATAGCCGTCTGCCATGGGGTTTCCATGGCTTTCCTGCGTAAGATTCAGGTGCCTTCATTAGGAACAGGCTCTTGGACAAATACACACAGGGCTGCTTCCCAGCTGACCATTCCAGATGATTCTGTGTACCAGGTAACAGAGAGAGAAGTAACAGAGTGAGGGATAAGTGCTGTTGAGAGCAGAGGAGGGAAGAGGGAGTGGGAATGACAGGTTGCCTTTGCCATGGATCTTCATGAGTGGGAGACACAGGGAAGGGACCCTGGAGGAGATGTTCACGTTGACAGTTTGGGAGGCCACCATAAACTTGTTCCCTTATTGACGACCTGCTATACATCCAGCACTGTTCTAGACACGAGGGTAACAGCAGTGAAACCCGGACCTCTCAGAGCTTTACCTTTTAGGATGGGGAGACTCATAATAAACCAGTAAATAACATTCGTGGGGTGTCAGCTGGTGCCAAGCACTATGAAGAAGAAGAGGCAGGGGAGGGGACATGGTGTGTTGGGACAGTGGAAAGGAGGCAGCAATGGGTATGGATTTGTAATCTGCTGGCTGTGGGGAGGCTGCTCCGAGAAGCTGATGTTTGACAATGGCCTGAAGGAGGCGAAGCTTTCTGGTCTGGTCCCACCTGGAGGCCCACGCAGTTCTCAGCAGCCTATTTACACTTGACTGTATGCTTCTGAGTCGTTTTCTCCCTCTGTGGGCCTTGTACCAGTACTTCCTTTTCTCGCCTGGGGACTCCAGTTTCCTCAGTAAACACTAGACACTGGGGACTTACTGTGGACAAGACAGACAGGATCCATGCCTCTGTGGACCTTTCAGGCTGATAAAGGAAACAAGTCAATGGGTACCCAACAGTGCGAGGGGTGCTGCCTCAGACATTTTCAGGGTGCTGGGGCAGTGCAGAGCAGGGTGCCGTCCGATCTTGAGGGCCTCACTCTAGGCCTCTGGGTGAGATGGGAGCCTGGGCCCAAGTTTGCCTTTTCTTCATTTCCAGCTCTCTCTCCTTGCTTCCTCCTTCCACTCTTACCCTTCTCGAATGTTTCCTGGACTTTGAGTTCTTTCCCATCTCAAGTTTCTTGTTGTCTTAGGCATCATGACTCTCTCTTGGCCTTTACTTCCCAGTTAAGTGAACATAATAGCTGTTACCACCCATCTGCTCACTAGAATGCAGGAGTGTTACAGGGGATTAATGGCATTTTAGGATTAAGGACACGATGGTACTTTAAATCCTTTAGCTCCTCCTAAATTAGGGAAGCTGGCCCACACAATGGATTGCTAAGCCTCATAGATTTCCTTCTGGCAATGCTTCTGTTCCTCTGTGGGCCCCACACTGACTACTGTTTGGGAAATCTGGGCACGACTGCTTTGGGTGTCAAGTATGTGTCTCTTGGACCCCACCCCTGCTCCCTTTTCGGGTGTTGTGACCACAGAGCTCAGGTATGCAGCACCTGATGGACTCGCAAGGGATATGACAGGTGACAGGGAGGTTGTTGAAGGTGACCCACAGCTGCAGTGGGACATGGTGTAGTCACCTCTGTAATTCCTGTCCTCTGCAAAGCAGACCTCACTGATCGGGGGCAGGGGCACCAGCGGCCTTGCAGCGGGGCCCTTTCTCTGCCAGGGTTTCCATAAACTGACCTAACTCCCGTTTCCAACTCCATCTCCCCTCCAGAATACTCCTGCTCTAGTTAACATGGCATCTTTGCTGAGCCTCAGGCCCACCTCCACACCTTTGCTCAAAAGTAAGTCCTTTGTGAAACGTTTCATTTACCTCTCAATTTCTTTAACTCTGCCTCCCTCTGTGAAATGCTCCTTGAGCTCCCCTTTGACTCTCCCTGAACCGAGCTTCTTGGCAGACCTTATTAGCTCAGCGCTTTGGTTCAGAGCAACGTCTACCACCACACAGGATCCTCAAACTAGCACGACCAGCACTGCATGGCTCTAACTCAGTGTTTTTCAAACTGTGCTCCTTGGAACCTGTCAGGGGCCCAGGTGAGAAGCCCTCTTGGAAGGTCTCAGCTGCTTACACCCATTCAACTAACTGCTTTTACCTTTCAGACACCCCAAGCTTTGCTTTAAGGAAGGGGTTCTGGACTCAGCTTGAAAACTATTGTGGCAGATTTGACTTGTTTGTAACGTGAATGTGGGGGTCCACAGCATACAGAATGGCACACAGCAAGGCAGTGCTGGGATCAGGCATCATCTCCCTGTTACCAGAAGCATTACTGGCGTTGTGCCATGCCCTGTTGTATGGTCTAAAGTGAATTATAACCTCTCTGAAATCATAAAAATCTTACACCTCCTTGTTTTCTGGCACAGGGCCCTGCTCATAGATGTTCGACTAACACTGGCTGCCGCCTCCAGTGGTGGGATAACAGGGGCACAGTGGACACACCCAGCGAGTCCCCGAGAGGCCCCTGGTAGCTTCCTGGCTCTGTCCATCTGGTGCTGTGCCTGTGGCAGCAGTTTGGCTGTGAGTCCAGGCAAGGCATCTCCGAGGAATCCCAGTTGTTCCCCAAACTGTGCTTTTGGTTATCAGTAAGGATAACGCGAACCAACTCTGCCTTCTTCCTCATCATTCAGCACCGGTCTTAAAGCTGTCTCACCAAGAAACATGAAGGCTCCCAAACAGTGCTGGCAAACCAGCTTCCAGGCCGTGTCCTTGCTCTCCTGCACGCTCTCACCTCCCTCTGCTCCACACATGTTCTGTAACACCCACCTCCGCACGGAGCGGCTCTGGTCCCCAGGCTTCCTGGAGCCCTCCTTTCTCTGATAACAATGCTGTTAGCTTTATTATCTTGTTTGCTCAGTTTTATTGAAGTATAACTCACAAAATTGTAGGGTATGGTGTACCTTGTGAAGATTTGATATACGTATCCATTGTGAGAGGATTCCTCCTCCTGTCTAGTTCATGAGCATGCTCATATAATTACCTTCTTTTTCTAAAGAAAATTTTATTGTTTTGGACGAGACTGACTTATATATATATATATATATAATATGTGTATTATATATATAATTTTATTTCCAGTTAGTTAACATATAGTGTCATATTAGTGTCAGATATACAATATAGTAACTTAATACCGCTGTACAACACCCACTGCTCATCACAAGTGCACTCCTTAATCCCCAGCATCGATTTCACCCAGCCACACCCTGTGCCCTCTGGTAACCATCAGTTTGTTCTCCGTGGTTTGTTTCTTGATTTGTTTCTCTCTCTTTCATCCCTTTGCTCATTTACTTTGTTTCTTAAATTATACATAATCAGGTCGTGTGGTATTTGTCTTTCTTTGACTGACTTATTTCACTTAACATTATACTGTTTAGTTACATCCATGTTGTTGCAAATGGCAAGATCTTCTTCTGGTTTATGGCTGAATATATATCCCATATATATATATATATATATATATATACCACTTTTTCTCTATCTATTCATCAATCAATGGACAGTTAGACTGCTTCCATATCTTGTTTATTGTTAATAATGCTGCTACAAATATAAGGGTGTATATATCCCTTTGAATTAGTGTTTTTGTATCCTTTAAGTAAATACCCAGTAGTGCAATTACTAGATCATAATGTAGTTCTATTTTTTTTTTAATTTTTTTAATGTTTTATTTATTTTTGATACAGAGAGAGACAGAGCATGAGAGGGGGAGGGGCAGAGAGAGAAGGAGACACAGAACCGGAAGCAGGCTCCAGGCTCTGAGCTAGCTGTCAGCACAGAGCCTGACGCAGGGCTTGAACCCACGAAGGTGCGATCTGACCTGAGCTGAAGTCAGAGGCTTAACCGACTGAGCCACCCAGGCGCCCCTGTAGTTCTATTTTTAACTTTTTCAGGAACCTCTATACCATTTCCACAGTGGCTATAAGAGTTTGCCTTTCCACCAGCAGCGCAAAAGTGTTCCCATTCCTCTGCATCCTTGTCTGTTTTTTCTTGTGTTGTTGATTTTAGCCATTCTAATGGATGTGAAGTGATATCTCATTGTAGTTTAGATTTGAATTCCCTGATCATAAGTGATGATGAACATATTCTCATGTGTCTGTTGGCCATCTGTATGTCTTCTTTGAAGAAATGTCTATTCATATCTTCTTCCTATTTTTAAATTGGATTGTTTTTTAGATGTTGAGTTGTATCACTTCTTTATATTTTGAATACTAGCCCTTTATCAGATATGTCATTTGAAAATATCTCCTTCTATTCCACCTTTAGTAGTTTGCCTTTGGTTTTGTTGATTGTTTCATTCTCTGTGCAGCTTTTTTATTTTGATTTACTCCCAATAGTTTATTTTTGCTTTTGTTTCTTTTGCCTCAGGAGACATATCTAGAAAAAAAGTTGAGAACTTTGGCTCAGGTCAGATCTCTGACATGGCCAATGTCAGAGAAATTACTGTCTGTGATGTCTTATAGGATTTTTATGGTTTCACATTTAGGTCTTTAATCCATTTTACATAATTACCTTTTTATGTGTGTGTGAGAACATTGCCTCTTAGCAAACTTTGATTATACAACACAATGTTATCAACTATTTTTTGAGCTCTTTGAGCTCTGTGTCAAGTGCTTTACATCCATTATCTTATTTTAACAAGCTTGTGAAATAGATAATATTATTACTATCACTTTATATATAGGAAAGTAGAGCTAAAAGATGTCAAATAATTTGTCTGAGGTCCTGGAAGTAGTAAATAGCAGTGGAAAGACCTGAACCCAGGCATTCAGACCCCAGAAACTAGGGGCTTAATGTTGTAACCATGCTGAGCTTCTATTAGGTTTAGAGACAGTCACATTGTGTATCATTCACTGGCTGATTCCTTCACCAAGTACCTATTAAGCACTAACTCTATTTAAGAGACTTTAATGCCATTAAAAGTATGTATGAAAACGGCCTCATCTTAGGGGTTCCTAAATGGCTCAGTTGGTTAAGTGCACAACTCTGATCTTAGCTCAGGTCTTAATCTCAGGGTCATAAGTTCAAGCCCTGTGTTGGGGCACCCAGCACAGGTGCGGAGCTTACTTAAAAAAAAAAAAAAGAACAAAAAACCCCCACCACTGCCTCATCTCCTCAGTGTCCGTATGTGTCGGTGTAGCCTTCCCACCTGGCGGCAGGCCCCTTGGGGGCAGCTCCTATGTTTCCCACCTCTTTTTTGTCTCCTGCCTTTCTTGCCCACTCCCTCAAATGGCTAACAGATGGCTGGGTACAGATGCTCACTCAGCTGGTTAACACGATTACACGGCAGCATCCATAGCTTGTGACACCTGCCGCCGATTCCCAGATTGGAGGGGAGTTTAGATGTGACCTGGTCCATTTCCCTGCCTCCAAGCAACTCTAACAACAACTATACCGTTCAAGGAAATATTTCAATCATTGAATTTAGGGGTTGACAAACTATGGCTGTGGGCCAAATCATGCCTGCTGACTGTTTTTGTAAGGCCCACAAGTCAAGGAGAAGTTTTATGTTTTTAACTGAATGAAATAAATGGAAAGAAGAACACTATTTGGTGATGCACAAAAATCATCTGAAATTCACACTTTAGTGCCCATAAATAGTTTTATCAGAACACAGCCATGCTCATTTGTTGCATATTGTCTCTGGCACCTTCACACAGCTGCTGGGTGTGCTGTCATTTGCAAGTGCCAACTTGACAGTGTCAAGGGCAAAGACGATCATTGTACTGTAACATCTTCTTTCATTTTCTATTATCAGTCACATCCATTGTGTCAAAAAAAAAAAAAGAAGAGAAAAGTAGACTTCAAATGTGCTTCTTTTAAGGCACAGTGGAGCATAGTCTGCTGTCCTTCTCATCATGGCATTAGAGGACAAAACATTGTTTATTATGCAGTGATGCTGCCTCTGTGCTGAGATCACACAATTTGTGTTGATGTCATTGAACTAAGAACTCACCACAAAGTTCCTAACCCAGGCGCCTGGGTGGCCCAGTTGGGTAAGCCTCTGACTTCAGCTCAGGTCATGATCTCATGCTTTGTGAGTTCAGGCCCCACATCCAGATCTGCTCTGGCAGCTCAGAGCCTGGAGCCTGCTTTGGATTCTGTGTCCCTCTCTGTTCATTTCTTGCTCGTGCTCTCTCTCTCAAAAAAGAAAAATTTAAAAAAATGTTAAGAAAAACCAAAGTGCCCAACTCGCAGGAAGCAACAATCCGAAAAATTATCCAACTGAAACTGACATAGTTCATCACAGCAGACTATCTCTACAAAAAAAGTATAAGCAAACCCACAACTAAAGTAAGTTTCTGAGCAGCTCTTTTGTTAGCCAAGCAAGGAAAGCTTTTCCAGTTGGTAAGTCAATGAAATCATGTTTGATTGTGGCAGCTGAAGAAATGTGTACAGAGAGAAGAAACTTGGTTAAGATTACTAGCCTTTTGGGCAAGAGTGAGGACATTGGGAACATCAACCATCAGTAAAGAACAAGGCAATAAATGGTTTTGAGTGATTTTCTTTGGTTTTGGTAAGTTGACAGATGTTTCTGATACTGCTCAGTTGTCTGGCTAGTTAATGCTGACTTTGAAGTACCTCGTGAATTAGCCTTTGTGATACTCTGTGGAAGAACTTCCTAAAAGGATGTTTTAAAGTGGAGAAAATACTGATTTCTTGAGGTGGAATCTGCTACAATACATTACGACTGATGGCAAAAATGCAATTGGAAAAGAGCTTAGTTGAAAAAGTTTTCAAAGCTCATGAAAAGCCCATGATTGTGTTATTCATCAGCAGATATTTTGGACAAAGTCTTTGAGTCCTTCGTGTTTTTGAACCAGCAGTCTCAGTGGTGAACTTCACTTCCTCTTGTGCACTTAATCGTCTTTAGCTCTGCGATTTTTTGTGTGTGTGAGAAGTAGAGGTTGAATTGTCTCACTTGCTCTATTGCACAACAGTCTGAAGGCTTAGCAGTCGTCAAGTTTTACTGTGATTTTTGAGTTCAAGGCTGAACTTGACGTTTTTATTAAATGAGAATTATCTTCATCCACTATTTTTGAATACAGATGGCTTTGGAAATTAGATTTTGTGGCAGACTCGATAATGTTTCTTGATTAATTTAATCTAAAATTTTAAGGCAAAACAGCTCTTAAATGTGGAACTCCGACTGTGCTGAAGTCGTTTCTGAGATGACTGACACTGTCTGAATCACCAGTAACGTCAAAGTGTGCCTTCCTGTGTGTCAAAAGTTAGAATCAAAAGTGGAGCCATACTGCCACAGAAATTTGTAGCAGATATATTTTCTAACTTCAACTCTGAATTGGCAGCAGGTTTTTTTTTTTGGACCTTTATGCAAATACAAAGGAAATTTCCATTTGCATTTAACTGTGCGTTGGAAGATTTTTCCCCTTAGCCTTCAAATGGAAGGACTTACTCTTTAATGTAATGCCATATTAAAAGGCAAATATCAAGAGATGAATTTAATAGAATTCTATAAATACCTTCCCAGGGATGAAAATGCTGGATTGAAATCTTATCTATGGAGTGTCACCAGTATTTGGCAATAGCTATGTGTGAAAACACATTTTAAAATATGGAACATCTAAGATCTTTTTATACATCAGCATCAGCAGATGAACATTTGCAGTCGATTTTGATGATAGGGAACAACTTTGAACCTCAATTAGATGAACTGTTACTACTTAAAAAGAGAATTCATTTTTTTCTCGTTGGATATCTGTATTACAAAAAATTATATTCAATTGTTAATATCATATTTTGAATTTTGTCAATAAAAATTGTGTAAGTTTGCTTTCTCTCTTGTTAAACATAAGTACCAATGTAATATCCTTAGGCCACAAGTGCCTAAAATATTTATTATCTGACCCTTTACAGAGAAAGTTTGCTACCTCTGATTTATCTCTACTGGAAAGGTCCAAGGGACAACTCAAACAAGCAGACAGACACAATCACCAAAGGATCCCATTTCGTTTATGGTTTGTTTCTTGTCAGAAAATACATTCTCAAATCTCATTCTTGGCCCTGCAGTTTAGGTGATTTCTTTTGGTATCTGGTATATCATCAGTGAAGAGCAAGGTCAGCAGGTCATTGTGGAAATCACAGTTTTAATTTGCTCTGAGTCAGTTCTATGCAACAGAATAATGAAGCCCTTTACTTGCAATAAAGTAATGTAAGGGGTTAGCTGGTTTCATTTATGGGAACTCTCTCCCTCTGAAGCTAGTAAATGCTGATTGGGGTAGGAAGGGTGAGGTCGAGGACATCCTCCAGAGTCCCTGAAGTGGTTGTGGAGGGGAACAAGTTCAAGGGCCTTTGGGCATGCCTGGGCTGCTGGAGAGGGATCAGAGGAAACTCCTGTGCCAGTAGGAAAGCCTGGGCCCTCAGTGGGATCAGATGTGGCTCAGTCCTCTCCCTGGGCCCAGGCTGCGTGTTTCTCTTTCTGTGTCCTGTCCCCATCTCCTTTCTCAGTTGTTTCGTGTGTTTGTGCTCAAGAAGTGGGGGGGGGGGCGCAGTAACTCTATTTTACAGATGAGGAAATAGAAGCCCCGAGAAGCTAAGTAACTGACCAAGACAACTTAGTGTAAGGTGGGGCTGGGACTTAACCTCAGGACTTCTACCTCTCAGTCCTGTGCCCACACCCCTGGGTAGCACTGTGCTAGCCATAGGAGAGACTTTGAGCCCTTGTTGGTTGACCAACTGAAGGGTGTCCAAGAAGACTTTCCCATTCAAACGCTACTGAGCTGCCAACCCACCATTAGACTTGCTAACGTCTTATCGAGGGACTTTCTTTTTTTGAAGTTTTTATTTAAATTCCATTCAGTTAACATACAGTGTGATGGTAGTTTCAGGTGCACAGTGAAGTGGTTCGACACTTCCGTACAGCACCTGCTGCTCATCACGACAAGCTGAGGCATTCTCTCAAAATGTGGACTGACATAGTAAGGCATTGACACTCTTAAGTAAGTTCTTTTTTCCCATTACTCACACCCAAGTCCAGAGAGCTAGTGTTATGAGTTTAATGAGTAGAGTCAATAAAGGTTGTAAAAAGGTGAGTGAAGGATGTTGAAGTCAGATTTTTTCTCTCTTTCATCACTTTGCTCAGGGCCTCACAGGACTCGTATCACATGGGTACTTGTCCTATCCTGGGGCATGAGAGACATGAATTGAAATCTTCCAGGTAATGTCCATGGTTCCAGGTAATCTTTCAAAAGATACAGCCCATGGTTGTGACCAGCCTGTGCGTGGTCACGCCCTCTGACAGAGGACGCCCTCCCCAGGGGGCAGCCTGTGCCATTCCAGGTAGTGCCAGTCTTGGGGAATATACATCACTGGGAGACACAATCTATGTCAGACCTCTGCTCCATGCTTCCCATTCTACCTTCTGGAACAGTGTAAATCTAGGCTTATTGAATTCTTCCTCCATGTAGCATCACAAAACAATTGGCCAGGCTGTCTCCGACACCTCCCCTTCTCTGTCTCTATAGATTCTGTTCTTGTAATCTTTCTCACGTGATGAGGTCTCCAGAACATTCACAACCCCGGATATGCCAACTCCTGATATGCTATCGTTGGTCACCTGCTCTCATAAAATGGGCACCCTGAACTGGCTGGTGCCCATTCATTTTTCTTTATTTAACAAATATTTATGTCAGCTTGCTCTATGCCAAACCCTGGGCAAGTGTCTGAGGGCTCCTGACTTTGTGCTACTTGGTTAATACTCAGATAGCCGTGTCAGCCGTGTCCTAAAACAACAAGCTGCAATGCATGCTCTGAAGGAGTGAGGCATATTTGGGGAGATTCGTGGCTGCTAAAGTCAGCATTCAGGGTGATCCTGCTGCTCCTGGCCTGTGCAGACAGAACCCAGCACAATTCAAGATGGTAAGTCCTGGGCTTGCGCAGAGGAACCGAGGCACACTTTGACTACCCCTTTCCACAGAGGGAGGAGTGGCCTAAGCACCTCAGACCTGATGTTCAGTAGCCTCCAGTCTCTGCCTCACCCCCTTTTCTTCTATTTTAGGGAGGACACAAGCAGAGATACCAAAGTTGCATAGAAAGAGTCTTGGGGAAGGCTCTGGTGGAGTTTTGGGATGTGACTCCCCAGGCTCAGCTCAGAGCAAAATGTTTTGTCTTTGTGGCTTTCGTTTAAAATGTTTTGTCTGTATGGCTTTCATTTAAAAACATTTTTTGGAATGCTTATTTTTGAGAGAGAGAGAGAGCACAAGCAGGGGAGGGCCAGAGAGAGAGGGAGACACAGAATCTGAAGCAGGCTCCAGGCCCTGAGCTGTCAGCACAGAGCCCGACACGGGGCTGGAACCATGAGCAGTGAAATTGACCTGAGCCGAAGTTGGACGCCTAACCCACTGAGCTATCCGGCACCCCTCATTTTTAATAGACCTTAAGGGCTGCCCCCAGCATGATGTGATGTTCAGTCATGAAAGAATTGTTGACATATTTTCGGTCCAAAAAGGTGTTTTTATTAGAGCACAGGGACAGGAATTGGGGCAAGAAGAGCTTTACTGGGGTTGTGAGGACCAAGTGACTGATCATATACTTTTAAGTTGGGGGGAGGGGTAGAGATAAAGGAAGTTTCCAGAGGGATTTTCATATGTTAAAGAAAACTTGTAGGATCCTGGAGGTCTGGCTATTGTCACTCTAAGGTTGCTTTTTTCTCTCGCAAAGCATTAATATGAGAGCAGTTGTGAATTCCCAAGGAATGTCCTACTCTGCTTATCTCCGGGATTTATTAGTGGGCTGCAATTTGTAAGGGAATTTAATTTTATCTACATTTCTTTCACCTTTGTTCTCCTCATTAAGCAGAGGCAGAGCTTTTGTTTCTCCCCTGGTCTTTCCTGGCCCCAGAACACCGATTTGGGCCAAGTTCGCAGCAGGTGCTCAGGATGGCCCACCAGCTGAGTCTCTGCGCACGGTGGCTGGAAGAGTGTGGTAGTCGGTGTGGCACCTCCCATCAGGGCACGGACTGCATGGCACACAGTCGTGAAGCAAGAGCCTGCTCTGCAGAAAGCTTGGATTCTCACCTTGGATCAAGAATGACAAGAAACGATCCAGTAACTTCTATTGTCACCACTCTTGTTGCCCACATTATCATCATTATTATTATTTTTAGGGTTTATTTTTGAGAGAGAGACACACACACACAGACAGCATGAGCGAAGGAGAGGCAGAGTGAGGGAGACACAGAATCTGAAGCAGGCTCCTGGTTCTCTCTAGCTGACAGCAGAGCCCGATGCAGGACTCAAACCCACAAACCTGTGAGATCACAACCTGAGTCAAGGTTGGACGCTCAACCCGACTGAGCCACCCAGGTGCCCCACCACGTTATCATTATTGTTGCTATCACTATGTGCTGACCGTGGCAAAATCTAAAGAAGAGTTTCATCTCACCCTGGGGTCTAGTAGCTCCCTGGATCAGAAATAGCCAGAAGGCATTACTGGAAGGGTCTGCCATGAAGAATAAGGTCTCCCTCCAATGATAGCCCTGGAGCTGGCCCGGGTTCTGACCATTCAGAGGAAGGGGCCCATGAGGACGAGAAAGCTGAATGGCCGCAGGCATAGGCTTGAAAGTTTAATCTCAGTGCATGCAGTGGGTCAGGGGGCAAGGGGCCCTCTCTCCATGCTCTGTCTTGTCCTAAGACAGAACCTGGATTTGGGGTGGGACCTAGTTATTAGAAGGGAAGAGGGTTATAAGGCCTAAAGAGCTGAACACAAAACAGAGGCAAAAGGTCTGGAAGAGAACACGAAAGCCTAAGCGAGTTACAGGGCGAGGTCAGCTGCTTGCTCCACCACAAGCTTTCCCGGACGTAATTTTATCCAGCTAGACTTTGGGGACAGTTGGGCAAGTTTACAGTGCCTCTGTAAGGAAGCACCGGGAAACAACACCCTGAAGTGAAATCAATGCAGACTATTCTGTGGGCTTGGAAATTGTCTTCTAAGAAGTTGTGAACCTGGCAAAGAGGGATGTTGGAGTAACAAAGGCCAAGAAGGAGGTTACTATGCTGTTTAAAAAAAAAAAAAGCATAGTGGAAGCAGTTTGAATTGTTCGATTTCCTTGGGGTGCCTGGGTGGCTCAGTCAGTTAGGCATCGGACTTTTGGTTTCAGTTTAGGTCATGATCTCACGGTTTGTGAGTTCAAGCCTTGCATCGGGCTCTGCACTGACAGTGTGGAGCCTGCTTGGGATTCTTTCTCGGTCCCTCTCTCTCTGCCCCTCTTCTCTCTCTCTCAAAAATAAATAAATAAAAACTTCAAATCCCTCTCAAGGTGAAAATATTTTCTATACTGACTCCCTGTCTCCTATAAACTTGTGATATGGTATCCTTAGTGGTCTTGTACCCAGGCTAAGTATGCCCCGGGGCCTGGCCTGAGGATAAAGCCTGGTGTCTCATCAGTACTCATGACTATTGGCATTTGGCTCCTCAGTCAGGAAATCTGCTTGTGGTTCCTGTGAATCAGACTCCTGGCGCCTCAAGACCCCAGGGCGAACCCTGGAGCTGGCCATTTAAATCTCTTTAATCCGGAAGTGTGAGTGTCTGTAGACACCTGGTGGCAGCTCCCAGGCATGAAAGTCAGTCTTCTCAGAGCAAAGCCGTGCAGGCTGCTCAGGTGTGTCTCAGGTGCCCCAAACACCTGGGTTTGAAGCCTAAGTTATTCAATTTGAGGGTTTCATCCTGGGAAGATGGGACTGTTTTCTAAGTCAGGTTTGTCTAGAAATTTATCCTTGTTACTGGCCCGAATGTTCACATTTGGTTTAATTTTTTACTATTCCTACAATCTGCAATGAATTTCCTTTCTTAGTTCCATAGATTTTATTCCAGAGGTAAAGTGCTTGTGGATCTAGGACTAACAAAGAGTCTAAAAAGTAGCTGAAGTTTTATTGTGCTTGCTAAGTGTCTTTCACAGTCCTACTATTGTCCTCATTTTATAGATGAAAAAACTGAGGCACAGAGAGGTGATAGAACTTACCCAAGGTCACAGAGCTAGGGAAAGAGACAGGGTTTAAACCCAGACTGTTTTAACTCTATAATCTCTACTTAAATTTTTTTTTGAGTTAATTAATTTATTTTTCAGAGAGAGAGAGAGAGAGAGAGAGAGAGAGAGAGAGTGAGTGAGCATGAGGTGAGGAGAGGCAGAGAGAGAGAGAGAGAAAGAGAGACACAGAATCTGAAGCAGGCTTCAGGATCCAAGCTGTCAGCACAGACCCCATCACAGGGCTCAAACCCATGAACTGTGAGATCATAACCTAAGCCAAAGTCATACACTCAACTGACTGAGCCACCCACGTGCCTCCATAATCTCTACTTTTAGCTTTTAATAAATAATTGTTGACTGACTGATATACATGTTTATTACTTGAGGAACCCTGAAAAGGGTCTCATTTCAAAATACTTACCACCAAAGGGGTAGAGTTGTATATTTACCATCAGGCATTGCCCTTTTCCAGTTTTTTATAGTGATTTTTTGGGAATGTTTTTAAATATCTTTTTATTCAAGTATAATTAACATAGTATTATATTACTTTCAGGTAAACAGTATGTATCATTCAACAATTCTCTACATTACTCAGTGCTCATCAGAGTAAGTGTACTCTTAATTTCCTTTATCAGTTTCACCCATTCCCTACCCACCTCCCCTCTGGCAACCACTAGTTTGTTTTCTGTATATAACCATCTGTTTGTTTGTCTCTTTTTTCTTTGTTCATTTGTTTCTCAAATTCCACATGTAAGTGAAATCATGATATTTGTCTTTCTTTGACTGACTATGACACTTAGCATTGTACTCTCTAGCTCTATCCATGTTGTTGCAAATTGCATGCTCTCCCTCTTTTTTAAAGGCTGAATAATACTCCATTGTATACACACACACCACATGGACATCTTGGCTAAATAACGCTGCAATAAATATCGGGGGGCATATATCTTGTCAAGTCAGCATCTTCATTTTCTTTAACTACTTTAGGAACTTCATACGGTTTTCTAAAGTGACTGCACCAGCTTGCATTCTCACCAACAATGTACAAGTGTTCATTTTCCTTCACATCCTTGCCAACACTTGTTATTTCTTGTGTTTTTGGTTGTATACATTCTGACAGCTATTAAGTGAGATCTCATTTTGGTGTTGCATTTCTCTGAGGTTGAACATCTTTTCATGTATCTGTTGGCAATCTGTATCTCTTCTTTGGAAAAGTTTCTATTCAGGTCCCTGTCCATGTTCTACTTGTGTTATGCCCAGATTCGTAATATTGTCCCCCCAAACCAGAAACTGCCAGGGAGACCGAGTCACGCATGCAAAAGCAAAGGGCTTTATTATTACGGGCTTATAAGCTCGGGCTCACAGACTTCATCAACACAGTGGATCCATGCGGAGCGCCCGAACATGGTGGGGTAGGGCTTTTATGAGTTTTGGGAAGGGGGAGTTACAGGAAATTGTGACACAAGTACAGGGGTCCAATCATTACTATATGATACCATTGACAGTAGGTTTAACCATTCATTGATACTTTTGGTGGGAGCCAATCACAACATTTAGAGTATTGACCAGTCACAGAGTGGGCCCAGGACCCTCACGTAGGGAGTGACTAGTCTTAAGCAATAGGTGATTATCTTATAGCCTCCATCTCTAGGCCTGCCCTTAGAAAGGTTAAGGGTGTCAGCTGGCCTTTCCTGATTGGGCGTTACAAGGGTGGTCCCTCCTGCCTTGGGCAACGTGTGCCCTTCTATTGTCTAATGATTCTGAGAAGCCGAATTCAGACCTGTGTCCTTACAGACACAAACTGACTCTGACCCTGGAGGCCTAGGTGTCAGCTTGTAACACCCAATCAGGAAAGGCCAGTTAACACCTTTAACATTTCTAAAGGCAGGGCTAAAGATAGAAGCTACGCCCTACGTGAGGGTCCTGGGTCCACTCTGTAATTGGTTAAAGTTACTGTCAATGATGTTATGCTATAATGATTGGACCCCTGTACCTGTGTCACAATTTCCTGTAACTCCCCCTTCCCAAACTCATAAAAGGCCCCGCCCCGCCATGTTCGGGGCTCGCTCCACGTGGATCCAGTGTGAGCCCGAGTTTAGGCTGGCCAGGCCTAAATTCGTAATAAAGCCCTTTGCTTTTGCATGTGTGCTTCGGCCTCCCTGGTAGTCTCTGGTTTTTGGGGGTGATATTAAAATCTGGGTATAACACGTTCTTACACTTGGATTGGTTTTTTTGGTGTAGAGTTGTTTAAGTGACAGAGTCGAGCTCCAGCAGGTCCAGGGCTTCCTGAAGGATGGATGGTATGGGCAAAAGGGAGTGAGAGAGCCTTGACTTCTTTCTGTTTGCCAGGCAGGCGTCTCTGTACTGACCAGAGAGTCAGCTTTATTTACTGAAAAAAATGTATGTGGTACACAACCGGAGTGGCAATTGCCTTAGACAATGATTTCTGATGACAAATTCTTTGGTATAAAACAATTTCCCAGGACGTAGATTGGTAGAAGACTCATGCATAATCTTTATCAATAGTGATTGAAGTAGGTAACTAGATGCTTATCACATGGGGAAGGAAGGGATCTTTAGCATTCAAATACAAGGCAATTTTTTTTAGCATAAGAAAGGCAAGAGTTAGTTCTTTTGTGATCTGGGGTCAATAGCCTGTTTTTCAAGGGGAAGAAAAACAGGTTTCTTGAGAAATGTAATATTTGCTCCCATAATCACAAAAGAAGAAACTCATAACTTTTTTCATAAGTTACAATTCACATATTTTTAGCAGAAGAAGGCAAGTCACTCCTGATATCAGTCAGTTAGGCACCTTGGGGGTCGGTGCTCAAGCAGAAATTGAGGGGGGGTTGAGTGGGTGTAGATGCGGGTCACTACCTGATGGTGGGAGGCCTTGCAAACCCGCCTGACTTCAGAAATGGCTCCCAGCATCTGAGTCCTTTATATATTTTGGATCTTAGCCCCTTATCAGAGACATCATTTGAAATATCTCCTTCCATTTAGTAGGTTGCCTTCTTGTTTTGTTTTTTGTTTTTTGATGGTTTCCTTCATGGTGCAAAAGCTTTTTATTTTGGTGTAGTCCCAATAGTTTAATTTTGCTTTTGTTTCCCGTGCCTTAGGAAAGATATATAGGAATATGTTTCTATGGCTGATGTCAAAGAATTGCCTATGTTTTCTTCTGGGATTTTTATGGTTTCAGGTCTCACATTTAGGTCTATAATCCGTTTGAGTTCAGTTTTGTGTGTGTGTAAGGACACAGGTCTGAATCAAACTGACTCTGACCTTGGAGGCCTAAGTGTCAGCTTTTCAGACCACCCTTGTAATCAGGAAAGGCCAGCTAACACCTTTAACATTTCTGAGGGCGGGCCCAAAGATGGAGGTTAAGACTAGTCATGCCCTACGTGAGGGTCCTGGGCCCACTCTGTGATTGGTCAATATTCTAGGTGTTGTGATTGGCCCCCACCAAAAGTATCAATAAATGGGTAAACCTGCTGTCAATATACCGGTGTCACCATTTCCCGTAACTCCCCCTTCCCAAACTCATAAAAGCCCTGGCCCCCCATGCTCAGTGCTAGCTCCACGTGGATCCAGTGTGTTGTGGAAGTCTGTGAGCCCGAGTTTAGGCTGGCCGGGCCTAAATTCGTAATAAAGCCCTTTGCTTTTGCATGCGTGATTCCGTCTCCCTGGTGGTCTCTGGTTTTTGGGGGCGATATTAAAATCTGGGTGCAACATGGTGTAAGAAAGCATTCAGTTTCATTCTTTTGCACATTGCTGTCATTTCCCCTACACCATTTGTTGAAGAGACTGTCTTCTGCATTGTGTATACTTTTTATAGTTCTTTTAAAGGTGTAAACAGCCTATGACGTCCCTCTGTTATCTCAGAGGCAAAGAGAAAAAAAGGTGGAAAGAGGCCAGGAGTGGGGAAAAGGTACCCGCATCCAGCAGAAACCTTAAATATCATCTAGTTGCACAGATGCATTGCAACAGATTTCCAGGGAGGGGAAAGGATTTTGATAACTGAGTGTTGCAAGGGAGATGACCCAGGACACCAGGCATCCTGACTTGGGCCCAGAGCTCCACCTACATCGCACTACACGGTTTTCCTCCAGAAAGAGGGAGCAGTGGGAATAGCAAGGGGAAGGAGGACAGAAGCAGTGACGCCAGAGGAGGTGAGCCCAGTAAACACAGCACAGGGTGACCCTTTTAGCACTTTGGAGCATCAGTTACTGGAGTCAAGCCCTCTCTCTCTGCTGATCTTCTTACATCCTTACACCCTCACCAAGAGTCAGAGCAGAAAGGACTATTTGAGGTCACTCAGTGTTTCTCTGGTAATAAAGTGGGTGATCTCAAATAGTCCTTTCTCTCTCTCTCTCTCTCTCTCTCTCTCTCTCTCTCTCTTTCTCTGTCTCTCTCTAATCTATATATAATTGTGTGAGCTAGTCCCATATAATAAATACAAATATATGTAATATGATAAATCAGATATATCACTTGCAAATATTACATATAATATTTGTATTTGTTATATGGGACTGGCTCGCACGAGTATGGCAAGTTCAAAATCTGCATTGTCAGCAGGCTGGAGCCCCAGGGGAGCCGATGTTGGCGATGGAGTCTAAAGGCAATCTGCTGGAGAATTCCCTCCTGCTCAGGGCAGTGGATCTTTTTCTTCTGTTCAGACCTTTAACTGATTGGATGGGACCCACAAACATTGTGGAGAATAACCTGCTTCATTCAGTTCATTCATTTAAATGTTAATTTCATCCGCCCTGCCTGGGTGGCTCTTAAGCATCTGACTTCTGCTCAGGTCTTGATCTCCCCGCTCCCTGCTACTAAGCAGGGCTGTTCCATTGCCAGAGGTAGGACTACTCTTTTACTTATGCCTGGGTTATTTCATCTCCAAGATCATAAAAATAAAATCAGATTTTATACACACACACACACACACACACACACACACACACACACACCTTAGCCTTATACTAAAATACTATTTGAGATAAATGGTGTTAGTTGCACTAGTTGCAATTTTTTTCTAGCACACGCAAGAATCACTCAAACACTGTTAAGTGGCACCTGCAGCCATCTTAGCACACATTTGGGAAACCAACCAGGGTTGCGAGGAGGCGCCGAAGCTCCCACCGGCCACCAGGAGGCGCCATCGCCAGTCCCAGAGGGCCCCGGTGCCGCGGGCGGGCGGAGGCGGGCGGAGGCGCGCGGAGGGGCGGGGGGGCTGCCGGGAGGCCTCGAGCCGAGTCCCTCCCGGGGGAGCTAAGGGCGGGGCTGCGCGATGGCCGCGCGTGTTGGGGGCGCAGGGCGACGGCCGTGCGTGGGGCCC
>NC_043707.1:39195008-39218137 GCF_006229205.1 Suricata suricatta | reverse complement strand
CGGGGGAGCTAAGGGCGGGGCTGCGCGATGGCCGCGCGTGTTGGGGGCGCAGGGCGACGGCTGTGCGTGGGGCCCGGTCGCGGCGCCGGGGGGCCAGGGCTGCGCTTCCGGGAAGGACCGGCCGGCCCTCCGCCCCCTCCATCGGGAAGGGCCCTGGAGGGGTCCCGGTTCTCAGGTGCGCAGGAAGCCGTGGGCGGCCCTGGCAACCCCTTCCCACGGCCGGTCAGGGAGGTCGCTGCACACCCGCCCGTTCTGTGGGCTCTCACGGTGCTCACGCGGCCCGGCGTCGGAGCGCGAGCTCTCCCCGAGCCTCCTGTGCACACCTTGTCCTGCTATCGCCCGTGATGTTCTCACGTGGAAGGTTTCGCTGCCTTACTTAAATGGAAGCTTTTGTGTATTTTTAAAAAATGGCTTTATTTTTATTTTTATTCTTTTTTTGGACACAGAGAGAACGAGTTGGCGTGCCAGCAGGGCAGAGGCAGAGGGAGAGAGAGAAAATCCCAAGCAGGCTGTACGGACTCCGCGCCCGATTCCATGACCCTGGGACCATGACTAGCAGAGAGCCAAAGTCGGAGAGTCAACCGACTGAGCCACCCAGGTGCCCCTATTTGTATATTTCTATTTTTTTAATAAAAAAAATTTTTAAGTATTTATTTTTGAGAGAGCGAGAGCGCGCACGCGCGTAAGCAGGGGAGGGGCAGAGAGAGAGGGAGACCCAGACTCTGAAGCAGGCTCCAGGCTCTGAGCTAGCTGCCAGCACCGAGCCCGACGTGGGGCTCGAAACCGCAAACCGTGAGATCATGACCCGAGCCGAAGTCAGATGCTTAACTTACTGTACCACCCAGCACCGTGTTTTTGTTTTAAAATTTATTTAAGTAGTCTCCACATCCAGTGTGGGGCTTGAACTCACAACCCTTAGATCAAGAGTCCCAGGCTCTACATGCGGACTGAGCCAGCTGGGGGCCTCTAGAAAACATCTCTTTTTAAAGGAAACTTTCTTCATCTAAAAATGGTGACCAAGGCACCACCATCAAAAGATTGAGTAAATGAAATAATAAAGTGCATGGTGTTACTGTTGCTACTGTGTGGAAAACGAGTTCTGGGAAGCACTATCGTATGTATGGTCCTTTAGAAACGGCTTTAACTTTTCCAGGAGCTTTGGGAAACTCCTGACTTCCAATCTAGTCTCCTTCCTCCCGGTTTTTTTATGTGTAGGGTGGTGGCCCTCATTTCTGAAGGGAGATAGTCCCTGCAATTTCATTCACCGCTAAATAGAGTTGCCGGCAGGTGGCCCCAGAGCACCATAGGTGTGTGTGTGTGCTTTTTGGTCCTAAGGATTCACCAGGGCTTCTTCAACACCTGCCCCACACTTTGGCCCGGGGCATGAGGTGTGGGTATAGGGTTGAATGAAGGTGTGGGCAGGAGCCCTGGCCTCAGGGAGAATATAAATGATTTGTTATTCTGGTCTTTTTCTTTCACAAGATTTTGGCCTTGATTAAATTCATTCCTATAGTCATTCAACAAATATTTATTGGATGACTACTCTGTTCCAAATGCTCCTTAAAGACTTGATGTGCACCAGTGAACTAGAATAAAGATCCTTGCCCTCATGGAGCTTACATTAGAGCTGGCAGCAATAAGGATACTCAGTAAATAAATGATATGGTTTGTTGGAAGTGTTATGAAAAAGAAAAGTATAAACCTGAGTGTGTGGGAATGGGGGGTTGAGCTGGGCAGTTTGCAGTGTTGAAGAGGGTGGCTGATAGGCCTCATTAGGAAAGCAAAATTTGAGCCACGCTTCAAAAGGAATGAAGTTGGCCAAGCCGAGATCTGGGGAAAGAGTGTTCTTGAGACTATGAAAAATTTGCAGCAGCTACATTAGGTACCCCTTTTATAGATGAGGTAACTGAGGCTCAGAGAAGTGAAATGACTCGTTTAAGGTCTTATAGGAGGTTTTTTGGCAAAGTTGGCACAGCTCTACCACCTTGTTCCAGCACCGTGTTCACACAACAGATCCCATTACCACTCCGTGTTTGCCAAGGTGATGGCACCTTTGTGTAAAGCCACACACTGTGTAGCTCGCCTAAACGATGACTCAGATGATCTTGGTGTTTTTTCCCCGTCTTGGGTAATCCTAAAACTGCATGTGATCTTTTTTTTTTTTTTTACACGTAATGAGTAAATATTTATTTTGCTGAGTGCTCTGGAGGCTAGAAACAAGGCATGGCCCCTGCACCTAAGGGACCAATAATCTACCCATAAACATTTGCCCTTTGTTTCTTCTTTTGTCTACTTCTCCCGAAATGAGTACACTGATGATCTCTACCTATAGATTGGAATTGAGTCGGTTCTCAAACATGGTCACCCATCGTTAGTTTCTAGGCTCCTGGACTCTCCCCAGAGTCTTTTTGCTGCCAGTTGACACACGGTGCCCTTGGCACCTAGAAGACTAGGCTTCTGCTTTGCCCTCTACTTCTAGGCTCTGGGTAGCTGCCCCACCTGGATCCTTTGTTCCCTTTAGAGCTGTCACCCGATTCACAATTGTTGACATCTCTCCCCTTGATTGGAGACTCTGTGTCTTCCTCCTTGGAAAGTGTGTTCCTTGGGCATTCCTGGTCCCCTTGAGCTGCCTTTTTGTGCCTGTGTTACCTCTCTCAGCCTCTGGCCCTGAGAACTCAGGACATGTGCTGAGTTGCCTTCTTGCCCACATTTGCTGGGAGGAGATTGTGGTACCTGGTGTCCTGCAGAGCAGCAGAGAAGGACAGTAGGCGGTATTTAGGTAATTAATTGAGAGCTAGTAGTTTAGAGGAGAGACGAGCTTGGTAAGCTTGTAGTGGATAAGAATGAGGAAGCCTGGTGTTGAAGGATGGGTAGAATTAATAGGTGTAGGGGAGAGAACAGGGTGGAGGTGAACTTGGGGGATTGTGGGACAGTGAGAGCTTAGCCTGCTGGAAGAGAGAGGGTGTGTTTGGGAGTGCTGGGGGAAGACTGTAGACAGGCCGGGCGGGGCTGGAGCAGGGCGGGGGCACCAGGTCAGGAAGTTACATTACAGCATCGTAAACTGTTCTTCCGCGAAGCTCCCAGGGAGCCAGCATAAAGGCATTAAGGATAGCATGCCATTAGGACCTGAATATCCACCTGCCTATCTTGGAGTCTCAAATCTGCTGTATTCCTGAGTGCTCCATCTAAAAGAGGTCCCCTCGGTTGTTTTGTCATAGTGTCCTGTTTCTTTTTTTTTTTAATGTTAAAAAGTTTTTTTTTTTTAACATTTATTTATTTTTGAGAGGAGTGGGGAGGGGCAGAAAGAGACAGAGGATCTGAAGCAAGCTCTGCACCCTGAGCACGAAGTGTGGGGCTCAGCCTCACGAACTGTGAGATCATGACCTGAGCCGAAATCAGGAGTCAGCCACTTAACCGACTGAGCCACCCAGGTGCCCCCATGGTGTCCTGTTTCTGTCTCTTTGCTTATTTATTCTCAGTCTCCTCTAGTGTGTCCTAACATGAATGCTGTTAAATGACAAGGACTCCATCTGGTTCCCTGTTGTACCCCCAAAATGCAACACAGTATCAGCTACTAAAGGCTCTTGAATGAACACTCTAAATGTTTTTTAATATTTTATGTATTTTTGTTACAGAGAGAGACGGAGCATGAGAGGGGGAGGGGCAGGGAGAGAGGGAGACACAGAACAGGAAGCAGGCTCCAGGCTCTGAGCTAGCTGTCAGCACAGAGCCTGATATGGGGCTCGAACCCACGAACGTGAGATCTGACCTGAGCTGAAGCTGGAGGCCCAACCAACTGAGCCACCCAGGCGCCCCTTGAACACTCTAAACTAAAGATCTGTTTCTCTAACTGTGCTCTACCTTCTGGATACTTGACTTCTGTTAGTGCTAACACCATCTGTTTGGCCGCACAGTTGAGATCTTGGAGTCAACCTTGGACACGAACACAGAAACTGCTCCTAAACGTAACATGGGCTGCACTCCCTTGGAGACCTTGTTTTATACTCTGTTAGGACAAGATAACACAACGTACCCTGGTACATTTTTGATGTGAAGGCTGAAAGCATCAAATGTGAACATCGAGGTAGAAGGAGTTAGAAACCATTAGGAAGCAGGGCTGTTGGCAAATCGCAAATTACATATTTCTAACTGTGATATTAACTATTCTGATCTCTTCCAAGGGGCAGAATTACATAGTGGTTAATAACAGTACTGGTGGTTAATAATCATTAAATTGCCTGGGCTCAGATCTTGGTTCTGTCACTTACTGGCTGTGTGACTTTGGGAAAAGGGCTTAACCTCTCTGTGGCTCTGTTTTCTCATCTGTAGAATGTAGGTAAGAATAATACCTCAGAGAATTACTGTGCTAGCGCATAGTAAATGGTCCACAAGAGATAGGTATTATGAGCTATTATTACTCACTGGGTCATCGAGATAACTTATGTTCTCTTACCATTTTGAGCTGCTAATCTGACACAGGCAGGGACATATTCCCAGGGAATGACCTTCACAAAAATGTGGCCAAGGGTGCAGTGAAGAGAAGTTGGACTTTGTTGAGTGAGGATGGAGTTTCTGCAGGAGAGGCGGTGGCCACAGAGAGGTGCCAGGTCTGGATAGGATTATTTCAGACAGAGTGCACATATGAACTCCCTGACGCAATGAAGGAACTGTTACCAAGTAGCTCTCTCTATGCAGAGCTGCACTATATCCTGGTAGGATGTAGCGAGTGAAGTCTAAACACACTCTGCTTCTACCCTGCTTTTGCTTTGCAGGGGGATAAGGCAGCCGTGTCTGAAGCCAGACCGATGATGACCATGCTGGTTGGTGCCTTGTCCAAACCCTGCTTTACACTTTTATCCTCTCCTTCCTCACCACGACTTTCCCCCTGCTCAGTCAGCACAACTGGAAGTTTCATTCCAAGAGTGCTGGTGGTGCAGAGGTAGGACAGGAGGGTTTGGAGATTTTACCAAATGTTTTTTTACCCATAAAAATTCCTTTTCTCCCCTGGGCCCCTGTGCCTGAGCATTTCAGGCACTCACTATTCTCACCACCTCCCTCTGACAAACAGCAACAGTGGATTTGGCAATCATTTATTTTACACTTTAGAGTGATTTTCTTTTGCTGAATTTTGAGATACTGGGAAGTGAAACATTTTAGAGCTACAGGAACAATGGTGGCAGATCTGTGCAGTATTGGATATTGACGAGGTCTTTCCTGGGCCTTCAGGGTTTCCCACAGGTGTCCCCTGGGGGCCTGTCAGTCCAAGCCAAGCGTCCAGAGGGTGCAGACATCTGCATTCTTCCCTTCTAAATGCCAAAGGCAACTAGTTGGTTTGAGACACACAGTTTGTGAGACGCTGGGATGCGACAGAACCTGTGTTTTTTTCTATCCCACTTCCATTTAGAATAGAAAAAAGATCACCTGAACACAGATGGAGGGGAGTTTGGAGAAGAAGTAAAGGGTAGGATAGAGTGTGTGAGACTTAGCTCTTCTTTGCCCAGACTGATCATGAGCAATAGTGATTTTCTATATAAGGGATCGATGTATTTTCTGAATAAAGCCTTCATCAGCATGGCCAGCCCTGTTTGTAGCACATTCTGTGCTGCCCATAAATGAAGGAGTTTCTGTAAATGAATATTTCCAGTATCAGTGAATAGTCCACTTGGTGTGGGCATGCCTGAGCTGAGAGGACACGGACCTCCCTGTCTCGTCTTGGTGTCCCCACGGGGACTTCATGCCTTATTGGGGGGCGGTCTGGTGCTGTGAACTAGGAGGCATATCTTGGCATGAATATTGGAGAAACTCAGCCTGCAAGTTTGCCTTAGCCTGAAATTGGACTGAGAGGGCATTTGTGGAAATCCAGCGACCCCTGTCCCCTTTCTGGGTTCTTGCCTGTCTTCCTCTTCACCACCCTGGTCCAGTCGCTTTTCTAATTCTATCTCCAAGAGGATTTAAGTCTCGTATATTGGTTTTCCACTGTCATATGGGTCAATTCTGCACTCTAAATTGCATGTTTCTTCTTAGGTGGGCGCCTGCCTCCATTTGTTCCCTGACACTTCCACAGAGCTGTTTCCAGGGTCATGGTTGTTTCCCAAACTTGTCAGCTCTTTGCCTACAATGTTCTGGAATTGGTCTGCCCTCTCCCTCAGGTCCTTTCAGTCACTCAGGGTGGACCTGGCTTCCTGACTGACCATCTGGCCTTTGGCTCTGTGGTAATTTCCTGCAGCACCCTCTCCTCCTTGGAGTGCTTGGCAGCTTTATGTCGAACACACGACGTCCCCAGCTCTTTGTTTGCCGGTAAACCTACCACTCCTCTTTGATTGAACCCATAGTTTTGGATCATGGGATTTCACTGGGATTAAAAAAATTTTTTTTAATGTTTATTCATTTTTTGGGAGACAGAGAGTGAGCAGGGGAGGGGCAGAGAAAGAGGGAGACACAGAATCTGAAGCAGACTCCAGGCCCTGAGCTGTCAGCATAGAGCCCAACGCGGGGCTTGAACTCATGAGCTTTGAGATCATGACCTGAGCCGAAGACAAATGCTTAACCGACTGAGCCACGCAGGTGCCCCTCACTGGGATTTTTGAGGTAACTATCTTCTCACCTGGCTAAAACAAGGCTTTTCCAGAATGACCCTGCTGTCTAGCTGTTCCCGTGCAGTGCACTCCTCTCCTTCCACTGTGTGTGGCCTGGGGGTGGGCTGGCTTTCAGCTCACTGTGTGACTTCTCTCAACAACCACACCTCCGCTGATGCACACACACTCCACCCCCTTACCATCCTCATTTTTGGCTCAAGTAATCTCCTTACCCTATAACCATATTCAATGAGAACATTGGCACCTGTCTCTTGCTTCCCTGGCTTTTGTCATCATTCTGGAAAACTTAACAACCACACTGGTTGTTAACCACATCTGAATCCATCGTTTCTTACACCCCATTTATTCCTACCTCCACTCTGCTTCAGCCACCCATTCAAATGACCACACCTCAGACCTTGCCACCACCCATGATCGATCCACCTCTGAAGCTGTGAACCCTGAAATTCCAATTATCGATCTCACAGCACAGCTTTCTTTTTAAAAAATGTTTATTTATTTATTATGAGGAGAGAGTGAGACCGTGTATGTGCATACACACACACACACACACACACACACACACACACACACACGGGGGAGGGGCAGAGAGAGGGAATTGCAAGCAGGCCCCACGCTGTCAACACAGAGCCTGACATGGGGCTCCAACTCACGAACCATGAGATCACGACCTGAGCTGAAATTAAGAGTTGGAGGCTTAACTAACTGAGACCCCCTGGATGCCCCTTACAGCATAGCTTTCTAACTGTGACTCCCAGGTTCCCACTAAGCCTGTTTTTAAAAAGTGATCTGTATTTTTATTTTGAGTAATTGCATGCTTGCCTCCCAGAACTGATACTAATAGGCATTTTGTCTTATTTGCTTCAGGTCTTATTCAAACGAATAAAACATTAAAGGTACATTTAAGTCTTTCCTGGGGATCTTCTCCCAGCTTCTAACTCGCCTCCTCCTCAGAAACAACCGTCTCATGGATTCGGTGAGTGTGTGTGTGTATGTGCATAAAATGCAATATTGTTTTCATTCCTGTACATAAGTTGTAACTTGGCTTTCATCTATGTTGTGTTTTGAAAATCTACATATACATAACGAACAGTCTGTTCCTCCTCAGTGCTCCATAGCACCCCCGTGTGAGAGTGTAGTTCAACTTATGTATCCATTTTCCAAAGTCATCAGTACGAAGAATGCTGCCTTAACACCCGGCAAATGGCTTCCTGCACAGAACAGTCGGTGTGGCGCTGTGGCAGCGTGGCACCTCTGTGCGTATCCGAAGGGCGTCCTTTGCATGGACCTCGTCCCCTGGGCACAGAGCTTGGCAGATCGAAGGGCCTGAGCAAAGAGAAGTGTTCTCAGGTGGATGTAACTTTGTGCTCAGGGTGCGTGGACTGTTAAGGGGATAGGGACTGAGTTTCTTGGACTTGCTCCCTGTGTGCCCCTCTAGACGGGGGACAGATTGCATAGCCATCTTCGGTGCCATGGGTTACGAACAAAAACTGTAGAGGAGGGCCTTGGTGGCTCAGTTAAGCATTTGACTCTTGATTTCGGCTCAGGTTGTGGTTTCATAGTTCATGGGTTTGAGCCCTGTGTTGGGCTCTTCACTGACAGCATGGAGCCTGCTTGGGATTCTCTCTCTCCTTCTCTCTCCTCTCTCTCTCTCTCACTCTCTCACTCTGTCTCTCACTCTCTCTCAAAATAAATAAATAAACATTAAAGAAAAAGAACAAAAACTGCATGGGTTTAAATGTTAGCTCTTGAGGGGGGCACCTGGGTGGCTCAGTTGGTTAAGTGTATGACTTTTGGTTTTGGCTCAGGTCATGATCCTGAGGTTCAGGAGACTGGGCTCTGGCTGACAGCACAGAACCTGCTTGGGATCCTCTCCTCTGCCTCTCCTGCACTCATGTGCATGCTCGCTCGCCCTCTCTCTCTCTCTCTCTCTCTCTCTCTCAAAATAAATAAATAAAAATGTGTTAGCTCTTGTGATGGTAGCAAACTAGTTAATCTCTGTGCCTCACTGTGTCCATCAGTAAATTGGGACTATGGAATTCTGTCTCTCATGGGTTATAGTAATAGTAATCAAGGAGGTTCCATATAGTTGTATTTAGCATATAGTAAGTGTTACATAGATGTTGGATATTATTCCTTTAAGGTGTAACAACAGGAGTACAGCTATTGGTTGGGAGAGTATCGACTTTTTTATCTCATCTCTTATGTTTTCAGTCTTTATTTTATATCCCGCCTGGATATAAATCAGGTTTTTGAGACTGTGGGCCTTTGTCGTGTTATAGTGCATTGGGATTGTTCGCAGCAATGGGAAAGCATCTCAGAGAGGAGCAAGCCAAGTCTCCCGGGCCACTCCCAGAGTGGGCAGAAGGAAAGGGTTGGATTACCGGTGCAGCAAGAGTGGCCTCCTCCTCCTGCCCGCATGACGCATGAGGACCCTCCTTATCTAGACAGGGCTCCTCCCCTTTGAGAGATGTCGCAGTTAAGAGTAGTGAGTGGGCTGAGTTCATTTTCTATCTCTAAATTCCTTCCACTCCCACCTCCTCACACACACACTCTTTCAGCGAGCAGTCTGATATGCATTTATTATGAACAGCTATCAGTTTGTTATTACCAGCTGCTTATTGCCTATTACTTGCTTTCCTCTCGCTAATTTTCCCATCTCATGCTTCTCTCATTTTCCTTAGTTTTGTTGCCAAAAAATACCCCTATATTCTTATTTCTTTCTTAGAATGCTCCCTGCAGCCTCTTGTTCTACCAGAACTCTGGTTTCCCTTTGATGATTCTGTTTCCCTTCACTCTGCAAAGTGGAGCCCAGCTGGTCCTGGTGAGGTCAGTGTGGGCCAGTGGATGGATTGAGAGTGAGTTGTGCGGTCAGTCGCGCTTGAGTTCAAACCTGAACTACATCACGGGCCGACTGTGTGTCCTCGGCCTAAAGCTCAGTTTGCAAACCTTGGCTTAAGGATCTCTGCTCCAAAGAGTTGTCAGGTTAAAAAGAGGTAAGTGACCTCACACTGATACATGGCTTCTAGTATATTCCATATTGTTCTTTGCTTTTACCTGAAAAGCTGCTGCTACGAGCAAGCTTGTCTTTACTACAGTAGTGGGAATGCAGAGGAAAATTTGGCTGTAACTTTATTGCTTTCTTCACACACATACAGTTTGGGCCAAGGAGAGGTCCTGTACAGCCGCCTTTCCTTCCCTCCTATACCTGTGACCCGCACCCGGGATCACGAAGCGTCTGCTGTCAGAGCCTTCGCGTTTCCTTGCATCTGCCCGGCCAATTCCAAACCCTCAGTTAAAACCCAACTTCATTTTCTCTGCTCTTGCACCAGGCTGTTGAGGGTCTGTGGACAGCACGGACTCACGAGCTCCTCTCTGCACATTTAGGGTGTGCAGCCTTATCCAAGCTCTGAAACCTGCCTGGCAGTCTCTTTTCTGGCTCCTAGTTGGTGCCCTTTTTCAGACCCTCAACAGGTATTTCACACCTTTTCTGCTTTTTTCAAGCCTCCCTCCCTCCCCCATTTCCCTTTTAGGTCACTTCACCTCTTCCTTTGTTAAGGTGGTGAATAAATGAATAAACATTAGGAGTCCAGTCTGGAGAAGAATGTTTCCTTGAATAAATGACACTGTAGACATTTAAAGGAAAAAAAAATCACAAATCACCGAGACTGTACTTCGTGTGTTTATGTGGGCAAACAGTTTCCCCACATGATTTTCTTACTTGTAGATGTTAGTATTGCAGACGTCAAGGAGAAGTTTTTTTATGTTAGGGAGTTAGTAATTTACAGAAAAGGGCCCAAGGCTTCATTGATTTTGAGAGACTAATTCTAGATAGAGTCTTCTTCCTTATTTTTAGCGTATCTCAGGGTATAAAGACACTTTTTCCTCTCCTGGCCGTGGGACCTACTTGGCTTCATCCTAATTGTGGCTGGTTAAGGTTAAGTCAGTTTTCTTTCTCTGTAGGGGCCGAGGGATATGAATTCTAAATTCCATCCTTCCAAAAGGAAACCACTGGGTCACAGACCATTCGGATGCAGGTTGCTGGGCCTCATCTCCTAGGAGCTTTGATTCCGGGGGCATGGGTAGAGTCCAAGACTTTTCCTCAGCTGATTCTGATGCAGCTCATCCTAGCACCCTTTTTTAGAACACGGCAGACTTATATCTTCACTCATTTTTATCTCTTTTTGCCTCAAAAGTGTGAGGTACCCTATTCCTTTTCAAGACTGATTTCTGTGCATATGCTTTTGATTCCGTTTTGTCGCTTCTTCTTGGTCCTCGGTCAGCAGTGAATCCCTCTCTCTGGTACTGACCATCTCACAGTCTCCTTCCCCTTGGCTTATAGATATTATTCACTCTTCTAGTAAATTTTTATCCAGTCTCCAGCATATAGTTTAATTGCCTTCTTTGCTGCTTCTTTCCTCCTGTCTACTCTCCTCTTTACCTCTGAACATCTTGAAGGAATCTTTCATACTGATTTTTAATAATAATTACAGCCACCATAACAACAAATAATAAGGATAGCCACTAACATTTGCTGGTTGATTACTATGGACTGGACACTTTGCTTTCTGGTTTTTTTTTTTTTTTAAGTTTATTTTGAGAGAGAGCACACATTTGTGGGGGAGGGGCAGAGAGGAGAGAGAGAGAATCCCAAGCAGGCTCTGCACTGCCAGCATAGAGCCTGATACCAGGCTTGAACTCACAAACCGTGAGGTCATGACTGGACCTGAAACCAGGAGTCAGATGCTTAACTGACTGAGCCACACAGATGCCTCTGGACCAGACACTTTTCTAATTGCTTTACATATATTGACTTTGTAGCTGATATTCCACATTTCAGGTGAAAAATATTAGGACCTGATTCTGACTGTTTATTCGGGTATATTGATCTGCCTTATGTACTCTTCTACCAATACTCTACCACTTTGTTTATTATAACTTTATTAACTACATTTCATGTTCATGCCCATTACTTACTGGAATTCTTATTTCAGCTTCTGAAACACCACTTTCTTTCGCTTCTCTCCTTCTCTTCTTTATCAGTGCGCTCCACTAACTTTTCTGCTTACTTCAATTCCATCCAAAGCCCTTTAGAGCTTGCCTCCAACTTGCTTGTCCAGCCACGATTCCCAATACTCTTTCTTTGCCCTACATGTCTCAGCCAGGGACACCTGCTCTTGGTCCCTGAGCACATTATTTCCTAGGTAACTTTGCACATGGAGTTCCCCTTCTCTGCTGTGAAGCCTGGCAATATTGCAACGGTGGATTTGTCCCCGCTGTGTGCCTCAGAGGACGTGCTGACTTAAGATCTTCAGCACTTGGAACGTTCACGCTTTGTAGATAAGGACCAAGCAGCAGACAGGAAGGCTGCTCTGGGATCTTTGATCTACGGCATAGAGGCATAGAGCAAACAGGATAGAGGAGTCAGAGAGCACAGGAGTGGGTAGTGGGGCAGGGAATTCTGGGTGTTGGGGGCAGTGGATATAAGCTCCTTGTCTTTTAAAGAGTGCAAGACTGTGGGTGGTTTTTTTCTAATTGGTCCACAACAAACTTCAAAAGAGGCATACACTAAGGAGGACCAGGTCAGAAATGCCATCCTCTGGAATTGAACTTAATGAGGACCATTAAATGTGATGAGATAAATAAATATGAGGACATGAATTACCTGCATAGGGAACCTCCCTTGAAAATTGTTCTTAAGTGGTTGCTAATGAGTGAGAGCATTTTTTCAAGTGTCTCTCAAGGACATTAAGTAATGTATTGAGGGCAAAAAAAGGGGAGTTGGGATGAATATTATTAGTTGGTGTGTCTCCCACGGTGCCCCGAAGAGGGAGCTGCTCTGGTTTGAAGTATCTGACTGGACGGTTGGACCTTGAACAACACAGGTTTGAACTGCACTGCTCCACTTATGTGCGCATTTTTTGGGATACATATAGCGCAGTACTGTTAAATGTATGTTGTGTTTTTAATGATTTTCTTAACATTTTCTCCAGCTTACTTTATTATAAGAATATTCTTATATAATACATATAACATACAAAATACATGTAAGCTCATTGCAGAGTTTCAAGTCAAGCCAGAAAATTGGTTGTGTGACTCAGATAATGAGTCTCATCAGGCACTGATGTACTGATACGGGTATTTCACCAGCTGGGACGCGTTGGAGCCTATGTGTCCGCGGACCAGCCCGTCAGAGCGCTCTCTCCCTGAGGCGGTCCGTGATGGGCATTCTAACACTGGTGTTCGGGTTCTCCTTTTCCTTGGGAACTAATTTGAAGTTTACAAGTAAGTTTCGGGAGGGAAAAATACAACCAACATCATCTTGCTTAAGAAAACTTTTGGCCTTGTTTATTCTTTTTTATAAATTGAAAAGCAGTTAAGTTTTTAAAGTTGAAGACCGTTTTATTTATGTATTTTTTCTTTTTCTTTCAAGTTTTTATTTATTTAATACAATTTATTGTCACATTGGCTTACATACAATACCCAGTGCTCATCCCAACAAGTGCGCCCCTCAGTGCCCATCACCTACTTTCCCCTCTCCCCCATCCCTCATCAACCTTGAGATTGTTCTCAAGTTTCTTAAATTCTAGTTAGTTATCATATAGTGTAATACTGGTTTCAGGAGTAGAATTCAGTCATTCATCACTTACATACGACACCCAGTGCTCATCCCGAGTGCCTTCCTCAACACCCATCACCCCTGTCTCCAGAGGTAACCACTATCTTGAATTTGGTGTTTTGTATTCCCAAAAGGATTTTTATATTTAACAATTATGTATTAACTACAAACAATATATAGGATTATTATATCTGTTGCAAATCTAAGTAAATAGCATACACTACATATGTTTTGCAACTATTTCACTCAATAGCCTGTTTTGGGGACTTGTCCCTGTTGATACATATATCAAGTAGAAACAGAAAACGTTTCCCTTCTTCCCTTCTAGGTTCTTGGGCTGCCCTACTAATTAAATTGACAGAAGACAGAGCAAAGGGAGAAAAATTTAATTTCATATGTATGGGAGCACCGTAAAAATATGAGACCCAAAAGCAGTCAGGCAGTTGAGGCTTATCTACCATCCTGAGCTAAGGAGACGTGGGTCTGGGGCTTCTGTGGGGAGGAAGGCAAGTCACAGGACGATGAGAGAGGTAAATATTATGCCATGTGGATCAAGTCTGTCTGACCTAAGAAGCTGTCTCAGGTAACAGCTGTCTCCTTGGGCAGGCTTCCTATCTAAATTCAGTCAGTTAACGAAAAAGAAAAATCTCCCTTAAGAGATACAAAATTCTCTTCCTGAGTCTGCTAGGGCTTGATTGCCTATAGCCCCAATTCACCAATGTGCCAAAGTGGCTTATTTGGGGGTGTGTAATCTGCTCTCTCCATATATATAACATCAATTTTAACTGCTGTAGAGCATTCTAGTATATAGGTATTTCTCTATTTTTCTGTTGAACTTATAAGTTGTTTGCAGCATTTCAGTGACTCTTGTATAGTTGCCTCTTTGCTTCCTAAGAGGATGCCAGTTTAGACCTTTTTGTTTAATGTTATCCCCAATGTTGGATATTGTCAGAGTTTTGTCTTTTCTAATCTGATGGTTATGAAATGGCATTTCATTGTGTTTTGATTTTTCTGTTCCCCTGAGCATCATTTTAAAAATGGCACTTGGCCATTCAATTTCTATTTTGGAGAATTTTCTTTTTATGAGTTTTGCCATTTCCCCCCCTAATTTGATATTTATACTTTCTTTGTACAATCTGGCTACCAGTCACTTGTCTATAGGCATTGCAAACGTTTTATCCTAGTCTGTGTCTTGTCTTTTGTATGTTTTGAGGATGACTCTTGATTTACAGACATTTAGAATTAAACTGTAGTAAAATTTATGAATTTTTCTTTGTGTTATACACGCACACACACATATCTATGTCTATATCTGTATCTACATCTATGTCAACTTACATCTGCTTTTTATTCAGGACAAGAATGCATGAGCAAAGCTAGATTATCTTTAAAAAGCATTTTTGTGAAGTGACCTTACAAATAGATATTACAAACAGATTACAAACAGGACTAACAGATTATTGGATTACTTAATTATCTACAATATACTTGACTTTTTAAAAATTTATTTTTAAAAGTTCAAGTTAAACATACAGTACAGTGTTGGTTTCAGGAGTAGAACCCGGTGCTCATCCCAACAAGTGCCCTACTCAATGCCCCTAACCCACCTAGCCCATCCCCCCCACCCACATCCCTTCCAGCAATCCTCAGTCTGTATTTTTTTTTTAAATTTTTAATGTTTATTTATATTTGAGATGTGGAGAGAGAGGCATAGAGACAGAATCTGAAGCAGGTTCCAGGCTCTGAGGTGTCAGCAAGCACAGAGCCTGATGTGGGGCTGGAACTCATGCGCTGTGAGATCATGACCTGAGCTGAAGTCAACCGCTCAACTGACTGAGCTGCACACGTGCCCCTGTTCTCTGTATTTAAGATTCTCTTATGGTTTGTCTCCCTCCCTCTTCTTAACTCTTTTTTCCCTTTCCCTTCTCGGAAGGTCTTCTGTTAAGTTTCTCTGGTTCCACATATGAGTGAAAACATATGGTATCTCTCCTTCTCTGCCTGACTTATTTTACTTAGCATAACACCTTTGCATTCCATCTACGTTGCTACAAATGGCCAGATTTCATTCTTTCTCAATGCTATGTAGTATTCCATTGTATAGATAAACCACATCTTCTTGATCCATTCATCAGTTCATGGACATTTAGGCTTTCCATGATTTGGCTATTGTTGAAAGTGCTACAAAGAACATTGGGGTGCATGTACCCCTATGCATCAGCCCTCTTGTATCCCTTGGGTAAATTCCTAGCAGTGCTATTGCTGGGTCATAGGGGAATTCTATTGTTAATTTTTTGAGGAACCTCTACACTGTTTTCCAGAGCAACTACACCAGTTTCTCCACACCCTCGCCAGCATCTGTAGTCTCCTGATTTGTTTGTTCATCTTAGTCAATCTGACTGGAGTGAGGTGGTATCTCAGCGTGGTTTTGATTTGTATTTCCTTGATGATGAGTGATGCTAAGCATCGTTTCATGTGCCTATTGGCCATCTGGATATCCTCTTTGGAGAAGTGTCTATTCATATCTTCTGCCCATTTCTTCACTGGACTATTTGTTCTTCAGGTGTGGAGTTTGGTGAGTTCCTTGTAGATTTTGGACACTATCCCTTTATCCAATATGTCATTTGCAACTATCTTTTCCCATTCTGTCGGTTGCCTATTAGTTTTCTTGATTGTTTCTTTTGCTGTGCAGAAGGTTTTGATCTTGATAAGGTCCCAATAGTTCATTTTTGCTCTTGATTCCCTTGCCTTTGGGGATGTGTTGAGTAAGAAATTGCTGTGGCTGAGGTTGAGGAGGTTGGATCCTGCTTTCTCCTGCTTTCCTCCTTTTATGGTTTCCTATCTCATATTCAGGTCCTTTATCCATTTTGAGTTTTTGTGAATGGTGTATGAAAGTGGTCTAATTTCATTTTTCTACATGTTGCTGTCCAGCTCTCCCAACACCACCTGTTGAAGAGGCTGTCTTTTTTCCATTGGATAGTCTTTCCTGTTTTGTTGAAGATTAATTGGTCATACACTTGTGGGTCCAGTTTTGGGCATTCTATTCTATTCCATTGGTCCATGTGTCTGTTTTTGTGCCAATACCATACTATCTTGATGATGACAGCTTTGTAGTAGAGGCTAAAGTCTGGGATTGTGATGCCTCCTGTTTTGGTTTCCTTTTTCAATATGTTTTGATCACTGAGTAATATTCCATTGTGTACATATATATGTGTGTGTATATATATATGTATATATGTATATATACACACCACATTTTCTTTACCCATTTCAATTGATGAAAATTTGGACTCTTCCCATAATTTGGCTATTGTTGATAGTGCTGCTATAAACATTGGGGTGCATGTGCCCCTTTGAATCAGCATTTTTGTATTCTTTGGATAAATACCTAGTAGTGCAATTGCTGGATTGTAGGGTAGTTCCATTTTTAATTTTTAGAGAACCTTTCACTGTTTTCCAGAGTGACTGCACCAGTTTGCATTCCCACCAATCACGCAAAAGGGCTCTTCTTTCTCTGCATCCTTGCCAACATCTGTTGTTTCCTGAGTTGTTAATTTTAACCATTCTGACATTGTGGTTTTGATTTATATTTCTTTGATGATGAGTGATGTTGAGCATCTTTTTATGTGTCTGTTTGCCATCTGGATGTCTACTTCAGAAAAGTGTCTGTTCCTGTCTTCTGCCAATTTCTTCATTGGATTATTTGTTTTCTGGGTGTTGAGTTTGATGAGTTCTTGATAGATTTTGGATACTAACCCTTTCTCAGATATGTCATTTGCAAATATCTTCTCCCATTCTGTTGGCTGTTAGTTTTGATGATTATTTCCTTAACTGTGTAGAAGCATTTCATCCTGATGAGGTCCCCAATTTTTGCTTTTATATCCCTTGCCTCTGGAGACATGTCTAGTAAGAATTTGCTGTGGCCAAGGTCAGAGAGGTTGCTCCCTCTTTCTCCTGTAAGATTTTGGTGGTTTCCTGTCTCACATTTAGGGCTTTTATCCATTTAAAATTTATTTTTGTGTATGGTGTAGGAAAGTGGTCCAGTTTCATTCTTCTGCATGTTGCTGTCCAATTCTCCCAGCATCATTTACTATCCAATTCTTCCAGCACCATCTATGAAGAGACTATCTTTTTTCCATTGGATACTTTTTCCTGCTTTGTAAAAGATTAGTTGGCCATTTGGTCCAGTGTGTTATTCAAAGCCATTATTGATCTTCTGCTTAGATGATCTGTCCACTGCTGTAAGTGGAGTATTAGTCTCATACTATTATGTCTTTATTATCAATGATTTTCTTTGTTTGTGATTAATTGACTTATATATTTGAATGTTTCCATTTTGGGGGCGTAAATATTTACAATTGTTAGATCTTGATGGATAGATGCCTTAATTATGATATAATGCCCTTCTTTTTCTCTTATTACAGACTTTGTTTTAGAATTTAGTTTGTCTGATAGAAGTATGGCTACTTCAGCTTTCTTTTGACTTTGATCTCCATTAGCATGATAGATGGTTCTCCATTCCTTTATTTTCAATTTCAGTTATAGCATTTTTAAAATTTCATCTTGACTATAGGTCTTTGATCTCTGCAGCTAGGGTTTCTCTGGTGTCTTCTATGCTCTTTTCAGACCCAGCTAGTAGTCTTAGGACTGTTGTTCTATTCTTGTTCAGATATATCTGTTTGAGCAAGTCCCTGGCAGTGGTTTCTTCTTGACCTCTCTTTTGGGGAGAATTCCTCTGTCTTGTCAGATTGGCTATGTTTCTTTTGTCTTTGCATGTTTTTAAAGCTTGTTGTTTGTCTTGCACCTGAAAGTACTAGTATGTTAGGAAGAGGTCCTACACTGTCTAGGACTAGCACTCCAGGAAGTGTTTCTGGTGTGTGCTGTGTGCACTCTGCTGTTACATTCTGGCTGCCCTTTCCCACTGGTCAGTCCTCTGCAGAGCTCCTCTTTGCTTGTGGTGGTGAAGTGTTTGGATCTTTAAGTAGGTGTGCTTTGATTCATTTGTTGAAGTAACCATGGGAAAAGAAAGAGGGGGTAGCCTGGTACCATTAGGAACAGGAACAGAAAAAAAAACAGAGAATCAAAAAACTATAAGGCTGATTTCAAGGAAAAAGAGGGGGGGAAAAGCAGAAGAAAAGAGAAGGAAAAAGAAAAGGATAAAAAACCTTGATTAAAAAAAAATAGAAGGAAATTACAAAGACCAAATCAAAGACTATGAACCTGAATCCAAAAGATAAAAACAAGATGATTAAAACAGACAAATGAACAAAAACAAAAAAAAGAAAGAAAGAAAGAAAGAAAGAAAGAAAGAAAGAAAGAAAGAAAGAGTATGTTGTACCTGGGGAGTGGTGGCTCTTCTGGCTCAGTGTCAGTCTTGCCCCAATAAACAAGCAGTTGCCAGACATGGCGGGCTGGGGTTTGGTGTAAGTGAGTCTTCTTTCTGTTGGGGGTTGCTGTGTTGCTCTCTGAAGTCCCACCATGTTGGTGTTGGGGGGAAATGCCTCCACTCCAATTTCTAGTCTCAGCTGGGGATCTCAACCCCCGCTGGTCAGGCTTCTTCGAGGATTAGTGGGAGAAGTCACCTTGCCCTGTGCAAAACTCTCTTGCATTTCTTTTGTGTTTTTTCTTTGGCATGTGTGTGGGATTCAAAATCTAAAATCTTAAGGACCCAGCACTTGGTGCTGAGCTGGGATTCAAAACCCAAAGTCCTAAAGGACTGGCATGGCATGAATTCACTCCCTTCCTTTGGAGTAGAGCCTCTCTGCCCTGCTGATGAAAAGCCTTTGGCTGGCACCTGCTGGGTCTTTTGTCCTTGGGGAGGCAATACACTGTCTTCCAAAAGTACCCCAGGTAGGGGACTGTTCTCTCTCTGTGATCCTAGGGATCATCACATCACACTCTGCACTCTGTGGTCAGCTCCCTCCTCCCCAGGAGTGCACGCCATGGCTCTGCTCCAGAGAAAGTTGCATACTTCCAAAGCTCAGGGTTGAGCTCCAAAAGCTATTTTCCAAAAAGAACTAGGACACTCAGTATCTCCCACTCCCCACTCCGTGGTCCAGAGAGGTTTTCCTCTTGTGTTAACTCAGTGCTGCACTTTTTCAACCCCTCTCTCATTCTCTCCCTTTTGTCGCTCCACGGAAACTGTTCCCTCCCCTCCACAGCTCCAGCATTTTCTCTACCCCAATTCATCTCTGTGCACCTTGCATCTGCCAAGCTGTCTCTCTCCAGCTGTGGAGATTCTTCTGCGGCTCCACAGATCTATTTTCTGTGTTTTCCAAGTAGTTTGACCTCAATACAGCTGTGTTTGAGGGATGAGAAAAACCCAAGGTCCCTGCACTTCTCCATCTTAACTCCTCCTCCTATATTTCTTGTTAAAGACTTTAGCCTACTTTGAAGTCATAAAAATACAATCCTATATTTTCTTTATTGCTTAAAAATTTTTGGCTTATCACACTTCTGGTCTTTAATTTATTTGGAGCTGATTTTGTGTATGGCATATGAAATGGAGATATAATTGTTTTTTACATGAAAAACCAATGATCTTGGCACTATTTGTTGAATGTCTTTCCCCACCAAGATGCAGAACCATTACTGATATATGTCAAGCACACATGGGTCTGTTTCTGGATGTTCCACTGTTCTGTGTGTCTGTTCTTACAATTCCACCTTGTCCTAAACATTGTAACTTTGTAATATTTTGATATTGGTAAGATGAGATTTCTCATTCTTATTTAAAAATTGTCCTGGCCACTTTTAATTTTTTGCTCTTCTATGTAAATTTTAGAATTAGTGAGTCAAGAGTCACAAAAAGCCTTGTGGAAACTTTAAACAAAATCAACTTCATTGAACTATAGTTTTTATATGATAAAGTGCTTATGTAATTTACCCACCTTGTAGAATAATTTCCATCACTCATGTGCTCCCTTGTGTTCCTCTTTCTAGCCAATTCATAAGTTCTACTCTCATACCTACTTAACCACTGACCTACTTTGTTTTTCTATTTGTCTTTAGTAAGTTTCATGTAAATGGAATCATATTGTATGTATTCTTTTGTGTGTAGCTTTTTAAAAAAGTTATTTGTTTTGAGAGAGAGAATGTGAGCAGGGAAGGGGTGAGAGAATCCTAACAGGTTCCTTGTTGTTAGTGCAGAGCCTGACATGGGGCTTGATCCCATGAATTGTGAAATAATGACCTGAGCCAAAACCAAGAGTTGGATGCTTACCTGACTGAGCCACCTGGGTGCCCCTGTGTCTAGCTTTTTTGGATCAGTATAATTCTTTTGAGGTTAATCCATATCACATATATCAATAGTTTAATTCCTTCCTAAATAGTATTTCCTTGTATAGCTATACCACTATTTGTTTATTCATTGGTTGTTGGACATTTGAATTGTTTCAAATTTTGGGCTGTTATTATTAAAGGTGTTATGTAAAAATCTTCATGTGGACATATGTTTTCATTCCACCTAAGATCAGAATTGCTGGGTGATACAGTCAGGTATATTTAACCTTGTAAGAAATTGCCATGCTATTTTCCAAAGTGACTGTGTCATTTTATTTTTCTGCTCATTATTACTACACTTGGTGTTGGCAGTATTTTTAATTTTGGCCATTCTAATGGGTGTGCTGTAGCATCTCATTATTCATTCATTCATTCATTTTGAGAAAGAGAATGTGAGCAGGGGAGAGGCAGAGAGAGAAGGAAAGAGAAGATCCCAAGCAGGCTCTGCTGTCAGGGAGCCTGACTTGGGGCTCATTCTCATGAACCGTGAAATCATCACCTGAAATCAGGAGTTGGATGCTTAACCAGCTGAGCAACCCAGGTGCCCCCATTATGTTTCAAGATGCATTTCTTTGATGACTAATAACATTGAGCATCTTTTTATGTGCTTATTAGCCATTTGTACATCTTTTTTTGGTGAAATGTCCATTCAGGTCTTTTGCTTATTCTTAAATTGAGTTGTTCTGTTTTGTCATTAAGTTTTAAAATTCTTTATATATTCTGGGTTGTTTGTGAAGGACAGGACCTTAGAAAATAGGTATCTGGGTTAGTTTCTACTTTGACTTCCTGTAGGTGGGAAGTGAAACAAAGCAGAGATGAGACAAACTTCACTATATGATCACCATAATTTGTTGTCAATTTTAATGAAATCCAGTTATTTGAATACAAGACTTGAAACAAATATAGTCAAATTAAGGAGCTCTATAGCAGTGGCAGATAGTCTTTCTTTCCATCTGGGGCATCAATGATATTTTCCTATGCAGAAAGAGCAATGAACTACAAAAGTAGGTTGGAGACATTGTATTTCCATGCTATTGCTCTTCCTTTTTTAACCTGGAGCAAATTCTTAGGAGTAGGGGACAAGAGCTTTATTGCTGAAACCAAGTTAGAATCTACATTTGGATCCTTTAATCCTGAAGATATCCATCCTTGCTCTTTAAGGAAGAATGCTTTCATTCATTGGTGAGGGAGAAGCTCCTGGTGCCACTTTATAATGCCCTTTGTTAGCTTATTGATTAAAGATTTACCCAAGAATAGGGTCTTGGTGGTTTTGATGGGCAAAGAAACTACCAATGCTGTTCTTTAGCTTTTAGGATATTCTCCATTCTGTCAGCATCCAATGTGGGGAGCACCAAAAATTATGATCCATGTTGCTGCAAGAGAGGCTTTGGATCCAGAACTGGTAATGCATTTCTAATACTTTGTTCTTTAGCGGGGAAAGTTTGGCTTTGGCATCTTGAAATGAGTGATGAGCTCTTGAAACAGTACCTCAACTAAGCCCTGTGCTCCTCATATACTTTGTATTATTCCTTCAAACTTAGTCCCACACATAATTTGTTCAACTCAGTATTTCCTAACAGACTGCTCACATACCCTACATTCTCTGAGGGAACCTTAGAAACAAGGAATAGAGTACAGTTAGAAGAAGAAACAGATACACCCACTTTTAAATGAAGTTTTATAATGAATTGCTTATCTGTAACAGTTTTGTATTTCTTAAACGGTTAGTTGAATTAATTTCATTTATATTTATTATTCATCCTTAGAATTGGCACGCTGCTCTTGGATATATTCATAGAGTGGTGTGCTGCTATGGAAATTGTGCGAGTTTAGGACAGTACTTCCTCCTGCACAACTATCTCCTCCTCTCTTGTAACAATAGTCACCTTGTCTGTTATCTTCCTTGCAAATTAAAAATGTATTGGTAGTGTTGGATCTAGACTGTCCAAAAGAGGGCATAAATTGTCCAGAGCTACAATTCGAGGAGCTTTCAACTTGTCTATAGCTGCTTCTTGATTGCCCTTCATTACAATTTGATTGGATACAGCCAGATTCCCGTGGACCTTGGTTCCATCCTTGACTTTGTTGGGTACATGTTCTTGATTGTCCATGAATACTCTCATATCCACCAGGCCCACTACCTAATAGGCTGTAACTCCTACTTCTTTCTTTTTGGGCACACCCTGACCATTCCTGGCTATTTCTTCTTGGTTGATTAGGGATTGAGCCCATTTGGGGTCTGTTGTACTCATTATGAGTTCCACTTGAACTTGACCTACATCTCCCTTGTTGTTCATTGCTAGAACACTGACCAGATCCAGAACCACATTGTCCAGAGGTAGATGAGTGACATGAGCCATACCTGTATCTCTCAGAGCTAGAACACTGACCAGATCTAGAACCACACTGCTCAGAGCTAGATGAGTGACATGGGCCAGACCCATATTGTTCAGAACTAGAACACTGACCTGAGCTAGATCCATGTTGGCTACAGCTAGAAGATTGACCTGATCCAGACCAATGTTGTCCAGAGCCAGAAGACTGACCTATTCCAGACCCTTGCTGGCCATAGCTATAAGACTGTCCTGATCCAGAAGCATGTTGCCCATAGCTTGATGACTGTCCTGAAGCAGACC
>NC_043707.1:39184121-39194908 GCF_006229205.1 Suricata suricatta | reverse complement strand
TAGCTAGAGGACTGACTAGATCCAGACCCATGGTGCCCCAAGCCAGAAGACTGACCTGATCCAGATGCATGTTGACCACAGCTTGATGACTGTCCAGAAGCAGAACCATGTTGTCCATAGCTAGAGGACTGACCATATCCAGATTCATGCTGTCCAGAGCTTGAAGACTGACCTAAGCCAGATCCATGCTCAGTGCCAGAAGATTCTCCTGAGCTATATTCATGTTGCCCAAAGCCAGAAGATAGGCCTGATCCAGACCCATGATGGCCATATCTAGAGGACTGACTTGAGCCAGATCTGTGTTGGCCATAGCCAGAAGACTGGCCTGATCTAGATCTGTGTTGGCTGCGGCTAGAAGATCGACTTGAGCCAGACCTATGTCGTCCATAGCTAGAAGACTCTCTTGACCCAGACCCATGTTGGCTGCGGCTAGAAGATCGACTTGGGTGAGACCTATATCGTTCATAGCTAGAAGACTCTCCTGAACCAGACCTATGTTGGCTATGGCTAGAAGACTCACCTGAGCCATATCCATAGTGTCCACAGCTTGATGACTGTCCTGAAGTAGAACTATTTTGTCCATAACTAGAGGATTGACCTAAGCCAGACCCATGTTGCCCAAAGCCAGAAGAATGACCTGAACCAGATCTATGTTGTTCCCAGCCAGAGGACTGACCTGATCCAGATCCATGTTGTGCACAGCTTGATGACTCACCTAAACTGGATCCCGAGCTAGACTCATGGTGTTTCTGACTAGAAGGTTGATTAGAACCAGATCCATATTTTTCATAATTAGAGGATTGGCCTGACCAAGACCCTTGATTTTGTCCTTCACAACTCCCTGAATAACCACCTGAGTTGGATTCATGGTATTTTTGCCTAGAAGATTGACTGGAGCCAGAACCATATTGTCCATAGCTAGAAGACTGTCCTGATCCACATTCTTGGTGACTGTAGTTAGAAGACTGTCCTGAGCCAGACTCATGCTTTTGTCTTCCATACCCTCCTGACTGACGACTAGAGCTGCTTCTATGTTTTCTCTGAGTAGAGGACTCATAGGAGCTTGAATGAGTTTTGCCATTGCTTATGGACTGGCCTGATTCAGACCCATATCCTTCATAGCTTGAAGACTCTCTTGATTCAGAACCATGTTTTTGTCTGCTAAGTCCTGATTGACTACTTGAATTGGATCTATGTTGCCTCTGACCAGAAGAATGACCCTCAGATCTCTCTTGCTGAAGAGAGCCATGGTTGTTTTTCTTACTATCCCTGAAGTGGCCTGAACTTGACTCTCTTCTTTCTCCAGAGCTTTGCCTGTGCTCTGAACTAGATAAGCCTTCTTGATGACCCATTCTTCTGGAGCTGGACCTAGGCCTGTGTTTAATGCTTCTTCTGGAGCCCCTGGAATAGGAATTATTTTCTCCTGTACTTGACATTGAATGACCTTGCCTTCTGTCTTCATCTTCTGTTTCATTCTGTTCCTCTTGGTGCTGGTGACTGTGGTCTCTCTGCTTTGACCCTGAAGCTTGGCAGTAATCTTTGCCAATGATTTTATTACAAGCTTGAGCCAGTTTGAATATCATCAGAAGATACTCAGTAAAGTTCACTTTCTTGTCATGGTCTTGATCCAGATTTTGCATGATGATATCTACAGTGTCTGGATCATCTGGATTCTGGATAGGAACAAGGTACAAGGGACAGCTATGTCACTGTGGACAACACACACCCAGCCAACCATTTGAAAGAAGACTGTTGAAATGTGAATACTTGGCTTACTTGGGTGGAGCTCAGCCACCTAGTCCTTTAGTCTGGAGTGCTCTATCCTGAGCAGAAAGAAAGAAAGGAATATGTAATAAACAATGAAGTGAGAATTTGCTAGAAGAGGATGCAACTAGAAGATGTTAGTGAAAAAGAAAATCAATTATATTTTGTGAGCAATATGTCAAATATGAATGATTAGCATAATTATACATGAATTTTCTTTATTTACCCAGATGTTAATTCATTAACTTGTTCAAAACAAAGATTTATTTTGGACCTAGCATCTGCTTAGCATTGAGTTAGGTGCAGGGGATGAAGCAGTGAAAACGTTTGTTTTTCTGCCAAAATGGAAATTAAAGTTTAGTGGCTCAGACACACAACTTAAAATTACAGTGTATTGTGATAATGTTTCTGAGAGCACACCAGAGGGGAACCGGTGGGGGTTAAGGAAGGTTAATGAGAGGTAGTGATGTCTTTTGAAGTATTAGTTAGACTTTGCCAAATGAAGGGGTAGGAAAGAAAGGAGAGGGAACAAGAGTTTTCCAGGCAGAGAGAATGATATGAACAGAGCTCGAGATTAGAGGACACATGGGTCATATGAGGAAGAAATTCCAGATTAAATTTTGAGTCTCAATAGTCAAGAGATATTGCTAGAGAAACAAACAGGGATCAGATCATGCCTTTTAAGTTATGTGAAGCAACTTTGGACTTTATTTATTTTAAAAGCTGAAGGATTTTGAATTGTGCTGTGAAATGATTAGATTTGCACTTAAGTCTGAGATTGGAAGTAGCAGATGGCCTGAGCCAAAGGACTTGCAATAGTGATGGAAGGAAATGCGCTGTTATGAGACACTTTTGACGAATTACAGGGAGGGTGGAGGTGCTTGCTGAGAGAAGAAGCCATGAATGGAACCAGATTTCTGCCTCGGGCAAATAAGAAGAGAAAGTTTAGAGGGAAAATGATGAGTTTCATATGTGACACACTGAATTTAAGACACCCCTAGGAATCCAAATAAATATTTAGTAGGCAGTTGGATGTAATGACTTGATGATCAAGAGCTAGATCTAAGCTCCCAAATATTTATTTTCAGAGCTGACATTTTAAGATGATGGTCACCATGTTTTAGGATTTAGGAGTAAGATGCTAACTTCCTGAACTCAGAGGCCTTGTAGTGTCAGAATCTCAAAAATGGGCAGTGGTCAGTCAGGATGTTCTGGGCTGAAGAAAGACAAATAAAGGGAAGAAGATGCATTTCACTTACTTTTCCTGAAAACTATTTTAGTTTTTAAATCCATAAGAATTATTCTCATATATAGGATACTATATAATCTATGGATTTTTTTGTTTGTTCAGTAGGATCACTTGCCTTGGTCATGTTATGGAAATAATTGTGGGTCAACTTTTGATTGTATTTCAAGCCTTTACTGAACTCTAACCTCTATCACCAAATGGAGAGTCTTGTAGGAGTCTGACAGATGTGACAGAAAGGTAGGAAGGGGTGATGAAGAGAACTGCAGCTGTTTTTAGTCCTGAGCTGGGTTCTTACCTTCATAATTTGTTGAAACTCATTTTCCAAAAGTTCTTTCAGCTCTGCCTTATTCAACATGTCACACTCCCCATCCTGGGTGGCATATAGGTAGAAAGTATCAATGACAGTGACAATGCCTTGTAGGAGTTTAGGCATCTTTTCTAAAGAAAAAAAAAAGGAGAGAGACACACCTTTTATTAGTCTTTTTTCTTGCTTAAATACATAAATAATTCCAATCATTTGTAGTATTTGTTCAGAATTAATTGGGCATGATTAATTTTATCCTGTTGAAATCAAGAACCAATACATAGTTGACAGACTTGTTTAAGCCATGTATCAAGAGAGTGATGAAATCAGGAACATAATCTGTATCTCTTATTTTCATTCCTGAATGAATGTAGGAGTATTGACTTTCTGTTTTGAGTTCCCTGCTTCTCCCAAGGATAATTTTATGAACATTGCTCTGGAGCCATAGAAATCCTGGGTGTGCCAATCCACCTACTTCCTCAATTCCTCTTTAGGTGCCAGCCATCACTGTGGAGGGACAGGTCCTTCATCCATATGGCATGCCTGACTCCAGCCAAGGGATATCAGTGATTAGCTAGACCCTCAAGACCTGTAGGTCAGCAGAAGTAGACAAAGTAGGCAACCACAGGCCTAGGTGATAACAGAGCTGGGGAGAACTGCTATCAGGCCCACTTCTGTTTTCATTCTCCAAACAGGAACTGACCCTCAGGCTTTGATGATTACATAGCAGAGAGAAAAATCTCAGTAGTCCAGGAGCAACCTGTCTAGTGAACAATTAGAGCACCATGATCTTTAAGGGAAATGACCCCAAAGACATCTCTTCATTTTCCTTCTCAAAAAAGTTAAAATTATATCAAAATCCCCAACATACATTAAAAAGAAGGCTGGTGTCCAGTGTCTCTTTGCCTTAGAACACACACTGGATTCTCATAATTTATGGCCCCAAGTATTCCTGTTCACTTACCTAGTTCACCAGAGGAACAAGTAGGATGGAGACTGGAGCAGCTTACAGGGTGCTGCTATTTGGGGATAGTGGCCTTTTTATAGAGGGGATAATGGTCTTTCTTAGGGAGGAGCTGTCTTGAGATGTCCTGATTCACTCATAAATAAACCTAGCTCCACCTCCACCTCCATCTCCACCTTCCAGGCGATTGCCTTCTTATTTCCTTACATGTTCATCTGAGATTGCACTAGCAGTTCCCAAATCTGGGCTAGTATCAGCCCCACCCACCAGAGTCTCTGGACACTGCAGAAAAGCCTCTTTGTGTATTCAACAAAGTATCTAGCATAATGCATTGATAACCAATTATGTGGACTTTAGTTGAAGTGAACAGAATGTGTGCAGGGACATCACGGACTGAATGTCCGACAATCATGGAATCTGATGTTTAAAGGAGCCTTAAGGATCATCCAGTCAAACTCCCACTTTGAGCTAAATTTTCTTATATGGACTTCCAGCCAGAGTATCATCCAGGATATCGTTACCCATGATCTTATTACCATTCCTCTTGAATCAGTAATGATTGCAGAGGCCTTCTTGTCTCTTTACCTAACTCTATTTACCAGACTTCAGCAGCCATTCATCAGTATAGCTTTCATTTTAACTACTGTCAACCTTAGGAAGAAATCCATGCTCCTTAGCAAGGTATCCCAGAAATAGCTACTGTTAATTATTTGGTGTATATTCTTTTTGATGTATGCATGCATGTGTACACACACAGACACACACCCTTATGTATGTGTGTATGTTTTCATGCCACTTCTAGACTATGAGCTCCTTGAGAAACTAGGAGATGTGCATTAATATCACCTGTGTCCCCTGGAGACTCAGCATGTTACTTGGCACATCCAAGTCCCCAATAAATGTTTGTTGAATTGAATTGAAAGAGGATTGAGGGTCATGACTATAGTGCTCTGCAGTCCTTTTTCACAGGATATGGGGCTGCCCTCTTTCTTGCCATCTTCACCTCAGAGGAGACAATTTCACCTAAATATAAGCTGAGTCCTGGCATTGGGAACAAAGACATGGCCTCTGCTTATCCCAGCGACCTTGCTCTGCATTTCATCTGTCCTGAACTACGTGTATAACACTAATGCCACTGAGGCTGGGTCAGGTCACATAGACTTAAAACTTGTGCAATACAATCATCAGGATTTGGGAAGGAGTGGTAGCAACTGTTGGTAAATGATAAATTACATAGTCCAAATGCAACCATTATGACGCTCTATGTTTTCTTCTAAGAACTACCCAGAGGCCTGCAGAGTCAGGACCCATTCTGTGGCTGCGTTTCTCTGGATACCTGATTTGGGCCAGGTTGTCATGCCTCCATCAGAGCAGTGAGCTTTTTGCAGGTGTGACTAAGACTGTGGCAGTGCAGGGGTGGTGGGGTTTGTTGAGTGAAGACTAATTTCCTGCAGGAGCCAGCTGTTGCCACAGAGGGCCTGTGGGGGACCAGCCCATGCACCTCAGTCGAAAGGTCCCGAGTAGGGGGTTGGTGTCAGCGCAATATCTCTAGGAAAGAAGATGGACAAGACAGACAAGACAGACAAGACAGACAACATGAATGGTGGAAAAGCCACACTTTATTAAGATAGCCAGGGTCTTATATATCATGGGTGATTACATCATTCCTTTAATGGTTACATAGTTCAAGGTCCCTGAAGTAAAGACATGCTCCAGAAAAGGTCATATTTATCAGGACAGTAGTAAATAACAGGAACAATCAAGTCATTACAAGAGAAGGATTCCCTAATAATAGTCTGGCTCCAAGCAGAAGATGAGCCTGAAGAATTCTATGAGGAGATTTACATTTCTTAAGGCCCTTCATCAGTTATTCAAGGGTAAGATGCTCATCCATTAACAAGCAAAACTTTGGCAGACAAATAAGGGAAGGCTGGAGTTACTGATTGACCCAAGTTGATTCAAAGCCTAAAAGTATATGTCTCTTTGCAAAGCAATGAGAAAATCATAGACAGGATGAACAGAAGCCACATGTGCGCTCTGCGGGAGGGTTTTTGGCCTCCTGGGCCCCAACAAGGGCCGAGAAGTTGCTGGTGGAGACTGTTCCAGGTGAATCATGATCTCGGTGTCAGTGTTCTCTTACACCAGGGCTTGTCAGACTTCCCCTGTAAAGGGCCAGATAGTATATATTTTAGGCTATGTGGGTCAGACAGTCATTTGCAGCTACCCAGCTGTGCTCTGGTAGTGTGAAGGCATCACAGATGATATATAAATGAATGAGCATGCCTGTGTTTCAGTAGAACTTATTTATTGATGCTGACTTATCGAAGATTTAAATTTCATAATTTCATAGGGCACAATTTTTTCCGCCACTTAAAAATGTAGGCGATCCAGCCGTGCTGCACGGGAGACGGCCCTGGCATGCTGCGTGCGAGAGGCAGTGCAAGGTGCTGAGCGCGAACCGGCTCCCAGGGAGGTACGGAGCCTAGGGAAGAGGAGAGACTGAAGGGAGACTTAGCCCGCGGTGCCACCGAGAGACAAAATTTCCATTCACAGCCGCTGGGCGCAGGGAGAGAAATTCGACCCCCTCGGCGGGCTGGCGATCTGCTGGGCCTAGCCGCCCACAGACCTCAGGTAGAGCCAGGGAAGCGCTGGCTCCCCCGTCCCCCTGCACAGCCCCGACCAGAAAGCGGCCTGACTGTAGGAGGTTACTTTGGCAGTGGTGGAAACATTAAAGGGATTTGAAGGCCTAAGGGACTTTAGAAAACTGAAACAATTTGACCCGCCCATGGCACGGGGAGGTTGGACGCAAGAGAGTGGCTGGCAACGCGTGGTCTGAGAGGGACTTGAAGCGCCACCATTCTTCTCCCATCCACTAAGGCGGGGCCTCAGAGACCAGACCCAGAGGCCCTACATACATTGAACCACGCCCATCCACTCCGAAGAGCTGGATTTTTCTCTTTGTGCTACTTTAAAACTTTTTTCTTTTTTTTTCTTTCAATTTTTTCTATCCTAATTATTCTTAATATTTAAGCTTCCACAATTTTCCCCTTGTTTTCTCTTTTCTATTTCCCTATTTCATCCTTCTCTTCCTATTCCTCCTGGAGACTGGGAAAGACCAACATTTAACACTGCTGTGATTAGATCAACCCTGACCATCCAGATATTTTTTGCTTATCTCATTCTTATCTTTATCCTCCACAGGTTTTAGGCTCTCAGACTGTCCTTTATCTCTGGCTGTCTCTGTACTCCCCGCCCCCCCCCCCCCAGGTTTTTTTCTTCTTCTTTCTTTCTCCTTTCCTGTCCTCTCTTTTCTGTCCTGCTCCCTTTTTTTTTTCCCTTTCCTGTTTGGTTTCCTTGTTTACCAGATCTATCAGTGCATTTGCGTGCTTGTGTTCCCTGTGTGTTTGTCTGTTTTCCTTTTCAGGGCTACCTCAAAAAACAGGTCTAAGCACACATAGTGGACAGCCTCAAATATCACTGAGTAATGAAATATATTAATTACAAGCACAAAAAGAGAAACTGAGAGACACCATTAAAAGAACATCTGAAATGATGAGCCCTGGACAGTCAAAGAGCCTCCTTTAATAGAGCCATACTAACAGGTGCACAGTGCAGAAAGAGCTGATAAGACAGAAAGCTAGCCAAAATGATGAAACAAAAGACCTTTCCTCTAAAGAAATTCCAGGAAGAAATCACAGCGACAGAACTGCTCAAAACATACACAAGCAACATAACTGAACAAGAATTTAGAATGATTACCATAAAATTAATCGCTAGGCTTGAAAAAAGCATAGAAGCTGTCAGAGAAGATATTGATACAAACACTAGGAACCCTCAAACTAGCTGTGATGAGATAAAAAAAAAAAAAAGGCTATGAATGAGGTGAATAAGATGGAGGCTGCCAATGCACAGATTGAAGAAGCAGAGAGGAGAATAGGTGAATTAGAAGACACAGTTACAGCAAAGGAAGAAGCTGAGAAAAAGAGAAAGAAATTGATACAGGAGCACGAAAGGAGAATCAGAGACCTGAGTGATATAATCAAATGGAACATATCTGCATCATAGGAGTTCCTGAAGAGGAAGAAAGAGAAAAAGGTCCTGAGGGGGTGCTTGACCAAATTATACATGAAAACTTCCCCAATCTGGGGAACGAGAAAAAAATTGAAATTCAAGAGACATACCGAACTCCCCTGAGACGTAATGTAAACCGACCCTCAGCACGACATATCATAGTGAAACTGGCAAAATATAAAGATAAAGAGAGAATTCTGAAAGCAGCTAGGGATAAAAGGGCCTTAACATACAAAGGGAAACCTGTCAGAGGGGTTACAGACCTATCTACTGAAACTTGGCAGGCCAGAAAGGAATGGCAGGAAATCTTCAAAGTGATGAACAGGAAAAATATGCAGCCAAGAATTCTTTATCCACCAAGCCTGTCTTTCAAAATAGAATGAGAGATAAAGGTGTTCCCAAATAAACAAAAGTTGAGAGAACTCATCACCATCAAACTAGCCCTACAAGAAATCCTAAGAGGGACTCTACGAGAGAAAGGTAGCAAAGAATAAAGACACCAGAGACATCAATACAAACATGCACTCTACAGAGAACACAATGAATCTAAACCCACATTTTTCAATAATAACACTGAATGTAAATGGTCTGAATGCTCCAATCAAACGACACAGGGTAGCAGAATGGATCAAATCCCAAAATCCATCTATTTGCTGTCTACAAGAGACTCGCCTTAGACCTGAAGACACCTCCAGATTGAAAGTAAGGGGATGGAGAAATATCTGCCATGCAACTGGATGCCAGAAGAAAGCCGGAGTAGCCATACTTATATCGGACAAACTGGACTTTAAAGTAAAGGCAGTAACAAAAGATGAAGAAGGACATTATTTAATAATTACAGGGTCTCTACATCAGGAAGAGCTAACAATTATAAACATCTATGCACCGAGTTAGGGAGCTCCCAAATACATAAACCAACTAATCACAAACAGAAGCAATCTTATTGATAAGAATGTGCTAATTGCAGGGGACTTTAATACCCCACTTACAACAATCGATAGGTCAACCAGACAAAAAAATCACTAAAGAAACAATGGAACTGAATGGCACACTGGAACAGATGGAATAGATATATTTAGAACTCTGCATCCTGAAGCTGGGGAATTCACTTTCTTCTCAAGTGCACAGGGCACATTCTCCGAGATTGGGTCATTAAACAGCCCTCCATAAATACAAAAGAATTGAGATCATACCATGCACACTCTCAGAACACAATGCTATGAAATTTGAAATCAACCACAGAAGGAGTCTGGAAAACCTCCAAAAATGTGAAGGTTAAAAACTACCCTACTGAAGAATGATTGGGCAAACCAGGCAATTAGGGAAAATGTGGAAAGCATTCTTAGCTTATGGCCCATACAAAAAGTTGATGACACACTGGATATGGCAATCCTGACTCTCTACTATATTTGCTTGTCAGGAAGATTTCCCAGGAGTGGAGAGTCTCAGACAGAAGACAAGGGCTGGGGTGTGGGGGAAGTGTAGAGGGGGACATCAGAACAGTGAATTCCCATGAGGGAGAAAAGTGTGCATGTCTGTCTGTGAATGTCAATGTGTGTGGTGGTAGGGAAAGAGACCAGAACAGGGGACCTTTGGGTGCTAATAAAAGGGAGGTACATTTTGATATGACGTAAGGAAGAAGTTTTTAACATCTGCCTTGCCTAAAAATGCAATGAGCTCTTTGTAATGTAACTGAAATCATTGTTAGGGGCATTAAAGGAATTTTCGTGTATCATAAGCAGTTTTTAATCCTTTCAGGGCTATATTTTCTGAATATCCACCAACATCACCAACCAGAGGTTTATTGAGCTTTATTTCCTGGTTCATGTGAGGGAAAACAAGAGCCATATTGAATGTGCATTTTGGCTTCTTTGCTCCCTTTTGAGCATTACTAATGTACGAGTTGGACTAGATTATCACAAAAATCCTTTCCCACACAGTCATGATTTTACCGGAGCATTTGCTCCACAGTAAAAAGGTGGGCATGAAGATTACCCTTCACAAGTTTGGTTCACGGTTTTCCCCTTGAGGATAACAGAGTTCAGGAGAATACTTTTCTTATGGTATATGTCACGTTCTAGGTTTTTCAGTACCTCCACATTTTGGAAGAAGAAAGAAAATTATGGCCCCCTTTATGCCAAGCACAGCGCTTTGCATGCTTACATTCATCATTTTATTAATCCTCACAACAACCATATGATGTAAGTATTATTACTGCCATTTTTGCAGATGATAAAACAGGCTCAGAGAAAATATATAACTTGTTTTAAGACACTTAGTTATTAACTCATCACACCTATTTTCAAAGTGCCTAGTCATTGTCTCAGTTGATTCTTTGATGCTTTTCTCAACCCCAGCGATTAATTTTATGACAAGTTTTTAAATTCTTGATCCAGTATGTTGTCTAGATCTGCCTTGAGCAGTTCTGTGGCTGT
>NC_043707.1:39180054-39184021 GCF_006229205.1 Suricata suricatta | reverse complement strand
ATTAGGTGATTAACTAGTTGTTACTTGTCGCTCCCTGGTGGTCTAGTGGTTAGGATTCGGTGCTCTCTAACTGGTTGTTACTTAACCTTCTAATTTCTGTGTAAGTCTAATTACATGAAATAGAAGTTGGGGTTTTGATTTTTCACTTTGCTTTTCTGTTTGGAGTGTCATTGTAACTACTGAATTGTAAATGATGGAAAATAATTGCATATGTTAAAAAATAAATTGTGTCATATTAAAAAAAATAAATAAAAATAAAAAAAATAGTATAAAAAAAAAGACTCTTAGTTATTAAGTGGAGAAGATGGGAGTGAAACTCAAATCTGCTTCTTCCTAGGAATAGCCATGGAGTAGGGGACTATTCGTGTCTTAGAAAAGGCAGGGTTTGCAGCAGCTCCTGAGGAATGGAGTGTTTGACCTAAAAGAAAAACAACCCACAACAGCCTACCAACAAACAGATAAAACTGGTGAAGATCAGCAGGTGGAGTTTTCTTCCCATCCCAGTGTGCTGGCTCTGCCCTTGTCCTTAAGGAAATGTTCTTATAGCACCATCTGCTGGGTCTTAGGAAAAGTCTACAGAAAGTCTTTTCCTGCCTGCTCTTTCTTCCCTCTCCCTTCACATCCCGTATGTAATTCCTAGTGATTCTTCCTAGCTTAGTGTTTATGAATGAGGAGTCTGCAAAAACCAGGACATAACAAGCAGAGGATACTGAGGCTCATGACTGGGTTAAGGGGAGTCAGAAGAAGCTAGCTATAAATTGAAACTGGTCAACAGGTGTTCTTCCTTCTAGGTACAAGAGTCATTTTTCTCTTCTCTTAAAAAACAAAAAATAAATGCATAATCTTACAGCTTAGCATCTATTCTCTAGGGAGTGGGGCCAGGGCACAATGATCAGTCTTTCAGCTCCAGCCCCAGGCCCTGGAGCATAGTCTGCTTGAGTATTGGTCTTCTTCAGCTGTTCCTCTCTCCTGTTGGTATTTTCCCCTTTCTCCTCCAGGTTCTAAAAGATGCTCCAGATGCTGGGAATTCAGAGCTCATTCTTACCTGTATCCTCTTATTTATTCTGTCACTATCTTTCTCTAGTGTGTGTTCATCTCCTTAACTTGCTGTCTGATGCTTTGATTGGCATGACCACTCAGAGCCTGCATCCCTTGTTGCTGCCTACGTGAGGCTTTCTGCTTGCAGGCTTGGTCGATCAATAGCAGGCGGTTTGAGGAGTGATGAAAATGCTCCTTGGGCGCCCTCCAAGTGTTATGTGTAGGTGACCCAAAACACGTGCTAGCGCGGGGGATATTGGGGGGGGGGGACAGCTGAGCTTCAAGTATGGGGAAGGAAGAGCCGAGATGTAGATAGAGAGCCCTTGGGTGTTGGGAGTCAGATACAGAGCCTTTGCCTGTGTGTGTGTGTGTGTGTGTGTGTGTGTGTGTGTGTGTGTGTGTGTGAGAGAGAGAGAGAGAGAGAGAGAGAGAGAGAGAGAGAGAGAGAGAGAGAAGGAGGGGTATATATTTTTAAATTTTTATTTAAAATTCAAGCTAGTGAACATACAGTGTAATAATTAGTTTCAGGTGTACAATATAGTGATTCAACACTTCCATACAACACCTGGTGCTCATCATGACAGGTGCTCTCTAAATCCTTGTCACCTGTATCACCCCATCTCTCTGCCCACCTTACTATCTCTTTCAAGAGGGAGGGATATTTTAGTGTGAGTGTGATGAGTATGACACTGGTCAGGCCCACTTTGCCTCTCTGATTTCCCTCCAGCTCTTTCCTCATGAACTCTGCTGAAGCCACACTGCTTCCTTGCTATTCTCCAAAACCTCCAGGGGTTCTCTTTACTCAGGATTGTCTTCAGGAATGCTTTCACACCGAATATCCACCTGATTTTATCCTTTATTTCCTTCGAGTGCTTGCTCAAGTGTCACCTTCTCAACAAGGCCTGCCCTGACCACTTTGTTTGGCACATACTCCTAACATGCTGTATGGTTGGCTTATTTATTATGTGGGGGTTTGAGCAGAGGAGAGACATGACCTGACTCACTGCTGTGGTGATGTTTGACCCTAGGGAGCTGAGGTAGAACAAGGAAGATCAGTCAGGTGACAGGCAAGGGAATGGATGTAATCAGGGCCTAGCTTGGATGACTGTGTGTACGGTGGTGTACACACTAGGAAAAGCAATTGAGGAGAAAGAGAAGGCTTGAGATGAGAGGAGTGATGATGAGTTGTCATCTAATTTATTCCCATCTTATCTTTCTGCCCCTTCATAGCCTAACTCCACAGCACTCCCTGTCCATCACTTTCCATTTACTTCTCGACACTTCACAATCTGGTTTTTGCACCTTTCAGGCCTTCCTGAGGCTCCTCTGCTTTGGCCAGTGCTTAAATGTTTTTGTTCTCCAGAGCTCCATCAATAAATTCTCTGTGTGTGTGGTCAGTTTCCAGCCTTACAACTTATAAAGTTGGGTAGTGGAGCATGAAAGATGCAAGACATATTGTTCATAAATTTGTATTGGAATTTTTTTATGCATTTGCATAGTATGAAACCAGAAGCTTGGAAGTTAAATCTGTAAATAAACTCAAAGGAATTCCAGTCACAATGATGTGATGATGCTGTAACACCCAATACATCTCCCTAAAGGGTGGTGTATAATATTGAAATTTGCAGAAATTTTATTCTTTTTATTTTTTATTTTTTTGTTCAACCAGTGTTCCATAACTGTGATTTTATTTTATTTTTTATTTTTTATAATAGTTTATTTGTCAAATTGATTTACATATAACACCCAGTGCTTCTCCTCACAAGTGCCCCCCTCCATGGCAATCACCCCCTTTCCTCCTCCCTCTCCTCGGTCAGCCCTCGGTTGTTCTCAGTATTCAATAGTCTCTCATGATTTGTGTCCCTCTCTCTCTCTAACACTCTTTCCCCATTCCTCTCCCCATGGTCCTCTGTTAGGTTTCTCCGGTTAGACCTATGAGTGCAAACATATGGTATCTGTCCTCCTCCTGACTTATTTCACTTAGCATGACACCCTCAAGGTCCATCCACTTTGCTACAAATGGCCAGATTTCATTCTTCTCATTACCATGTAGTACTCCATTGTGAATATATACACCATTTTCTTGATCCACTCATCAGGTGATGGACATTTAGGCTCTTTCCATGATTTGGCTATTGTGGAAAGTGCTGCTATGAGCATTGGGGTACATGTGCTCCTCTGCACCAGCATTTCTGTATCCGTTGGGTATATCCCTAGCAGTGCTATTGCTGGGTCATAGGGGAGTTCTACTGATAGTGTTTTGAGGAGCATCCACACTGTTTTCCAGAGTAGCTGGACCAGGTTACATTCCCACCAACAGTGTAGGAGAATGCCCGTTTCTCTACATCCTCACCAGCATCTATAGTCTCTTGATTTGTTAATTTAGCCACTCTGACTGGCATGAGGTGTTATCTCAGTGTGGTTTTGATTTGTATTTCCCTGATTTTGAGGGATGCTGAGCATCGTTTCATGTGCCTCTTGGCCATCTGGATGTCCTCTTTGGAGACATTTACGTCTTCTGCCCATTTCTTCACTGGATTATTCATTTTCCGGGTATAGAGGTTAGTGAGTTCCTTGTAGATTTTGGATACTAGCCCTTCATCTGATATGTCATTTGCAACTATCTTTTCCCATTCTGTCGGTTGCCTATTAGTTTTCTCGATTGTTTCCTTTGCAGTGCAGAAGCTTTTCATCTTGATGAAGTCCCAAGAGTTCAGTTTTGCTTTCATTTCCCTTGCTTTTGGTGATATGTCGAGTAGGAAATTGCTGCAGTTGAGGTCAAAGAGGTTGTTTTCTACTTTCTCCTCAAGGGTTTTGATGGTTTCCTGTCTCACATTCAGGTCCTTCAGCCATTTTGAGTTTATTTTTGTGTATGGTGTAAGAAAGTAGTCTAGTTTCATTCTTCTGCATGTTGCTGTCCAGTTCTCCC
>NC_043707.1:39154184-39179954 GCF_006229205.1 Suricata suricatta | reverse complement strand
GCCATACATTTGTGGGCCCAGTTCTGGGTTCTCTATTCTATTCCATTGGTCTATGTGTCTGTTTCTGTGCCAATACCATACTGTCTTGATGTTCATCTTTTGTTACTGCCTTTACTTTAAAGTCCAGTTTGTCCGATATAAGTATGACTACTCTGGCTTTCTTCTGGCATCCAGTTGCATGGCAGATATTTCTCCATCCCCTTACTTTCAATCTGGAGGTGTCTTCAGGTCTAAGGTGAGTCTCTTGTAGACAGCAAATAGATGGATTTTGGGATTTGATCCATTCTGCTACCCTGTGTCGTTTGATTGGAGCATTCAGTCCAATCAGATAACAATGCTTACAGATAACAATGCTATGAAACTTGAAATCAATCATAGGAAAAAATCTGGAAAACCTCCTAAAATGTGGAGGTTAAAAACTACCTACTAAAGAATGACTGGGCTAATCCAGCAATTAGAGAAGAAAATAAAAAATATATGGAATGAAATGAAAATGAAAATACAACAATCCAAACTCTCTGGGACACAGGAAAGGCAGTCCTAAGAGGAACGTTCATTGAAATCCTGGCCTATTTCAACAAACTAGAAAAAGCACAAACTCAAAATCTAATGGAGCACCTTAAGGAACTCAAAGGGGTGCAGCAAGAGTATCCCAAACCCAGCAGAAGAAGAGAAATGATAAAGATCAAGGCAGAAATAAAAAATATGGACTCTAAATAAGCAGTTGAGCACATCAATGAAACCAAGAGTTGGCTTTTTGAAAAAATTAACAAAATTGATAAACCTCTAGCAGGCTCCTTTGAAAGAAAAGAGAGAACACCCAAACAGACAAAATTATGTATCTGTTACAACCATTCCCTTAAACATACAAGCAATCATTAGAGATTACTATGAAAAATTATATGCCAACAAATTGGACAATCTAGAAGAAATGGACAAATTCCTAAACATACATGCACTTCAAAATTCAAACGAGAAGAGGCAGAAAGTATGAACAGACCAATACCAGTGAAGAAATCGAATCAGTTATCAAAAGTCTCCCAACAAATAAGAGCCCAGGGTCAGATGGCTTCCCAGGGGAATTCTACTAGACATTTAAAGCAGAGCTAAGGGGTCCCTGGGTGGCTCAGTCAGTTGAGCCTCTGACTTGGCTCAGGTCAGATCTCATGTTTGTGGGTTTGAGCCCCGTGCTGACAACTAGCTAAGAGCCTGGAGCCTGCTTCTGGTTCTGTGTCTCCTTCTCTCTCTGCCCCTCCCCCTCTCATACTCTGTCTCTCTCTGCATCAAAAATAAATAAAACATAAAAAAATTTAAAACAGCTAATACCAATTTTTCTCAAACTATTCCAAAAAATAGAAATAGAAGGAAAACTTCCAAACTCATTCTACGAAGCCAGCATCTGATTCCCAGATGAGACAGAGACTCAACCAAAAAAGAGAACTACAGACCAATATTCTTAATGAATACAGATGCAAAAATACTCAACAAAATTTTAGCAATCGAATTTAACAGCATGTAAAAATAATTATCCATCATCACTGAGCCCTGTAGGGCTCAGTCAGTATTTGCAAATCCATCAATGTGGCATATCACGTTAATGAAAGAAAGGATAAAAACCATATGATCCTATCGATAGATGTAGAAAAAGCATTCGGCAAAATACAGACCTTTCTTAATAAAAACCCTTGAGAAAGTCAGGATAGATGGAACTTAATTAAACTTTATAAAAGCAGTTTATGAAAAGCCCACAGCCAATATTATCCTTAATGGGGAAAAACTGAGACCTTTCCCCCTGAGATCAGGAACACAACAGGGGTGTCTCCCAACTGTTGGGAGAGCTGGACAGCAACATGTAGAAGAATGAAACTAGACCACTTTCTTACACCATACACAAAAATAAACTCAAAATGGCTGAGGGACCTGAATGTGAGACAGGAAACCATAAAAACCCTTGAAGAGAAAGTAGGAAACAGCCTCCTCGACCTCAATCACAGCAATTTCTTACTTGACACATCCCCAAAGGCAAGGGAATCAAGAGCAGGAAGAAACTGTTGGGACCTCATCAAGATAAAAAGCTTCTGCACTGCAAAGGAAACAATCAAGAAAACTAATAGGCAAACGATGGAATGGGACAAGATAGTGGCAAATGACATATTGGATAAAGGGATAGTGTCCAAAATCCACAAAGAACTCACCAAACTCCACACCCGAAAAAAAAAATCCAGTGAACAAATGGGAAGAAGACATAAACAGATCAACAGACACTTGTCCAAAGAGGACATCCAGATGGCCAACAGACACATGAAACGATGCTCAGCATCACTCATCAGCAGGGAAATACAAATCAAAACCACACTGAGTTAACACCTCATGCCAGTCAGAGTGGCTAAATGAACAAATCAAGAGGCTATAGATGCTGGTGAGGATGTGGAGAAACAGGCACCCTACTGCACTGTTGGTGGGAATGTAGCCTGGTGCAGCTGTTCTGGAAAACAGTATGAAGGCTCCTCAAAATACTATCAATAGAACTCCCCTATGACCCAGCAATAGTACTCCTAGGGATTTAGCCAAAGGATACAGAAGTGCTGATGCATAGGAGCACATGTACCTTAATGTTCATAGCAGCACTTTCTACAATAGCCAATTCATGGAAAAGAGCCTAAATGTCCATCACCTGATGAATGGATCCAGAAAATGTGGTATATATATATATACAGTGGAGTACTACATGGCAATGAGAAAGAATGAAATCTGGCCATTTGTAGCAAAGTGGATGGACCTCGAGGGTGTCATGCTGTGGAGAGCTGCCAGAAGAGCTGCCAGGGGAAGAGATGTGTGCCTTGACCTAAGATCGGCCACCTGCAGGGCAGGACACTGTTATCATTCTCAGCTCAAGGCCGGAGACAGCTTGGCTGGACTTTCTTATTGGCTCCTCAGATACACTGTGCTAAAACTGCAGCTTCTGTTTTTCCTTTACCCTAGCCTTTTCACGTGACCCTGTTTCTTAGCAACTGACCTATGCTTTCTGCTCTTTATAAGATGAATGTGTTTTCTCAATAAATTGAGGCTTAATCAGAGACTTTGTCTTGCCTCCATTCTCTGTGCCCCCTGCCCCCCAATTCTCACTCCCTCCCTCAGGACCTGCGTTGACTGACCTGCAGGCCGGGTCATCATGCTAAATGAAGTAAGTCAGGCAGAGAAGGACAGATACCATATGTTTGCACTCATAGGTCTAACAGGAGAAACCTAACAGAGGACCATAGGGAGAGGAAGGGGGAAGGAAAGAGAGTTTGAGAGAGAGAGGGACACGAATCACGAGAGACTCTTGAATAATGAAAATGAACCAAGTGCTGAAGGGGAGGGAGGGAAGGGGTCTCATCGTTATGGAGGAGAGCACTTGTGGGGAAGACCACTGGGTGTTATATGGAATCCAATTTGACAATAAACTATATTAAAAATACTAGACAAACTCCTTGCTATTATTATCTTTGTGATTTGACCCTCATCAACCTTTTTGATCTTAATTAGTACCTTTATCCAAACCCTGTTGATGATTCTGTAGACATACTGACTTTTCAGCTCAAAAGAATGCCACATTTGTTCAGCCTGTGCATTCCCAGGGACCTTGCCCTTTGATTTGACTGTTGGTTCTGTGTTTTCTGCATTGATGAATTTTTAAAAGTTTTTTATTTTTAAGTAGTTTATTGTCAAATTGGTTTGCATACAACACCCAGTGCTCTTCCCCACAAGTGCCCTCCTCCATCACCACCACCTCTTTTCCCCTTCCCCCTCCCCTTTCAACCCTCGATTCATTTTCAGTATTCAGTAGTCTCTCAGGTTTTGCGTCCCTCTCTCTCCCCAACTCTCTCTCCCCCTTCCCCTCCTCATGGTCCTCCATTAGGTTTCTCCTGTTCTCCTGTATGTTTATTTATATTAGAGAGAGAGAGAGAGAACGAGCAGAGCAGGTGCTGAGAGAGGAAGACACAGGATCTGAAGTGGGGCTCAAACTCATAAGCCAGGAGATCATGCATGACCTGAGCCAAAGTTGGATGCTCAACTGAATGAGCCACCCAAGTGCCCCTGAATTGTTGACTTCTGTTTGTAATTCCGGTCTCTACTCAAATGATGCCTCATACAAGTAACTTTACTTCCTATCTAGATATTCTGACACCTTTATTTTCTTTATAAATGTTATTACCATTTGAAATTTGTTTAATGTCTGTCTCCCCTACAGAATGTATAAACTCTGTGAGAGTGATTTTGTCTGTCTTGTCCTCTACTATGAACTCAAAATCCAGAATGGAGCCTTGCTTATCATGAATGAACAAATGAATATTTTTATTCATGCAGAGTCTTCTTTGTTATTCCTTAGCACATTGTTCACATGTTTCCTTTGCATGCTTAGCATATTGTTTTACATATAGGAGGTAATATACTAAATTAGAGTTGCCATTTATGGGATTATCTCATGTGATGAGTGATCTTTATGAAGACTGTTTTTTTCTGTATCTCTGCAGCTTTTTCATCTTTGGGTCTCCAGCATGTATCAAAGTACTTACTTAATGTTAGAACTCAATAAACATTACCTGAATAAATGGGATCATTAAATTAGAATTAGATGAATCATTGGATTAGAATTTAGCCATTGCTTATCTAGATAATAGAGAATCATGGGATTGGTCTCCTTGGATCAGCTTCTACCTCACTGAAGACTTGTCTAAATTATCATACAGCCAAAAGGAGTAGGAGGTCACAAGAATTTCCTGCATGTTTTAGATTCGATAATGCAGGAAGCAGTATGACTCATCTGTTCCACAGTAAGAGCTATAAGATATTTACATAAAACTGTCTGGTAGTCAACAATGCTGATCCTCTTTTGGCCTACTATGTCTTAGGGCTGTATAATGTAGCAATGCAAAGAGAGTGTAGAGCAATCTCAGAGAAGGCACATCTCTGTCCCCAATTTCCTCTCTATACAGGCTCTTATGATAACAGAATAACTAAAATAAAAATAACCTAAGCATCTATTGATGTTATGCCTTAGAACACATTCTTAGATTTCTACTTTGGTTTATACTGAGTAGGAATAGTTGGATACATTCCCTTTTACCTAGTTTACCAAAGGTGCAAGTAGGGTATGGAACGAAGGAGCGGGCAGGATACTGAACGTTGAGAGAGTGACTGTATTATAGCAAATAGCTAAAGAGCCATGCTCAGGAGGAACCTCCTTTTATGAACTGTTCTGATTTATTCATAATCATATTCTGATCCACCAATATCCACCTTTCTTTCTCTACTGTTTATTTCCCAGCATTTTCAAGTATCCATTTCTGCTTGTGTTAGCGACTTCCAGATTTAGATTGACATTAGTTCAGTATAAAAGAAATTTCAGAGAAGGCAGTTTCCTTGTGTACATCTGTTGTCCCTTGAACTGTCTTGTGTCTTCCATATTGAGTTAACAGGTCCTTGATGTATATTTGCCCAAGAACAGCAGTCCTTGAACTGAGAGTGGTAGAATATGCCCCTGCAAGGATGATCTGAAATCCAAGAGAGAAGTGTTTCTTTGTTTATAAAGTAAAAATTCCATCTATTCATCTGTTTGTGTCACAGTACACATGAGGCAAAATGTTTCACATCATAGATTTGTGGTATATATATACAATGGAGTACTATATGGCAATGAGAAAGAATGAAATCTGGCCATTTGTAGCAAAGTGGATGGACCTTGAGGGTGTCATGCTAAGCGAAATAAGTCAGGCAGAGAAGGACAGATACCATATGTTGTCACTCACAGGTCTAACAGGAGAAACCTAACAGGGGACCATGGGAATGGGAAAGAGGTGGATAGATGGCAAACATATCTGTAAGATTCAAGATGCATGAATGTGGGGAGCTGCAAAGATTCAGCTGCTTGGCCATTTACTAGCCCGTAATGTCACTCCCTGAGGGGAGTTGCAAAAAGAGGCAGGGGAGCGCCACTCCCTGTCAGGAGAAGCCAGAAAAACAAAGATCAATCGCCTACCGGCAGGGTGGGATCGGCCCTTCACATGCTGTGCTAAAAACTTCAGTTTGTTTCCTTCTTTACCCTAGCTTTGACCCTGTTTCCTAGCAACCGGCCTAGGTCAGCTGCCTTGTTCTCCCGCCTAAAAACCTTTACAAGAGACAGTGTTTTCTGAATAAAAGAGAGGAGGCTTGATCAGATACCGTGTGTTGTGTCCTTACTCTCTGTGCTCCCCCTTCCTGCCCTTTCTCTCCCTCTCTCAGGATCACGAACCTGCAAGGATTTTCCGCCCCGCCAGCCAGCGAGGGCCATGACACATGAAGATTTTATATGCTGGAATGGAATGGTGTGAGGCTTTAATTGAAGTCATTTGAATAACGATAGATGTTAAAAGCTGAATTTGGGAATTAAAATAACAATATAAGCACAAGATAGAAAATACGTATTTTAGTGGCAATATATATGAGACTGTGTGTGTGTGTGAGAGAGAGGAGAGGGAGTAGAGGGAGAGAGAGAGAGAGACACAGAGAGAGAGCACGTGAGAGAGAGAGAGAGAGAGAGAGAGAGAGAGACAGACAGACAGACAGACAGACAGAGAGAGAGAGAGATTACAAGCAGGGAAGGAGCAGAGAGAGACAGGGTGACAGAGAATCCTAAGCAGGCTCTACACTGTCAGTGTAGTGTGCAAGACTCAAACTCACAAACCATGAGATTCTGACCTGAGCTGAAATCAAGAGTCGGATGCTTAATCGACGGAGCCACCTAGGCACGCCTTTACTTAGATGTTTAAATGACTGAATCCTGGAATAGTGAACCATATCCCCACTGAAAACTTTTTCTTTTCTCACTGTGATCAGACAGAGTGGCACAGGTGTGCCTTAGTCACGTTGACTTGCACAGTGAGGCCACGATTTAGTAAGGGGTGAAAGTGAGCAAACTCTCCAAAGGCAGAGGTCAGTGACAAGTAATAATATATACGATTTCAGATGGTTGTCGTCCCATTAGCAATTCTGTAGTCTTCCTGCTTGATGAACTGGAAAGGTAATAGCCATTCTGCTTCTGTAAGGTCTCTGTGATGCTGATATGGCTCCGTCCTGGTTGGTCATGGGAAATGCCCTTTGAGATGTGTGACCATAATCGTAGGAGTGAAGAAGAGTTGCAGTTTTTGTTGAGTGGTTTCCTGAAGAAGCTGTTTGTTACCACTGAAGGAAGAGTGATTTTGAAGTTGATATTCCAGGTAAAATACTGCGCTGACCTGGAGCCCGGAGCCTGCATCAGATTCTATGTCTCCCTCTCTACCTGCCCCTCCCCCACTCATGCACACATGTGTGCACACTCTTGCTCTCTCTCTCAAAAATAAATAAACATTCCCCCCAAAATTTAAAAAAAAATAACCCAGGTCAGAGGGTGTTTTAGTCTCGGCAAGATGATGGTCAGGCTGAACCCACACAAGTTTTGAAAGTTGTCTCTGGTGTTGCTCTCTGTATTCACTAGCATTCATTTGCTAGGTGGTGTTCTGCTCTCTGGAGGTGAAAGTGAGCCAGTTAGGGCAAGGAGAGTTTATAAGTTGGTAAAATACCCAACACATTCAATCTTTCTTCACTGCTGCATCACTTGAGACATGGAAGGAGACATTCTTACCAGAAATGTTTGGAAAGACTGGAAAGTGAGTACTTTGGGAGGATGTCTCTATGGTTAAATATCAGATACCTCCTTGTGCCTATTGAGGCAGGTGGGAAGAGCACAAAGAAGAGCTAGACCTCATGAAGGACTCTCCTGCCTCCCCTACAAACCCCTGGTGGATCCATGTTCTGGAAGGATCAATTTAGTTCTGTGTAACTAAGGGAAGTACAATCTAGGAGAAGAGTTTCAGTATCCAGAGGTCATCATTTCATTCACAAGCATTTTTTGAGGGCCTATCTCATGTAGAGCACCAAGCTAGTCATTGGGTGGGTTATAAGTATGAAGAAGACATGACCTCTGTCCTTAAGTAGTTCATAGTCTAATGTAGGGTGTAGATCATGCAGCACCCGCCTGGAATATGAGGTAATGATTCTAATCTAGGTGTTTTCAAATTACTGTGGAATGACAGATGAGGGAGTACCTCGTTCTTCTCAGAAAGATCATGGGGCGTCTCCCAACGTCTCCCAAGAAGTGTTGCAGAAGCAGACCCTCATTTGCTAAATTCTTCCGCTCCTCACTGTGTTCTCAGTGCTTTGCAGAATATTGGACATGTAGCCGTAGCCAGTACTTAACCATTGATCACACATTCTAGACGGTGGGAGCATCCTGAGAAGGGCACTGATTCTCCCAGTGTTGGTAACTGTTTGTAGCCTAGTGGAGCGAGGCTGTTGATGGCGTGAGAACGAATGTGGGAAATGGGCAGTCAAGGCCACATGAGAAAGGTCTCAAATGTCATGCTAAGGAATTTGAAGATTATCTGGTACCTCAAACAGGACTTGAAATGTTTTTAAAATCAAATTAAGCTAAAAATGTTTGAATAGATAATATCTACAAAAGGCATAAAAGGATATACAGAGATGAATTTCTTTCCTACCTCTGCCTGTCACTGCTGGGTTTTACTTAACCAGACGCAATCAGTGATAGTTTTACCTGTAACTTTCCAGAGATAGTCTGTGGACATCTAAACAAATACTTACATGTAAATATTTTTCCATTCCCCCCTATAAATGATGGCATATATACTTTTCTGGAACTTAACTTTTCTCACTTGATACCTTTTGGAATTTGTACTAGCACATAAAGAATGTCTTTATTCTTTTTATGCTGGTCAGTATTCCATCATGTGGGTGCGCCATGCTGTCTGAAGTGACTGGGAACAGGGGGGTGTTCTTTCGTTCTGCCTTCATTTCTAGCACCCTTTCCCCCTCCCCAGCCTATCTCTCCTTTTAAGAATCTTCACACTTTGAACCATGGTTTTCTGGTGATCTCTTGCTTACCTCTTGGTAGTTTATCATTTTCTCATCCATCATCCTCTATGACCTTTCACCCCAGTCATTCTCTGGACTCTGCCCAGACGTTTCATCCCTGATCATCATTATTGATCTGGCTTTGCTAGGACTCTGTCTTTGCTATACTGCTCTCACCGAGGTTTGATAGAATTAGTCAGGAGGCCTGAAATAGGTGGTGAGGGGAGGATAGAGTTTGTGACGATTGATTATGCAGTCACCAGCATATAATTTGTTTTTTTCCAGCCCATGTATAGGTTGAGGGACAGTATTCAGGAAATAATGACAATAGTGTCAAAAAGTATCCCGAGCTGTGAATCGCTCTGCAGCCAGAGTACTCATGGAGATGGAGTTCCGGAAGTCCTTCGAGGGTGGCCTCACGTCAGCAACAGGGCATGTTTAGGCTGAAGCTATAGATTGCTCAAGTAGTGCAGGTCTTGTCATGGGGAAGCCTGGCTCAGTGTCTCTGTCAGCATTTTCTGATTCTCTTTTCTGCCTCTCTTCATGGTGGTTGCTTACACAGCGTCCTGTCATTTCCCAAGGATTCCTCTCTATTTTAAGATGTCTTTTCTATTTTAGGGTGTCCTAAGCAACCTGGGAAAAATCTCTTGAGGTCGGAGCTGACATTTTTAGTGGTGTGCTCAGTGGTGAGAAGCATACCAGGGCAACCGTGTGGGACCTAGGGCCTTTGACTCTTGACTGCCTGAGGGTGAATTCCCTTCCCTCCTGGGGTGCTCCTCAAGGGAGTTAGGATGGTCTTTGCTCCCTCCCTTTGTTCAAAATGTTTGATCTACATTCCCTGAAACCCAGCTCTGCTCCCACATTTTTCTCACCCTTTCTCTCTTGGAAGTATTAGTGCTGATGCACAGTATATGTCTGTCACCCAAAATAATTTTTGCTGAATTACACATAATTTCTATATCATATACCTATATTTCACTTAATATTTCAATTTTCCTTATGCAATTCCTGTCCTTAAGGAGTCTTTTGAGGAAAGTTTGGATGATGGTGTTGACTTAACATACCTGTCGCTACATTGGAGTCCCTCTTGTGTAGACCTGGCCACAAGCCGGCCTAGAACTATACAAATGTTCTGAGGTCGGCCCACCTGGGTTTGCTCCGAGCTCTTTCCTTCCCTTCTATGTGACCTCAGGCAGCTACTTAGCCTCTCTGAGTCTGTTTCCTCATTATTAATATGAGGCTAAAGTGCCTGTTTTAAAAGGTTGTTGAGTATTAAATAAGCTAATTATGTCAGCTATCTGGCACATTACCTAACATTTTAGTTATATTAACATTCATAGATATTACTGTTCTATAATAACAGAGTTCAGTTGCCAACCTGATGTTGGCTGTTTTAACTGTGTGGATGTATGTACTTGTATGTGTTTTCAAAAGGAGAGGATTTGAGAATGTAAATGCCTTTTTCAAGACACTTCTCCCTTTGCAGCTTATTTGCCTGGAGGCCCCGTGAGGAACAGCGGGGGAGCACAGTGTGATCTGGGTCTCGTCCTGTCCCCTCTCTAAACCTCAGAAATCACCATAGGTCTCTTATGGCTCTCCGAGCACAGCTTCAGGGCAGTTGTGGCTTCTGAGTTGAGTTCCTCCAAGTAGTGCTTTTTGCTTTTAATCGGATTTCCTCTGTATTTCCAGATGCTGTGAATGAAGGCCTTACCGGAAAAACATAGCTAAAGAGCCAAGAACACAGTAAGGAGAAATAGTAGTAGAGAAATGAGAGGAGGGTGGGCATGACTATGCTCCTAAAAATTTGCAGTTGTGCCTTCTTTTTGTCCCTGATTTCAGATGTCCTATGTTAGGTGCTCTCTTTCTTCCAAATGAAAGATGATCTGCTATATAAAGTCACATTATATCTATTCAGTGAGACTTCATTTGGTGGTGGGGGGGACGCAGTTAAGTACCTGGCTGGGGTTTTGCAGGCCTGTGTGTAGGAACTTTTCAGCAGGGGAATGTGTGTCTGTAGGCCCTGAGTCCAGGTGCAGCCCGCTGCGCCCTGGCCCCTCTGAGTCCAGCTCTAGCCTGCACCTGCAGCCCGCTGCGCCCTGGCCCCTCTGAGTCCAGCTCTAGCCTGCACCTGCAGCCCGCTGCGCCCTGGCCCCTCTGAGTCCAACTCTAGCCTGCACCTGCAGCCCGCTCTGCTCCATGAGCATGAATCTTCCTTTCTTTCAAGGGCTTTAGTCGCTGGTTATTCTCTCCTTCTCTACCATGCCCCTCAGAGGTCAGCATCCCCAGACCTAATTCCCAGGTGCTTTTTGTCACCCTTTAAGCTTCCTCACCATCCTGGAGTGTTCTTCTTCCCTCTTAAGATTATTTCATGATCTTGCTGGGTTAACTGTATTTTGTGCCTCAAACCTTTTGGCATCTTGAGGTCCTTAGCATTCAGGGCACTGAAATCTAAGCTTGCCATGTGGGATTGAAGGTAATTATCAAGGAGTTCTCAGATGGCCAGAGGATGCCTCAGAGAGGGAAGCCTAGGGGAGGAATACAAGTTAGCATTTGGTGGGCAGGATGGGAAGAGTGGGGAGGGAAAGCAAGGGATTCAATCTCTTGACCTGGTCTCTGCAGCCTCATCTCCCTATATTTTTCTATGAGCCTTTTATTGAAGCATAATATATGTACAGAAAAATGCACAAATAACTAAGAGTATAAATTGATGAATTTTCTCAATGTGAACTATCCATGTAACCAACACCCAGATTAAGAAACAGAGCATTACCAGCACCCCAGAAAGCCCCCAGTTGTGTCCCTTTCTAGGTACTCCTGACTCCCCAGGAGACGATTAGGCTAACTTCTAACACTGTAGGTTAATTTTGCCTATTTTTGTACATAGCCATGGTTATTCATTTTCATCGTTCTGTTTTATCACAGTGTATGAACATGTCACAAATTATATATTGTTTCTGCTCTTGGATATTTGGGTAGCTTCTAGTTTTTGACTGTTACAAATGGTGAGGCTATCACATACATTTCTGTACATGTGTTTTGCTTAATATAAGTATGCAAGTTTGTTCTCTTCATAGTTTGCTGAGAGTTTTTAACCACAGTGCATATGGACTTTTGTCATAATACATTCTTATTTTATTATTGGTAAGTGACCTATTATGTTTCCAAAAAATATGTGGAAAGTATGAGGCTAAGGCAGAGAAGCAATAAGTCACAGTCTTCACCATTGGTTGTTTAATTTGAATATTTTTGCAGTCTACTCATTTGAACTCATGGGCCCATGGGACATGTCAGTGCGTTCAAGAGCCTCTGAGTCCTGAAGGGCAGACAATGATTGTAGACAGTCTCTGTTCCCGGTCCAATTCCTGAGTTGTGTAGGGATGTAGTATTGCACATGGCCAGGAATAGAAGTCTTAGAATTTTACTGCCAGGGATTAAAATCTGGTCCCAGTCTTACTTCCTGTATGTCCTGGGGCAAGTCAGTTACCTTATTATATTCTAATTGTCTCATCTCTGAAATATGGATAATAACAGCACCTACCTCAAGGTTATTATGAAGATTAAATGAGTTAATCCATGTATAACCCCCAGCAGACTGCTTGGCATGTAGCAAGCAGTCAACATATTGTACAACACAGTGGTGGAATGTGCTACAAGATGTTACCGGTGCAGCTTTGGACTCTGGAATCAGACATCTAGGCCTGTAGCTGGAAGTCCTTGGAGAATTGTGACCAGCTGTTATAAGATTAATTTGTAACACTTCAAAAAGTCAGAAATTTTAGCTTGGAGATGAGACAGATTTTTGGTTGAATCTCAAGTGAAGTAAATGTCTTAAGGGGCCCTGACTGACTCAGTCAGTAGAGCGTGTGAGTTTGAGCCCCATGTCAGGTGTACAGATTACTTAAAGTTAAATAAAAGTACTTAAACATTAAAAAAGATAAAGTGGTATGATTCAGCTGTTGAGAAAGTAGTTGCCAAGGGAAATGAGTGTCTTAACTCTCTGTCCAGTGCTTAGCAAATGGTAGGCAGGCAAATTTAAGTTTTCCCATGGTTTTTCTCCCATTTTTTCCCACTATTTTCACCCAAGAAGCTCAAGTACTTATAAAATACCTAATCCCTAAGAATAAAATTGCATTGTAGAAAGGCTAACCAAAATTATCTGTGCAAATAATTGGAGTTTAATAAAAAAAACGTACTTGTTTATGAACTAAAAACAGAGTTAGTTTCACCTCCTTTTCATTCTGCCAGAATCATCAGAACCAATGGTTTGTTTTTCTTCTATGAGGCCTTTCTTTTTTAACCTAGAATTGGAGACCATCTTCCTGTATGCATGCTCTATTGAGAGTGCCAACCTAAACTGGACTAGTTTTGTTTCTAGTTAGGAGGACATGGAGATGACTTAAAGAAAGGCTACAATTGAGAATTTTATTTGGCAAGAAGCTTATGTTGACCAAAGCTTGGTGACTGAGTACTCTCTCTTATTTTATTTTATTTTTATTTTTATTTTTATTTGTCCTCTGTAAATCCTGGATCACCATCTCTCTCTCTTTATTTCTTGTACTGTAGAGAATGGTTGTAATCACCAGTGGATGATTGGAGCTGTCCTCAACATCCCCAACTGAGGAAAGTTCGACTCATGTCCCTTGATGTCCAGTCCAGACAGGACACTAGAGTTCTTCCCTTCTCCACTCCTAGAAGCAAGACAGTCAGTTCCATGCTCTTCTCTCTTAAACTGCCTGAAGGAACAAGGACTTGACTTTCAACAAGCTGCACTAAACTTGGTTTCACTCACTCTCTCTGTTCTGTGAGTGACCTGGGCTTGACCTATGTTGTTCCTTCCTGACCCCTTTGTGTTCCCTTGAGTGACCCCGCTGTCTCCGTTACTCCACTTCTGCACTCTCTTTACTGAGAGGGGGCTCTTACGCTTTTCACTCTTTTCTCTTGTCACTTTGACCTCAATGCTGATTGTTACCAGTGTTAGACTTGTCATCGTCAGTCCTGAATTTCTGTAAAACAATAATATTTTATTGCTCCATTTTCTCCACTCTTAGCATGGACTCACAGTAAAGTACTTGTAGCCTTTGCTGGGGTCTCTTAATGAGCATTCAGGGGACTTTAGTGTATAACACTGTTTGGCTATAGCTCTAGAAAATTTTTCTTTTCCCTATCTTTACTCCCCCAGTTCCACCATATCCTAGCTGGTCTGGAGCCTTTCTGTGCTTTTAAAAAATGTACAAATATGCTGTTTTTATTTATTTTTAGAGAGGAATAATGACTTGCCTATTTACTTACTAAGAATGATATTACAAAATGTTCAAGCAGTGAAGAAAACTGTAAAAAAGAAATTAATACATTACTTCACATCCCACAACATAGAAATAACTAGTGTTATTCTAGACATATTCCTTTGCTTATATACAAATGGATGCCTTGATGGATAATAGACAAATAGACATATAGGCAGATAAAGAAAAATGAGATTTTATATTTTGTGCTATTTAAAATAAAGTTATTAAATTTAATTTTACATAAATTTCCAGAAGAAAAAGAAAATGAAGTGAAGATGGAATAATTTCTGGCCTTTAGATAAATATTTCTTTATTGCAAGGGATTGTAGTTTTTTGAATAGTATTCTACTGTTAAGAAAAAGAATCATGAAAAACCTTCAGACGCAGTAGTTCATGTTCTAAAACACTAAATGTTTCAAGTTTTGACCTATTAATTGGCTTGGTTAATTGTGAGCAATTTTCCTCTTCCTGTCACCTACCTCTCTCATCCTTCCTATTCTTTCCAATAAAAGAATAAAGTAATGTTGTCTATAGATTTAGATAACAGCATGTGTGTATATACACATCTATGTTGTTTTGTTATATATGCTGTTATCTGAATCTGTACACATTTTTATTCTTTTTCAATTTTTATATATAATTATATTACATGTTAAGATTTTTTAATATTTATATTCTATTGACAAAAATAATTCTCATAATTGTTAGCCTTCTATTAAACTGTCTCCATTTTTTAATTCTTTGGAATTCATATTTGGGTTTTATATGTTTGAATGATAGCTTCACAGATGCCATTACTCTGAGCTCTGTGACATTTGAGACCATCTGCCACTTGAAGGACCCTGGCGAGGCACTACGTTCTTTATCACACTTTCCTTCAAATGCTGCTTTTGCTGGCCTTGAATTTTGGGTAACAAAACTTGAGTCTGATTTTGTGCCTTGGGAAAATATTCTTTTTCTTCTTCAAGGTTTGGAGAATTCTTTAACTTTTAAGCTTAGTAATTTCTTTAAGTTTATTTATTTTGAGAGAGACAGAGTACAAGCAGGGGAGGGGCAGAGAGAGAGAGAGAGAGAGAAAGAGAGAGAGAGAAAGAATCCCAAGCAGGTTCTGCAGGTTAAGCACAGAGCCAGACATGGGGCTCAAACTCACGAAATTGTGAGGTCATGACCTGAGCCAAAATCGAGAGTCAGAGGCTTAAACGACTTAGCCACCCAAGTGCCCCTAAGTTTAGTAATTTAATTCAGATATGTCTCCATGTTGGTCATTTAATATTGATTTTTTTTTCTGGCTCTATGATGGGCCCTTTCTTGGTATCTAGCTATTTTTTATTCTGGGGAGTTTTCTTTGTTGTTTATCTCTGAACACCTTCTCTAGTCCATTTGTTTGGTTCTTGCCAAAGGTTTATCAACTATCTTACCATCTTTAAACTTCTCGTTGGTAACTTTAAGCTCTCTGTCACTTTTCTTCACTTTCAATAGGATTATTTTGTCTTTTCACCCTGTTAGTAACTTGATTTTCACCTTTTTCTTCAGTTTTCTTCATGTGTTAGGGTTGCAAATGGATTGTTACTCGAGATGTTTGTCTGAATTCCTACAAATTTAACTTATAGCAGGCTGGCTTTCTGGGTGCTTTATTGTAGATAAGGGGTTGGTTTCCTGGTCAGGTTTCTGCAGTTTGTAGGTTAGAGTTTTATTATTTTTTTATTTTGAGAGAGAGAGAGAGAGAGAGCGAGCGAGCACGAGTGTGCAAGCTAAGGCAAGCCAGAGTGCACGAGTGGGGGAGAGGGGCAGAGGGAAAGAGAATCTTAAGCAGGCTCCAGGCTCAGCATAGAACCTGATGTGGGGCTCAATCCCATGGTCCTGGGATCATGACCTGAGTGGAAACCAAGATTTGGATGCTCAACCAACTGAGCCACCCAGGTGCCCCAGAGTTCTGTTTTTATAGATGGTCTGGCCATTGTCTGGATGAAGGTAGAATCCGGGAAATGGCATAAGTCACTTCCATTTTAACTCTGTTGGCCTAAACAGTCACAGGACAGCCTAGACCAAGAAGAGAGGAAATAGACTTTACCTCTTGATACCAGGAGTGTTAAAGGATTTGTGGACATTTAAGATCTCTCACAGGGTGCCTGTATTTTACCCCTGGAAATATAGTTCTTTTCTTACTCTTTCTTTTGAGAATTCTTCATAAAGGATTTAATGTGAAAACCGACTTATCTCTCTCAGCTGACACCTTATGAACTCTGTTCCAGGAGGATAGATAACCGAGGATACACACAGGAGAAACGTATACTCCTCAAGGTTCAGCCTTAAACCCTGTCTGCTGTATTATCCAGACGAACTCTGGGACCAGAGAGAACTTTATGAATTTCTTTTAGCCCTTTAGTTTAAGACCTGGAAGAGCAGCTAGTTCAGGAGCTTGTTTTCGGTTTCCTCCTCCTATTCCCACTCTGATTCCCTCTTGGCATTTTATACTACCAGGGATCTCAGAATGTATGAGAGGTCCAGTGAGAGAGAATTTTCAGCCTCTTTATACCATCATGGAAAGGCCTGCCTCCTGGTCCTTTTGGTACCAGTTTATTCCTGAATGATTTCAGGGTTCCCTGGGTGACTGTGGAGTGAAATGGGAATTTGGCAGTGTTAAGGGGAGCTTCACTGTGCTTTACACATCAGGGGAGCCTAAAGGGACCAGGTCAGAGAAGGGGTTAGGCAGGCAGATGATCTAAAAAAGTGAGGCTGCCTTTCGTTAGAAGGCACGAGGGGTGTAAATGTACAGGCCAGTATCAGCCCAGCCAGGGGGGGGCGGTGACCTTATTTCTCAAGTATTGCTGATTGTTACCAGACGATGCTAATCCACAGATGTCTTACAATTTGAAGAGAAGTCTTCTTTGATGCTGTCCATGTTTTTATGTGGAATCACCTAAAACGAACTCAGATTCAGAATACTTGAGTTAACATGGTGCAAGCCAAGTAGAACACATCTGTAAGCTAGATTTGGCCTGTGGGTGACCAGTGCATCATCTCTGGTTGGCATGTGATTCACCTTTAAAGGTCTTAGAGAGTGCATTCACTTATAAAAGCGTTGCTTTTCCACCTCAGAGGTGCTCTGTCTACTTAGAAATCCAGTTCAGAAATCCGGCAGATTACCCTCCTGCATGATCACCACCTTCTATCTGTCCCTGAATCCTATCCATTGTATCTCTGTCATGTCTTTGTCACTCCGTACTGCTTTGCTCTTACTGACTAGATATTGCGGCAGTCTCCTAGCTGGTCTTGCCAGGGATGTTACCCCCTTCCTATCTTACCACCAAGATAATCTTTTAAAGTGCGGATCTAGGGGAGCCTGGGTGGCTCAGTCGGTTAACCGTCTGACTTCAGTTCAGGTCATGATCTCAAGGCTCGTAAGTTAGAGCCCTGTGTCAGGCTCTGTGCTGACAGCTCAGAGCCTGGAGCCTGATTTGGATTCTGTGTCTCCCTCTTTCTCTCTGCTCCCCCCCCACCCCAACTCATACTGTCTGTCTTTCTCTCAAAACTAAATAAACATAAAAAAATAAAATGGGGGGCCTGGATGGCTCAGTTGATTAAACATCCAACTTTGGCTCAGGTTGTGATCTCAGGGTTCATGGGTTCTAGCCCTGCCTCAGGCTCTGTGCTGACAGCTCAGAGCCTGGAGCCTCCTTCAGATTCTGTGTGTCCCTCTCTCTCTGCCCCTCCTCTGCTCGTGCTCTGTCTCTCTCTGTCTCTCAATTATAAATAAAAATGTTTAAAAAATTAAAAAAGAACAGATATCTAATCATGTGACTTCTCTGTTTAAAACCCTCTGTTGACTCTTCCTGGCAGAAGATAGAGGAGTTAAGGTGGCAGAATGGCAGGGGGACCCTAGGTTGCCTCATCCCTTGAGACAGCGAGATAATTATCAAGTCATTCTGAATGCCCAAGAAACCGGTCTCAGGACGGAGAGAACAACACTGCACATCTAGAGGTAGAAAAATGGTCACACTGGGGAAGGTAGGAGCTTGCAGAGATGTGATTTGGGGGAAAAAGAATCTCAGGTGCTGTAGAGGGAGGGGGCCCTGATCACAGGGCAGGGAGGGGGGAGTGCACACAGGGGACAGCACAAGAGAAACACTTGACTGGGAGACTGACAGGGGCTTATAACTTTATAACCAAAGGCTGGAGTTTAGAAGTGCACACCGTGGAGGATGTGGAGACAGCAGGCACAGAGGGGCTCCCGCGGAGGAGGGCAGAGGCCCTGGAGCACACGGCATGGTCTGAGGAAGCCCTGAGTTCACCGGGAGAGAACGTTCCCCCTTCTTGGAGTGCATTTGGGAGAGGTGGCACTGCCTCTCAGGGGACCAAAGAGGAAGGGGATGCCATTCGTTAGCAAAGGGACAGAGACATCCGCTGAGGGCAGCTAACCTGGACGCTGGTGCTTTGCTGTGTTTTACTCTAAACTCCAAGCTCCTGTGTGTCTGTGCAGTTGCCCTTCTGGGACCAATGGGCGCCAGCACAGCCCAGTGAGACCTTCCCCGTGAGGATCATCGAGGGTCCCCGATGTGCGGGGTATCTAAAATGTGGAGTCTGGAAACTCAGCTGGTGTGCCTGAGGTAAAACACAGGCGCATGGAGCTGCAGGGCAGGCCGATGGCCCCAACGCTGACAGGATGGAGGCAGGGATATGAAGGAGGCCTGGGACAAGGAGGGGAGGGTGTTCACCCTCCTGTGAGAGCTTCCCAGACAGTAGCATTTGTGAACTCCCCTCTCCACAGATGATGGAGCGCTGATGCCATTTCCCCCTCCCTCCCAGACTGACCTCTGTGAGCAGCAGGGGCCCACAGCCGGGGCTTGAGCCACCTACGTCAAGCCTCACGGTCCTGCACTCTGCAGATACTTCTGAGCCAGGGCAGGTGGCCGGAGAGCCAGAGAGGCAGTGGGTCTGTCCCTCAGAAGGCCAGCGCAGGCCACACACAGCACGCCTACTGACAAGAGAGTGCTAAAAAGCTCCTGTTCTAGTGGAAATAGGATCAGTCCCCTTTTAACAAGCAGACGAGAACACACCTAGTTAAAACTCACCACGCGCTAGACAGAGTCCCAACACTCTCCACAACAGGCAAAGAGAAACTCTGCTGAGGACTAACCTGAGGGAAAGAACAGCCCAAACACAGCAGCAGAGGACACACAGCACACACCAAAAACACTTCCTGAAGCACCACCACTCTCAGGAGCAGAAACATAGCTACTATTGAAAGAACAGAAAGTAACAAATGTGGATGAGCATGTGGAGAAATTGGAACCTTTGTGCACTGTTGATGGGAATGTAAAATAATGTAGCTGCTATGGAAAATAGGATTGTGGTTCCTTAGAAAATTAAAAATAAAATTGCTATATGATCCAGCAATTCTACCTTCAGGTATGTAGCTAGAAGAATCAAAGCAGGATCTCACAAAGGTATTTGCACACCCATGTTCATAGCAGCATTATTCTAAATAGCCAAATGGTAGAAGCGAACGAAAAATCCACAGAGGAATGAATAAATAAAATGCGGTATATTCATACAATGGAGTATTATTATTTAGCCTTAAAAATGGAGGAGATTCTGACACATACTACAATATGGATGAACCTTGAGGACATTGTGATGAGTGAAAGAAGTCAGTCACACAAAGACAAATACTCTATGATTCTACATGAGGTATCTCAAGTAGTCAAATTAATAGAAACAGAGGTAGAATGGTGATTGCTAAATGCTGGGGGGAGGAGGAAATAGGGAGTTATTGTTTAATGAGTATAGAGCTTCAGTTTTGCAAGATGAAAAAGTCTTGGAGGTTGGTTGCACAATAATGTGAACACACTGTATACTGCTGAATTGTGTCCTTAAAAATGGGCAAAATGATAAATTTTATGTATGTGTTTTTACTCCAATTAAAAAAGAATCCAGCCTTCTTATTGTGAGTTCCAAGATGCTACATGATATGGTCCCTGCTTAATTCTCAAAAATTATTTCCTGCAAATTGTTTTCCCAACTTTCACCCCTGGAATCTCTACACCCTAGGGCACTTAGGATTGGGAAAATTTAAGGGATTTGGTTAGAAAATAATTTTTGGATTATAGGAGTAGTGAGGCTAGTTCACTACTCTGAACTTCCTTTTTTGGTATCCAATTCCTTAAAAATCATTCACACCTAAGCCTTCCAACAAAGTTTATATCATCACCTCTCTATAGCTATTTCCAGGTCATAAGTGTCAAGTTATTAATTCAGTGAACATATTTCATTCCTCATTGTTACTAATTCAGTGAATATATTTCATTCCTCATTTTATTTGACTATTGTAGGGTACATGAACTGTTGAAATGTTAATAACACTCTCTTCTTTTCAGTGAAAAGTACATAGACCTAGAAATCAGAATCAGGTTTCATATCTTGCTTCCACCACTTATTTGTATGTGACTGTGGGTGTTTAATGGTAGGTTTTCTTGATATTCTATCCTTGGTTCTCACTCTTCATGCTTTCATTTCAATCATTCCAAGAGCCACACTATAATGGCAAACATTTATTGAATGATTATTATGAGCTAGGCACCATCCTAAGTATTGTTCATGTATGAACCCAATCTTCATGACCATGTTAAGGTGGGTACTTTATTATCTATAATTTTTAGGTGAGGAACCAGGGCATAGAGATCTTTAGTAGTTGCCCAAAGTGCATAGCATATTAATGACAGAGCTGAGACTTTGCCTAGACAGCAGTTGGCTCCAGAGTCTATACTTTCAACCAGTCCAGTAAACTACTTCTGTATAGATTATTCCAATCTGAGCTCCTGTTTGACATATAGGTACATACATCCATTTGCTTGGGAAAGCTCTCCCTGAGTCTCTGGGGACTCTCAAGCTCACAATGTCCAAAATGGATCTCAGCATTTTTCCTTCTTTAATCGTATCCTTTGCCTCATTGAATGACCTCATTCTTCATCCAGTTGCTGAAGGTAGAATCCTAAAAATAACCTTGGATTCCTTCATCTTCTCTACCTCCAGATTCAATTGTTGACCAAATTTGGTTGACTTCACTGTTCAGATATGTTACTGCCATGAAGAGTGGTTCACACTCCTGTTTTATCTCTCCCTTGCACCACTGCTGTCTTACAGACAGGCCTCTCTACCTCTTGTCTTCTCTAGGCTAGAGAAGATCCCATATCATTTGGTGTAGGCATTTGATTATGGAATTTCTCTGTTCACAGGTCTTCAGTAGCTTATGTACTGGGTAAAATCTAAATAACCATTTGTAGTGAGAACTATATAGAACAGTGCTTTTTAAACTATCTGGGTATGAAAGATTAGGATTTACTTTTCTTAAGGGACTGAGACTTTCTTAAAATAATATTAAAAATGGTCATTTTTTTATAGTTGAGATATTGAAGCACCCTAAGTGTCCTTGGATAGATGAATGAATAAAGAGGATGTGATATATATAAATGTACACACACACACACACACACACACACACACACACAGAGGAATATAACTCAGCCATAAAAAAGATTCAGATCTCTCCATTTGTAACAACATAGATGGACCCAGAGGGTATAGTGCTAAGTGAAATAAGTCTGACAGAGAAAGACAAATACCATATGATTTCACTCCTATGTGTATTTAAGGGACAAATGAACAAAGAAAAAAAGAGACCAAAAATGGCCCGTAAATACAGAGAATCTGAAAAACCAAACTTGTAGATATAGGGAATAGAATAGTGGTTGCCAGCAGGGAGGGATGTTGAGGGTAGGTAAGATGGATAAAGGGGCTCAAGAGGTATGAATAGAATAAATTAGAATAAATAAGTTATGGGGATGTAACATACAGCATGGTGACTGTAGTCAATATTGTCATGCGAACTGAAAGTTACCAAAGGGTAAATCTTAAAAGTTTTCATTGTAGGGACGCCTGGGAGGCTCATTAAGCGTCTGACTTCGGCTCAGGTCATGATCTCATGGTTTGTGAGTTCAAGCCCTGCATTAGGCTCTCTGCTGTTAGGAGAGGCTGCTTCAGATCCTCTGTCCCGTTCTTTCTCTGCCCTTCCCCCACCAGTGTTCTCTCTGTCTCTGTCTGTCTCTCTCTCTTTCATAAAGAAGCTTTAAAAAAAGTTCTCATTGTCACAAGGAAAAAAATTATAACTTTGTATGGTGACAATGGTACTAGATTTATTGTGTTGATCATTTCATGCTGTATACAAATATCAGATCATCATGTTGTGCATCTGAAACTAATATGCTATTATACTTCAACCAAAAAAAATTGAGGAAAAAAATAAAATGTTTCCCAAAAATCATCACTTAAAAAAAAAAAAGAAAAAAATACAGAGAGCAAATCAGTGAGTGGTTGCCAGAGCGGAGGTGAGGAGGTGATTAAGTGAAATACATAAAGGAGATTAAGAGTACACTTATCTCCCTGTGGAGTGAGAAATATGTAGAATTATTGAATCATTATAGTATACACCTGAAAGTAATATAACACCATATATTTATTATTCTTTGATAAAAAATAAAAATGGTCACACACTTGAATATTGTACCAATGCCAAATTGTTTTATTTATTTTTATTTTAGTTCAGTTTTTTAATTTTTTTAATGTTTATTTAGTATTGACAGACAGAGAGAGACAGAGCATGAGCATGGGAGGAGCAGAGAGAAAGAGAGTCACAGAACCGGAAGCAGGCTCCAGGCTCTGAGCTGTCAGCCCAGAGCCCGATGCGGGGCTGAAACTCATGAACAGCAAGATTATGCCCTGAGCCGAAGCCAGACGCTTAACTGACTGAGCCCCCCAGGCGCCCCTGCCAAATTGTTATCTTCGCCCTTAATTCCCATGCTTACCTTGTTCTGCACCAACAGTTTGCAGACCGACAATGGAGGGCAGACCCATACTTTACGAAGCCTTGTCACAGGAGACTGAAGTCTGGTTGTGAATGATAAGCTTGTGTTGGTTACTTTCGCCTCCCTGTTCTGTTTCTGTAGCCCTCTGCCCATCGGATAAAGTTGCCATGGATTGATATGCTCTCGAGGAAGTTTTGGTGCAAGTAAGGGAGAACTAGGAAAATGTTGTCTGCACCTTAAGAGTGTCCCAGTCAAAGAAAGACTCAGACAGTTAGTTATTTTGCATGGAAACTGTTGATTCACATGTGAGGGAGTTGGCTGATTGACTTAAGGAACAGAGTCAAAAACATGTTTTCTAAGGGAAGGGGAGGATGGAAACATTGTAGCTGGGATTTGCCCAGTGACTCTTGTTTGTATCTTTTTGGCTAAACCATTTTCTCTCAGCTAGCAAAGAGGAGTGTCTGGTGATTCCCTCACTGAGTGGGCAGGGCTATGAAAGAATTTCACTTGTTTATGGGTTCTTCACAAAACGCTGAGACATTAGCTGCAGAGTATGTATATCTGGCGGTCCCCCTTGTAATGACATCTGTCATTCCTCCAGTACCTCCACCGTAGTTAGGCTAGGTCTGCACTGCTTCCCTCATTGTAATTTCTAATTCCTCAGCCTGATAGTTAGGTCTGGCTCCTCTAGGGAAGGGCCTCAGGCAGTAGCTGAACCGGCTGGTTAGGAGACTGGAGGCAAGGTGGCAAACTGTGCCACAGAAATGGAGAGAGGCATTGTCTCCACATTACGGTCTGGTATCACTCAGTGAGGCGTGCGCATTCGGCACCTTCTTTGTAGGGATACTTGGGGACAGCAGTAAAAGCAGGGAAGGAGGAAACCAGTAAGGGGTAGTGGAACTTAAACATAGACAGAATATTGTTTGAGACCAATTAGAAAAACAAATGAGCCGGTTTGTTGCTTTTCATTTAATACCTGCCACACTGGGGATTATTTAAATCTTGGCACTTAATTAAACTTTACCTTGATCTGTTCAAGTAAAGGTGAAGGAGATAGCTTTTGTAAAGTGCTTTTATAAAACTCAGGAGTTAGGAGACTTGAGGACTAATTGCTGTTTTGGTATGGATTATTTTTGTGACAACACGTCTGCAGAATGCGAGCACTGGACTAGACATTCTCTAATGTTCATTCTGGTCTGATATTACGGGGAAGGAGAAGGTGGGGATGGTTCTCACACAGGGACACTGCTTCTAATGGTAGAACTTGTTCACATTTTTGCTGTTCTCTTTATTTCATCAACTGCCAATGTCATGAGTTCTCTGTGTTTTCCTTCCAGGGTGAGAGGGTATTTTCTTTGTTCCTTTGCCTTCGTCAAGGTATTTTAGCAAAAATTCTCTGCTTTCATTAATCTCCATTGGAAAACAACTACTGTCTTTGCAAGAAGCACCTACAGTTAGTAATTTCTATGTACTAATCTTGGTTGACTTGGCTAATACCCTCTTGGGTTGATACTTGGGTAATAATGATGGTGCAATTCATGATTGAGCTCAGTCTTTTTTTCAACCTGAAGGTGACTATGTGGGACAATGATTATGTTAAGTTCTTTCTTCTTGGACTCCATATTACTTTTGATGGTGTATAAATGCCATTTGGTCACATATCTTTCCAGTGATATTAGAAAAAGATATAATTTTGCCATTGGGAAGTAGTTGTTTTCTGGGATATAATTTTCTGGGATGTATGACAAATAAGCATAGAAGAGACACATTATGACATATGCCCAATTGTTTATTTTCAAACTTTATGCCGTTAACTTTTTTGATTTTAATGAATCCAGAATAACATAGAATTCCATTGACAGGTTAGTCCAGGAAGATTACTGAGCCCTGATAATAACACGGAAGCTTTGGCCACTAGAGCACTGATTTTATAGTTTTGGCCCCTGTGATATTTTTGGCAAAGATCAAGCCAACAATCCACAAAGGTCCTAAAATTTAAGCTCACAAAACAAACATGCTTACTTGAACCCCAAACACCCAAAATACACTGTTTTCTAAATTTAGATCTAAATGACATTGATTTCTACCATTCACCATTTCCAAACCAAAAGTATATCTCTTCCTAGATAATAAACAAAACTATACCCAAGGGAAGAAATTGTGTAACGTAGTTAAAATAAAATGATAACATAAACCCTTTGTATGCATAAGGAGAAGTTTCTTAATGTAAACTAAGGTCTTGTTTCACTTACCTACTCTGAGGATTAATTCTTTTTCTATTGGTTCCTCACACGTAATAGTATCTTTCAGTCAGACCAAAATCGAACTTTTTTCAATAATCACTTGACTGACTGTATGAACCTGACTGCATATTACCGTCTGATATATTGGAAGTTATAAATTCATCTCCATAGTAAGATCTGTCCCTAAATCTCACATGAATACAATCATAACTTACAACACCATACTGAGACTCTCCAAATCCTGAATCAGACTGCTCATAATTTTCTCTTGACCCTCGAAGAGACCTTGAGTGCTCTGAGCTGCCACGCGCATTGTCCTGTTGTCCCCTTTGACTGGACCTGGACCGTTCCTGGACTGACACTGACTGAGCATCTGAGACTTCTGAATGTCCTTCGCTGTCGCTGGCCTGACTGGTACCAGATCCCTGGTGTCTGCTGTGACCAGATCCA
>NC_043707.1:39151025-39154084 GCF_006229205.1 Suricata suricatta | reverse complement strand
TTAATTTTCTTTTTTTTTTAAAGCACACAACTGTATTTTTTTTATAATAGTTTATTGTCAAATTGGTTTCCATATAACACCCAGTGGTTCTCTCCAAAAGTGACCCCCTCCATTACCATCACCCGCTTCTCCCGACTCCCTCCCCTGTCAGCCCTCTGTTCATTTTCAGTATTCAATAGTCTCTCATGACTTGTGTCCCTCGCTCTCCCCAACTCTCTTTTGCCCTTCCTCTCCCTATGGTCCTCTGTTAGGTTTGTCCTGTTAGACCTATGAGTGCAAACATATGGTATCTGTCCTTCTCTGCCTGACTTATTTCGCTTAGCATGACACCTTCAAGGTCCATCCACTTTCCTACAAACGGCCAGATTTCATTCTTTCTCATTGCCACGTAGTACTCCATTGTGTATATAAACCACATCTTCTTGATCCACTCATCAGGTGATGGACATTTAGGCTCTTTCCATGATTTGGCTATTGTAGAAAGTGCCGCTATGAACATTGGGGTACATGTGCTCCTGTGCATCAGCACTTCTGTATCCCTTGGCTAAATCCCCAGCAGTGCTATTGCTCAGTCATAAGGGAGTTCTATTGATAGTTTTTTGAGGAACCTCCATACTGTATTTTTTAATTCTATCTTTACAATCTTTTACCCAGCCAGTCTGGTCAATTCATGCACATATTATAATTCACAATAAAAATTATATGCAATCCCACTATTATATTTTGTACTTTCTGTTTACTCTCCCTTATCTATGTTTCTTATTTTCTTCTTTCAAGGCTTCCAATGCATTGATTGAAGCTTTTTGTAAAACTCTTTTTTCTCTCTATGGTTGAGAAGCTATATATTTTACCATTTTAGTGGTTATCCATAAACTTATCAAAATACAGGTTTAACAATGGCAAAAATTAATCAACATCTATTTTCTCTCATAAAACAAACCAAGGTCCATACATGCTTTAGCTCAATTACAGTTATGCCTTTCACATTATTGTTTCCTATATCATTTTAGATTCATCTGGTTTTATAGCTCCTAAAGTAGTCATTACAATGCTTTTATAAAATAATTGCTTAGATTTATTGACATGCTTAGTAATTTCTTTGTTCACCTATCACATGAATTGAACATGTCTTAAATGTTCTTCCTTAAATGGCAAAATGAAAGCCAGTCAACAAAATTTTTTATAATATTGACAAGCTATTAAGGCCACCCTATCCAATTAAAAATACAGCATACATCATGAAATGTTAAAAATCAATGAATTATGTAAACATTCATAGAGTGTCTCAGCCTCAACACAATGGTCATTTAACAAATTAGCTTCCAGAGAATTAATTTTCATTAAATTTGTATGAAGAAACTTTTCTGCTTCTAACCAGCGGGCCTATCTAAAATCCTGCTATGCATAACATATAGACAGGTTGAGTCACTATGTTGTATACCTGATACTAATGTAACATTGTGTTAACCATATTTAAGTTTACAATATTTTAAAAATAAGTATAGAAAAATAAAATCCTGCTAAGGGCAATGGTCACATAAGTAAAAGAGACAGTCTTACCAACCACACACTGAGGTCAGTGAGATTATCTAAATATTGCTGTGAATGGGCTTAAAGGCCAAAAAAATTGTAGCTTAATAATTCAGTTAAACTCTGCATTAGGGTTAATTTTAACTACTTAGATGGTAGAGAGGAGATTTTTCAAGACAATCTTCTATACTGAAAAATGGACTACATAGGAGATTTTTTTAAAGGTGGAAATTCAATCTAATAATTGATAAAACCTTAGAAAAAGAAAAGAGAGGGACACCTGGGTGGCTAAGTAGGTTAAGCATCCACTTCAGCTCAGGTCATGATCTCACAGTTTCCAGGTTCAAGCCCCCATGTCAAGCTCCGGACTGACAGTTCAGAGTCTGAAGCCTGCTTCAGATTCTGTGTCTCTCTCTCTCTTTCCACCTCTCTCCCACTCCCATTCTGTCTCTCTCTACATATATAAACTAAATCATCCTTTTTTTTAACGATGAAGAAAAGACATAAACAAGTACATTTTCATTTCTTCCTTCCTTTAGTTCACCTTTACTACCAAAAGATGTCTACTCTCCTGGAAAACATCACTGCCATCATCAACCTATTTCATCAGTACTCAAAGACAGACAAGGAGACTGACACACTGAGCAGGAAAGAACTGAAGGAGCTCCTGGACATGGAGTTTCGGCCAGTCCTGAAGGTAAGGGATATCTGCCAGGACCCAAGGGTATATCCTGTTTGTTCTGCACAGCAATGAGACAATAACTGTGAAATCTTTGTAAATTATTACTTATGCAAAAGAAACAGACTTAATCTTAATTCAAAACAAATATTATTTTGATCTTTTTATGCCTTTAATATGCTATGCACACACCTAAATGTGCACAACACACAAACATGCATACATCTTCTGTGAAAGAAACATAAATAGTAAAAACAAAATCTGAATATCAATAATTAGTTCTTCATATTATGTTTCCTAATCTCAAGAATGTTAAGAAGGTACACTAAAGGGTCAAAGCAATGATAGATTTTAGGACACAGGGACACTAAAGAGGAATAAAAGGAATATGATTCATCCAAATTATTACTTTCAACAAACTACTATTAAAAACATACTCTTTGGGTACATTACCTACATTTTTCTGTAACTAATCATAAACAAAACCTTAGTAATTACATAAAAGCACACATGGGCCACATTTTCCTACCAAATACAAAATCACCAATTGCTCTTGATGATTCACGTGCCCATGTGGATCACTCTCATGGACTCTCCCTTTATCGCCCACATATACAGACCCCAGATGACCCAGACACTGCTGATGTCTTCATGCACATCCTTGATCTAGATCATGACAAGAAAATTGACTTCGCAGAGTATTTTCTGATGATATTTAAGTTGGCAACAGCATACTATGAGTCAAACAGAAGACAAAACTTCCACACAACTAAGCAAAAACAAAAAAAATATGTACACCTCTCACAAGATGAAGACTATGATTTAAAGGAAGACAAAGTACATGAAGAGA
>NC_043707.1:39121842-39150925 GCF_006229205.1 Suricata suricatta | reverse complement strand
TTTTCTTTCAGCTACTGTCATTTATGATGATATTCCAGACCTTGAACTTACCTGTAATTGCACTGTCCCCAAAAGTCTGAATCTCGAGAATTTCACTTTCTGACCTTCTCTTGTACTCTGATTTCAATAATTCTTTGGCCTGTTTATTAATGCTTTATGTACTCACTTCCCTTTTTACTCTGGTTAGACATTTGGTTAATCTCTGTGATTGCCCCTAGCATGTACCCTGTCTTACTTCTACTTACTGGCAAAAGCTCCAATAGTGACTTTTTTTTTTTTTTTTACTTTATCTGAGAAGAAGTCCTTGAGTTTTACTTCACTGAGAGCTTGGAAGCCAATGAAAAGAATTTCCTTACTTCCCCAATTTCTGGTCTTCCAGGCTAGTGCCTCTGTATCCATATATTTTAGCCAGCAATCATGTTATGTGGATGTACAGTCAGTGCTCCTGTCCTGTTTTGGCACTGGAAACGCTTTTGCCTACTTAAAGTGTTCACTTTTGCAATTGTTCCCCTTCTCTACTGGATGTATTCCTATATCCATATCAATGTAGCTCTTTTTATTTTTATTTTTTTTAGCTCTTTTTAAAATTAAAAAAAAATTTATTAGAGAGAGAGAGAGCGAGTGAGTGAGCAGGGGAGGGTCAGAGAGAGAGGGAGACACAGAATCGGAAGCAGGCTCCAGGCTCTGAGCTAGCTGTCAGCACAGAGCCTGACGCGGGGCTCGAACAGACTGTGAGATCATGACCTGAGCTGAAGTTGGACACTCAACTGAGTCACCATGGTGCCCCCAGAATGATCTTTTAAAAACATGCATTAGATTATCTCATTCTTTATACTAAATACTTTCCAACAACTTCTGATGTAGTTAAAATAATGTACAAATTCTACTATGCCTCTCTTTACATGGTCTACTCCATCTAGCTCTCTGATGTCACCACACACCACTGGTCCTCTTGTTAAATATGCTCTAGGCATACTAGCTTCTTTTTATTCTTTGAAACAAGTTGACTCCCTCTCTCTCCCCAACTCTCTTTCCCCCTATATATATATATATACCACATCGGGGAGAGAGAGGAATGCAAAACCTGAGAGACTGTTGAATACTGAAAAAGAACTGAGGGTTGCAGCGGGAGGGGGAGAGGGAGGAGGAAGCGAGGTGGTAGGAATGGAGGAGGGCACTACTTATGGGGAGAAACACTGGGTGTTATATGGAAACCAATTTGACAATAAAGTATTAAAAAAAAAAGAAACAAGTTGACTCCTATTTAGATTCTTGTTCTTTGCTCTGATTGGTTCCTGTTGTCATTAAGATCTCAGCTTAAAAGAATTCTCCAGAGAGACCTTCCCTGGCCTTTTAATCTACAATTCTCTCCTGCCATCACTTTACTACATCACTCTCATATTTTCTTCATTGTTCTTAGCACTAATTGGAATTATTGTTCCTTTGTTGTTTACTGGATGTCTCCTTCTACTAAATGCAAGCTCCTAAGAGTAGGGAGTTTATATCGTCACTGCTGCATAATCAGCCAAGTGCAGCAGTGGGCAAATAAAAGGCAGTTTGTATATATTTATTGAATGAATGAATAAATGGAAACTCCAGCAATGTAGAGAATATTGAATAGCTTCATAGAAAATACATTTATGCCCCATTTTCTTTTTATATCAAAGTAAGTTCGCAACAGCTCCACCAAAAATAAAGAACCTCAAACAACCGGAACATTTTGCCTCAGAGCGCACATAACATCCCATATTTCCACCTTGCTCAGTACCAAGAAGGCAAATGTAGATGGATTTCCTTTTACTTACGTTCTTCACCAGAAGAGTAAGTTGGATGTAGCCTGAAGGAGCTTTGCTGGGTGCTGAAGTCTGGGACAGTGGCCTTTTTATAGCAAGTCTGTCCAGGGAGGAGCTATCCTCTGTAGGATGGTCTGAATCATTCCTAACCAAACCCTGATCCACCCGTGTCTCCACCTCTATTTCTCTAGCAATGTGTTTACCTCCCAACTTCCTCACGTACTCATCTGTACTTGTTTTACCAAGTTCTAAATTTAGGTTTACACAAACCCCATGTACTGGATATTTTATGGAAGGTGCAGGGTCCACACCTTCTACCTTTTTTTTTTTATAACCACCACTTTGACTTGGTAGGTGCTTGATAAATATCTACTGATAAATATACTTTCTTAACTGTGACTTTAGAAAAGTAAAATATACATTTATGAGATCCTCAAGTTCAGTTTGGGGTAGAAAAACATCACAAATGCCCACTGCATGTCTCTTTTTGTCTATGAATTCGTTCTATGGTTACTGGGAGAACTTGTCATGAAATATGGTCTTCCACAAGTTATGATGACTAGAGAAGAGATAGGCAAATTTAATTAATGATTTTTCAAAAGGAAGCAAGAAAATAAGCTTTTGAGTTAGAAGAAGTGATCACCAGAAGCTAGCGTGACTTTATCAGACAGGAACCATTAATCTAATTTTATATTGTTTTTAAGGTTATTACCTTGGGATATCAGAGATATGTTCTACCTACTCTTCCTATAGGTTAAACTGTGGCTTTTTCTCACTTATTTTCATAAGTATACAGGAGGCTTCTATTCTTGGCCCCTTCCTTTGATTTCCAGACTTTTATGTTCCACAGACTATATCTCCATTCAGATGTCCCCTAGTTACCTCTGTCCATATTATTCAAAACTGAGCTCATTGTTGTGGTTTTTACCAAAGTATATTGTCCTCTAGAAGTCACACTGGTTAATGATATCCCCATTCACTGAGTGTCTCAGCTATTCCAAGTCACTTTTCATTTCTTCCGTTCTTTTACCCCTCATATGCTGCCACATCCTGCCAGTTCTCTGGAGACTTCCTTCTGCACATGCAGGGCTGTTCTCTTTCTCTAGAGCTGCAGTTTCAGTTCTGGACTTCATTATCTTTCACATGGCTGTTTGTAAAAAGTGTTGTAACTAGCCCCTCTGCTATAGGCTTCCTGATTCATCTTCTAATCTTATCATGTCATTCCCTCTTGTAGAATCCCAACTTTTTTCTAGACCTGGATACTCCTTAACAATAGACATGAATCTGTATCTTTCCAGTTGCCTCTCTTACTGTTTGTATTCTATGAGAAAGTCACTGTAGCCTAATTGACATTTTTTTGGATGATTCTTTAACGGTCTACCACTAGTTAAAATCTCTGCATGCTATCTTTACTACCCGGAGAGTCCCTCAATCTTAGCTTCTCCTCATCCTTTAAGACTCTCCGGGATCATCCCCACCTTCATAAAGCTTAACTAAAGTCTCTAGATAAATCACAATCTCCTCACATGCTTATAGTTATTTTTCCTATGGCATTGGTGATATCTTATTGTAATTATTTACTTACGTGTTTGCACCCCCTCCTTCCCCCTTTTTTGTTTCTTCCCACCCTGGTATTGAGTGGATCTGAATCATCTGTTGTATCCTATAAGAGTTTCTGGAGCATGATAAAAATAAGAAGTGCGAGGAGGTGGCCAATCTTGTTTAGGGCCAATGGGATAGAAATATGTCTGAGCTTTAAAAACTTGGGTTAATGCTCTTATTTCTAATGAGACAATCAGTTAATGTCCACAGAACACAGGTCTTCATTTTCTCTCTTTTTCTTTGTGGGTTTGTCTTTTTGTGCCAGTAGTTACTGTGTTTTTGTCTCTGTCACCATGCTGTAGTAATAAAAGTAGTCTGTATTGCATGCTTATTGTGTGCTGAGGATGTGCTAAGATTTTGCACGTATCACTTCTAACCCTCGGAACAACCCTGTGAGGTCATTATTATTGTCCCTATTTTTGAGATGAGAGAACTGATAGTGGTAAGGTGCCTGTGGTTACCCAGTGAGTAAGTTACAGAACGAGGATTCAATCCCAGGTCATTCTGATACCCAACTCCCACATTATTTCCACTATCCCACACAACTCTGGGTATGAACTTTTCTCCCTTTTTTGTTAGGTTTATTTATCTTTTTAGTGTATTAAATAGTGGTTTCTCTGAAATTACCGTGAGTCCTAGGTGAACTAACTTGTGGAGACCATTGCAGGGGTAGAGAAAGACTTGGCTGTGGCTTACAAGCTCAGAAAGGTGGAGTCCAGAGAGTGACAAGGATGAGGCAAGCTGGGGTCTGATGTTTTAACGGCAGAATACCAAAATCTTGCAGATTCATATAAATATGGAGGGCAGTCTGCTGGTCTGCTCCAAGACTGTTTTCTTGACCATGGTTACGATCATTATATCTTCATCAGTCACTTGGATGAAAATGTGGGCATCTGGCAAATAATTTTAGGATAGGCTGAAGCTCCAAGAAGGTTTTAACATGTCACAACACCGCTTAGATCTAATAATGAATTCTCCTGAAATAAGAGTAAAATTCTGACTTTGGGTCTAAATTAAACTTTGCAAGGACAGTGTAGAAGACATAAGTTAAAGGAGGGGTACTGTGATGATGGCAGTGTGATGTAGTATCCAGAAAGGTAATGCTGATTTAGGCCGCATAAAAGAAGCACATTAGCTAGAACAGAATAAGTGGTGGTGGTCTTCACTGGGCATTTGCCAGATTGTTTCTGTAGCTTTTTGTTCATTTCTAATGGCCACTTTTCAGTAACGATGTGGACAACTTGTTATGTGTTCCAAGTAAACAGGATGATTGGCCAGGTGGGTGGTAAAGGGAACTGAGTGAGAAGCAGATGGATGGGAGATGAGTGTCTGTCTTCAATTATATGAGTGACTGTTACATAGATTTAGGATTATACATGAGGTATATAAAAAAGTCAGATAAGTTGGCAAAAAACTGTAGGGAAGCATATTTTGACTTTGTATAGGGAAGAACTTTTTAATAGTCAGAATTGTCCAAACATGAGAAGAATTACCTTTGGAAATAGTGAGTTCCGTATCACTGCCTAGAGAATTTTGAATCATCTGAGAAGCTGGTAGTTAATAGTCTAGCCTCCTCATATTGTAGTTGATGACCAGCAGGTCCGATGTAGCATGGCTGGTGAATCAGAAAGTCAGGACCCAGGCCCCCAACTCAGGACTTTTCACTGTAAATCCCTTTGCTTTGTATCAGGTTATACCAGTTACTGGAGACGAGCATTAGGCCAGGGCTATTTTGGAGGGTGGTTATTAAGTAGAGGAACATTGGGCAAATGTCTAATAAGTTACTTTTTCAACCTGAGAGCTGTTATTCAAGTAAGTTTCTTTGCCTGACTTGATTCAAATGATGATTTGAACAGTGCAGTTTAATAACTGCAGGGGTGACAGGACTATCAATTCCATTTTATAGCATGAACAGGAAGATAGCACTTGACTTTCCATACCCCACTTCCTGCCAACACAGCTGATCCTTCTTGCATATTCCTTTTTTTTTTACCTTTAGAATCCCAAATAATTTCCCCTCCTAAACATTTAAAATTACTGACCATGGAACAGTGACCTCTGAGATACGGGCATATTCTCTATCCTCAGGGAGAACTTATTCTTTGTTTCATTGTTACCAGATGATTAAATGGTTTCAGGGGCACTGTAGGTGTCCACAGTTACTTATTGTGGCTGCCAGGAGTGTGTTAGAGGGTAAAGAACTCTCCCCAAAAGTTAGGAGTTATTGACAAGCACAAATTACAGGATTTCAATTACAGTCATTCAAGTGGTTGTCCCTCCCTTTTCCTATCCAATGGGCTGGAAAGGCTTTATGTTGCCATATGGCCTCTGGGCTGCCGATGTGGGTCAGATTGTCACGACTCAAGGGAACAACCCATTGAGATGGGTGACAGGCTGTGGGAGTGAAGGCGAGTTGGAATTTGTGGTTAAATGATTTCCTATAGGAGTTGTAGTCATCTCCTGGGAGGTGCTGTTTTGGGTTGGCATTTTTCCATGTTGGATATCCACTTGGATTCCTTGGCATGGTAGTTGCCATGTTCCTGCTTAGCCATACAGAGTGGAGCACAATCTGGTAAGAACATCTCTATTTGCAGCTTATATTTGCCAGGACAGAGGTGGAAGAAACAAAGGTTGATCCCAATGAAAAATTTCAAGTTGCCTTCAGTGACCTCAGAGTCTGTTTCCTTTTTAGCCTCTTCTGTGTGTGTGTATGTATGTGCGTGTATGTGTGAGAGACAGAGACAGAGAGATGGAGAGAAGGAGGGAAGGGACACTAGAGTGGGGGGAATTAAAGTGAGAAAGAGCTCTTTACAGATAAAAGCAAGCCATTTAAAAAATTTAATTCCCCTCCCCAAATTTAATTTCGATATAGTTAATATACAGTGTTATATTCATTTCAGATATACAATACAGTGATTCAACCATTCTGTACATTACTCAGTGCTCATCAAGATATGATGATGTACTCCCAATCCAGTCTGGATTGCCTTGCAGTTTTTTCCATGCCTAACATAGTCATTCCCAGGCACTCATTGTTTCTGTGAGGTATGGAGAAGACATACTGTATGTGTGTGCATGCACCTGTGTGTGTGTGTGTATTGTGTATGTATGTATGTATGCCTGTGTGTATGTGTATGCACGTGTGTGTATTTGCGTGTATGTGTGTGTGTGTGTCTGTGTGTGATTTCTGCATCTGCAGTAGATCGAACACCATGTATTATACCTACCCACTGAGAATATGTGTGGGAGACAGTCACAGAGAAAGCAATGATCAAAGACAGGCCTTTTGAACAGTGGGGACATACTCCCCAGGAAGCGCTTATATCAGTAAGATGTTATTTTTCTGAAAACCATGGTGGTTTATTAAATCATCTGTATGACTGCAGAGATCACCAGAGGCATTGCATTCTAGGGTGTGAAGGATGTATCTCTGCAGTTACTATGTTATTTTTATGAAAGTTTTCCTTAACAATTAAGACTAAAACTAAGAACAGAAAAAATGATAGAAGGAATAATAGAAAAACAACGGATCATCCCATGTAGTTAAGGGAAAAGTTTTTCTGACCTAATTTTTGAATGGTTATGAGCAAAGAGAATATGAGACCTTTAGAATGGTGATGTCGGCAGCACCGAGTATCAGCAGTAAAGGATGGGTCTTCACCCTTCCTCGTCCTGTAGAAACAATGAACTATGGTGACAGGGTGGTGCAGCACTGGGAAAACTGGAAAAGAAGGACCCAGGAGTAAGGCAGGACAGAGACACGCAAGCCCTTCTGACCAGATTGCACCGGTGTCTTCTGTTCAGACAGGGTCTAGAACAGGCCAGCAGTTACAAATCAGTGTGGAAGATTAGGAGGGCTAGAATTGGAATAAGCACCCACTCCCCTTTCTTACCTGCTCCCTTTATAGGTAGGGATATTATAGACAGATGGATAGACTGGAGTGTATTCTAGAGGGGAAACTTCTGCAGGTGTCAGAAGGAAGTTCAGATTAAGAGACAGGTCACAGTGGTCAGGGATCATTCATTCATTCAACAAACATTTGTTACCAGCTGACTACTCCCCAGTTAAGACGCTTGTCACAGCCTATCAGTGAAGTCATGCTCCCTGTCCTCAAGGAGTTCATAATCTAACGAAGAAACATTGTGACATGTGTTATAATAAAGGTATTTACAAATTACTACAGAAAGATGGGGAAGCAACTCATTCTCTTCTATTTTTAAAAATTTCCCCCAACATTATTGAGGAACTATTGGAAAATATAGTTGATAGTTGTATATATTTAAAGTGTATGATGTGATGATTTGGTAAACATGGAATGATTACCAAGATAAAATACATCCCTCACTTCATATTTTCTCTTGTTTGTCTATGTGTGGTGAGAATACGTACACGTTCTCAGCAACCATCAAGTATATGATGCTATATTACTATCGTCATCATGTTTACATGAGATCCCCAGAACTTATTCTTTTTATAACTAAGTTTTCACCTTTGACCTACATCTCCCATTCCCTGCCCACCACCCCCACCCAGCTCCTGGCAACTACATTCTGTTATTTGTTTCTATGAAATTGTTGAGGTTTGTTTTTTTTTTTTTTAGATTCCACATAGAAGTGATACCATACAGTATTTGTCTTTCTTTCTCTGTCTGACTTATGATACTTAGCATAATGTTCTCCAGGTTCATCTATGTTGTTGCAAAGGGTAGAATTTCCTTCTTTTTAATGGCTGAATAACATTCTATTGTATGTATATTCCACATTTTCTGTATCTGTTCATCTGCTGAAGGACATTTAGGTTGTTTCGATATCTTGGCTATTATTAATAATGCTTCAATGAACATGGGAGTGTAGATGTCTCTTGGAGATACTGATTTCAGTTCCCAGGAGTTGGGTGAGGTTGCTTGATCATATAGTAGTTTTATTTTTAATTTTTTGAGGAACGGTCATATTGTTTTCCATAGTGGCTGTGCCAATTTACATTCATACGCACAGTATGTAAGGGTTCCCTTTTTCCCACATCCCCACTAACATTTGTTATCTCTTGTCTTTTTGACAATAGCTATCCTAAAAGGTGTGAGGTGACAGCTTGTTGTGGTTTTCATTTGTATTTCTCTGATAGTTAGTGATGTTGAACATCTTTTCATGTACCTGTTGACCATTTGTATATCTCTTCAGATATTTCACCTGTTTTTAAATTGGATTATTTTCTTTTTTTTCTTATTTATTTTATTTTCTTCTTTCTTTTCTTTTCTTTTCTTTTCTTTTCTTCTTCTTTCTTTTCAACTTAAAGTTGTATGAATTTTCTTTCTTCCAAGATTATATTTAAATTTAAGTTAGTTAACATTTAGCATAGTATTGGTCTTAGGAGTAGAATTTAGTGATTCATCACTTGAATATAGCACCCAGTGCTCATCATAACAAGTGCCCTCCTTGATGTCCATTACCCATTTAGTCCATACTCCCTCTCATCTCTTGCCATCAACCCTTGATTTGTTCCCTATAGTTAAGTGTTTTTTATGGTTTGCTTCTCACTGTTTTTTCACTTCCCACATACTCATCTGTTTTGTTTCTTAAATTCCACATATGAGTGGAATTATATGGTATTTGTCTTTCTCTGATTGGCTTATTTTCACTTCGTATAGTTTTGCTATTAACCTCTTATCAGATATATAGTTTGTAAACATTTTTTCCCATTCTGTAGGTTGCCTTTCAGTTTATTGCTTATTTCTTTTGCTGTGCAGATGCTCTCTAGTTTGATGGACTCCCATTTGTTTATTTTAGCTCATTCCTTTTTAGAAGATCAAGAGGAGGTGATATTTGAGCTGATCTTTAAAGAATGAACTTTTGGATTGTGTGGGAGAAAATGGGGGATGGGTGACCTGGAAGACTATGTGGAAAGCCCTCAAAAGCCATGCTAAGTGATGTGGATGTTATCATATTTACATTGGAGAGCAACTGATGAGTTTTTGTTATTATTTAAATTTTATTTATTTAACATACAGCGCAGTATTGGTTTCAAGAGTAGGTCCAGTGATTCATCACTTCCATACAATACCCAGTGCTCGTCACAAGTGCCCTCCTTAATGCCCTTCATTCATCTAGCCCATCACCTACCCACCTCCATTCATCAGCCCTCAGTTTTTCCCTATCATTAAGGATCTCTTGTGGTGAAGAATAAAAAAAAATTTTTTTTAAGTTTGTTTACTTATTTTGAGAGAAGGAGAGAGAAAAAGAGAGAGAAAGAAAATGCAAGTGTGAGCAAGGGGAGGGGAAGAGAGAGAGGGGAGACATAATTCCAAGCAGGCTCCCAGTGCTGTTGGTGCAAATTTCAATGTGGGGGGCTTGAACCTACAAATTGTGAGATAATAATCTGAGCTGAATTCAAGAATTGGATGCTTAACTGACTGAGCCACCCAGGCTCCCTGTGGTGAAGAGTTTTTAAGTAGAAAAGTGACAGGACTGGATTTTTATTAAGTAAAAATAACTCTACTAAGAATATGAATGCTAAATAGAGTTTGATAGTGGCAAGGATGCAGACAATTTGAAAAAGGGAGGGGAGATAATGAGGTTTCAGAATAAGGTGTTAGCAGTGGTATTGAAGGGAAGAGATATTCAGAAGTTGAACTTGACAATGCATTGGATGTGGAGGCTCAGGGAAGGAAGGCAAAGAACAAGGGGCAATAGGTCAGAGTCTTGGGAAGCAGCTAGTGTAGGCAGACAGGTTAGGAAGGGGCAATCTCAATAAAGTAGGGTCTGATAGGTAGACAGAATTCAATGATGAGGAAGGGCAGGTGATGGGGAGTTGGTACCAACAACAGGACCTTTGAGGTCATCTTTCAGGCCAGGATTTTAATTTTAGAAGTAGGGAAGACAGAAAAATAAAGAAGAGTTTCTAACATGAGACACTCAAAGACAAAGAACCAGGCAGAGAACTTGTTACCATCACTGAGAAGCATCTAAGCTAAATTATCAGTACAGGTGATCTGATACTGATTCCTGAGCTCTGAGGAACTTCCATCCTTAAATTCCTTCTGCTGAAGGTCAGTACGTGTTCTGGATACTGGGAAATCTGAACTTCTGGCACCTGAAGGCCCTTCCATCTACTCTCTACCCATTTTTTTTTTAAATCAACTTGGACTTTAGTCCCCCACTTGCAAGTCTCCTGGTTATTCATCCATTATAATTTCCTGCCTACACCCTGTAGATTAGGCAGATGCTTGATTGATAACCCCAATGATTATTGGTATAGCTAGCTCAAGAGTTTGACTATACCTTTCTCATCCAGCCATAGCCAGGGGAGGCCCCAGAGTAGTGTAGGTGGCTTAGTTGCAGGGCCAGCATTGTGCATAGTTGAATCATCTGGGAACAGATGGGTTCAGAAGGTGAATATCAGAACCACTCTGAAGTTGTACCAGCATATTGTTTACAATTTATTCTTATAGCAAAAGTTAAAAACAGTCATGCAGGACTCTAAATTACTATATGTCCCCAAGAGTCACTGAGACCCAAGGCTCAAAAGTCTTTAAAGTGTGACTGTGAGACGAATGATACTCTTTTTGTTAATCTCCTAGATTTTCACATCAATGGTGATCTTGTTCAAGTAGAGGCAGACTCTTGTCCTACCAGCATTTCTCCTTTTTTGTCAGCATTGCTCGAATTATGACCAGATTTTCTCAACTTCTTAGAGCAATCATTTCAGGAGATTTATCTTTTTTTTAAGGATATCCAGATAACTTGGAGCAGTGTCCCCTGGGCTGGATCAGACAGCTCTTTGTGGCATCCCATATTGCTTCTTGTCGAATGGATGGATGTGTCAGTCTGGACCCCACACCATTTGTCTGTGGTGTTTTCCAGGATGACTTCTCTGCTCTTCTGTGGCAGTTCTTGAGAAATTGAGATAGTTTTCATCCTCAATTTTTGTTTAATAATTTTAATCCATATTTTGCTGATTCTACCTTTTTAACTCATTCTATCATTTTTCAAACCAGAACCTCAGGTACTCTTGCAAAGTGTACTCTGGCAATAATTAATATGTATTTATCTTTAGAGCAATTCACAGAAAACTATTTGCAGTTCTTTTTACAGTACAGATTTAGTAAGTCAGGCAATTGTTTTTTGTTTCCCCATGAAATAGTTCCAAATTAGAAGAGGTACATGAAATGATTGGATTTAAATAACACTGTGGTCACAGTATCAGAGCCCTAATTAGTGCCAGGATCACAAAATCCATGGTGTAGTTTTGAGAGCACAGCATTGCAAGCTGCACAGACTTGCCTGTGATTGTTGGCGACTCCAGTTACTGGGTCTGTGACTGAGCAGATTTCCCAACCTCCCTGAACCTGTTACCTCATCTTTAAAGTAAGGATGATAATGTACACTTTGCATGGTCATCACAGTCACTAAATAAATTACAAACAATGGTTTGGCACTCTGCCTGATATTGTAGTAGGTGTTCAGTAAATGGTAATTATTAATATTATGTAATTCTGAAATCTTATGGAATACCCAATATAAGGCATTCTTTCTTTTAAAGGCATTTTTATTTAATTATTACAGGTGTATGGTTTCCATCAAGAGAGAAGAGCAGAAAATATATATCTTTTTCTTTTCTTCTTCATGGACTTTTCCTTCAAGAGTTGACCCTGTCTCCCTGAGATTATGAAAGTTATTGAAGGTCCCGTAGGAGCAGTGTGATTTGCTGGATTCGTTTACTAACATTAGGAGGTAAGGGAGATGGTTTTCATCTGTTTTAGGAAGAGAGTAGCTTTTGATGAATAGTGAATGATAAACATAAATACTAAAAAACTTGGTGAAAATTACTCTAGGTACATGTATTGTTTGCCTCCCTTGTATACATTCTACCTTCTAAAGCAGTCCCTGATTTTCAGGTGGGCATTCTCTCAATGCCCGCTTCATGTGGTTGTGGTGGCAAGGAGGGTATACTTTTGACTTGGAAGGTGAAGAGTGCTGCTTGGTCATTACTGGAGACTGGCAGGTGGGCATGCACCTGGGCTGACTAAGGCAGCGTGGGTCTCAGGAGCGCCGGCAAGGGAGGATCATTCCATGCTCCCTCCTGCCGTATACCTTGAGATGCGAGCCTGGAGGTCTGTAGGCTACGCTGCTGCAGCCATCTTGTGGCTGTATGCCAACAGTCTGCCTGAAAATGGAGTCAGCATAGAGAAAAGCAGACCTGAGAGACTGAGGGGCTAAACCATGATGATACCCTTTGAGCCTCCGACTTAGTACTGCCTTCCAGATCCATCCAAGACGTTTCAATTACACAAACCAATACATTCTCCTTTTCATTGATCAGAGTTTGAGTTGAGTTTTGCTAATTACTTTTGACTATGTTTTGCATTTATAACGAATGTAAAAAACACCAAGATAACTAGGGCATATTAAGGAAGGAGTGGTAATAGAGAATAGGGAGAAGGAGGAATGAATAAACTCTCCCTCCATTCTTTCATAGCTCACTTTTCCCTCCAAAGAAAAGAGTGAGCCATATCAGTCACATAATACTTTATAAGAATATATTCTTTTGAGAGCAAGAATGGGGGCCTATCTGGGGATGTTGGGGGTCTGCTTCTAGGAACTTATGCAGAAATAGATGTGTGCGTCTGTGACCTCGGCACTGTTCAACTTTGGGAACTACCTGACCATCTAAGCATGGTTCCTGCTTTAGAAAATGATTTAACTGCCCCCTCGTCTAACTTTTCTTTTATCTTCTCAAGTTGGAGAACCAGAATCCAGATCTATTTGTTCTTAGGTCTTCTAATCCCTCCTAGGCCTTCATCCTTCCCAAGGATGTTCATCCCTTCTCACAGTCCATTTTAGGATCGTATACAGTTAACGATTCATATAGAATTTAGCCCTAGACGTTTTGCTGATTTGAGACTATCAGTACCCAGGATACCAAGGTCTTTTTTAAAATTCCAGTTTTAGAGATTGGAGTGGACCAGATTCTTTACTTCATGGCATATGTCAATATTGGTCTATGCAGATTCTCTTTTGGAATGGTTGATTGATGAATTCTTATTTCCATTTTTTACTCTCATTCCTCTATATCTCCCCCAACAAACAGTTGCTCTAAGGAGTTTACTTTGTATCTCTCAATGCCTTAAGAATATGCATTGTTATATTCGTGTACATAGTTTTCTTTTATATACATGTGACTATGTGGTAGATCTCATTCTGTTTCTTACCTTTTTTCACTTTGTCCATTTTGTTTTATGTATGTTTAGCCGATTACCTGTTACTGTGCCACTGTTGTGCACCATGCAGTATACCTATGCACTCCCCCAGCTATGGGTGCTCAGATTGCTTCCAGTTCCCCCACGCCAGAAACAATGCCATGATGAATATCCTCTTATCTACACCCATTATGGGTCTATGAGAAGTGTTTTCTGGAGGCCATAAACACAGAAGTAGAGTTGTTGGGTGGTAACGTGTATATGCATAATTTGGCCACACACTGAGGTCACTCTTTGGAACAGTTGTACTCTTTGCTTTCCTCCCAGAAGTGCAGGAGGTTTCCTAAACCCACGTTCATCTCTTGACACTTAGCATTGTTCAGATAGTTTTCTATATTATTTATTAGATCCCCAAATTTTGTCCATGAAGAGGTCACATATTATCATTAATTTCTAGTTAGTTTATGTTTTTATTGCTACTCTGAATATATTTATTTTTTGAAAATGGTTTTTTAATGTTTATTTTTAAGAAAGAGACAAGAGTGCTAGTGGGGGGAGGGGCAGAAAGCAGAAGACCTAGAATCTGAAGCAGGCTCCAAGCTCTGAGCTGTCAGCACAGAACCAAATGCAGGATCAAACTCACAAACTGTGAGATTATGACCTGAGCCAAAGTCTGACACCCAACCGACTAATCCACCTAGGTGCCCCTGGATATATATATATTTTAAATCTTCTGCATAGTGAAGAACAATCAATGAAACTAAAAGGCAACCTATAGAATAAGAGAAGATAGTTGCAATTGACATATCTGATAAAGGGTTAATGACCAAAATATATAAAGAACTTATAAAACTCAACACTCAAAAAACAATAATCCAATTTAAAATGGGTGGAAGAAATGAATAGACATTTTCCCAAAGAAGACATACAGATAGCCAATAGACACATGAAATGATGCTCAACATCACTCATCATCAGGAAAATACAAATCAAAATTCCACAATGAGATATCACCTCACAGAATGGCTAAAATCAACAACATATGAAACAACTGGTTTTGGTGAGGATGTAGAGAAGGAAGAACCCTCTTGCATGTTGGTGGATATGCAAATCGGTGAAGCCACTCTGAAAAACAGTATGGAAGTTCCTCAAAAGTTAAAAATAGAACTACTTTATGACCCAGCAACATACCAATTCAAAGGAATACATGCACCTGATGTTTATAGTAACATAGTCTACCATAGCAAAATTATGGAAAGAGCCCAAATGTCTATCAACTGATGAATGGATAAAGAAGATGTAGTATATATACAATGGAATATTACTTGGCCATCAAAAAGAATGAAATCTTGCTATTTGCAACAACATGGATGGAGCTAGAGAGTACATGTTAAGTGAAATAAGATGATCAGAGAAAGACTAATACCATATGATTTCATCATGTGGAATTTAAGAAACAAAACAAATGAGCAAAAGAATAAAAAGGAGAAAGAGAGGCAGAAACAGAGTTAAGAATTAAAACAGATTCTTAACTATAGAGAACAAACTGATGGTTACCAGACAGGAGAGGTTGCAGGGGGATGAGTGAAATAGGTGATGGGGATCAAGGAGTGCACTTGTCATGATGAGCACTGGGTGTTGTAGGGAAGTGTTGAATCACTATATTGTACACCTGAAACTAGTATTACACTGTATGTTCACTAAAATTTTAAATAAAAAACTAAAAAAAAAAAACCCGTCTGTAAGTGGTTACTGTTGGTGAGAAAAAGAATTAATTTTTTATGTTTAACTTACTGATAAACTTACCAAATTATCTTATTATAATAATTTATTCATTGTGTTTTGTTTTTGTTTTTAAGTTGGAGGATCATACCATCTACAAATAATGACGGCCTTTTCTCTCCTTTTTGTCCCCCGATTAATATACTTTTTATTTCTTTTTCTTTCATTGTAGCATTGGGCAAAATACCTTATTCTTTGTTAAATACTAACAGTGATATTGTCCCTGATTTTTTCTAAATGGAATGCTTTTAAAATTTCTTCATTAATTATAAGGTGTATTATAAGTTTTGATATGTAACTTTTACCAAGTTAATAAACTGCCTATTTCTAGTTTGAGTTTTTATTTCTGATGTAAATTGAGATTTGTCAAATACTTTTCTGCTTTGAGAGAAATATGCTTTTTTTCTCTTTTAGCATATTAACTATAATTAGCATATTACTGTGGCAAATTACAAACCTGGGTTACCTGATTTAGAATCAGTTTTAGATTCCTGACATAAACCTGGGTGGATAATGATATATTTTTAAACACATTGATGGATATAGTGAGGTAACATTTTATTTAGGATTTTTGAATATGCTTTCATAAATTAAATGAGACTGTAATTGTATTATATTGCTAATTCATATCTAGTTTTAGAATCAAGGTTAGTCTATTTTATAAAATTTGTTGGGGAGATATCACTTTATTCTTTTGTTCTTTCTTGCTGTTCCCCTGTGCCTTCATTTGAATATTTTGCAAATTTTTTTTACCCTTTATTTTCCTAATAAGTGTATTTATATTTTTAATTTTTAATTTTTTAAAATGTTTTATTTTTAAGACAGAGAGAGACAGAGCATGAGTGGGGAGGGGCAGAGAGAGAGGGAGACACAGGATCTGAAGCAGGCTCCAGGCTCTGAGCTAGCTGTCAGCACAGAGTCCAATGTGGGGCTTGAACCCATAAACGTGAGATCATGATCTGAGCTGAAGTCGGAGGCTTAACCGACTGAGCCACCCAGGCGCCCCCTAATAAGTGTATTTAATGCCATACATTTCCCTCTAAGGACTGTTTGATGTCTGTTCACAAATTTTGACATGCAATATTTTCATCATAATATAGTTCTAAGTGCTTTTCATTTCTTTTTATTACTTATTTTTAACCCACAGACTAGTTGGTCTCCAAAAATATAAGGGTTTTTTTTTTGCTATCCATTTGTTATTAATTATTTAATGTATCATGGTCAGAGACTATAGCCATATGATATTGATCTTTAATAATTTATTCCTTTATTGCTTGAATGGTCTGTTTTAATATATGAAGAATATATATTCCCAATTTGAGGGATGGAATTCTATATGTTTGTAATAGCTTGAGCTTTTACTCTATTTTTAGTTTCTTAAACCCAGCTTTAAAAAAAAACAGCTTTATTCATGTATGATTGATACACAAAGAACTGCAAATATTTAGTGAATACGATTTGATGGGTTTCTCCATATGCGACACTCATGATGCCATTACCACAGTCAAGGTAATAGGCATTTTCCAGACATCTCCAAATTTCCTTATGTCCCTCCTCCCTTTTCATGGTAATAACCCTTAACAGGAGATCTACCCTCTTTTTTTTTTTAATTTGAGTATAGTTGACATACAATGTTATATTAGCTTCAGGTGTATGATGTAGTGATTCTACAAGTTTATGAATTATGCTCTCAACAAATTTTGAAGTACATAATACTGTATTTTTAACTATAGGCCTTCTGTTGTATAGCAGATATTTAGAACCTATTTTTCCTGCCTAATAAACTTTTTACCCATTGAACAGCAACTCCCTATTTCCCCCGTTCTCCAGCCCCTGACAACTGTATTGTATTCTCTGTTTCCATGAGTTTTACTGTTTTAGATCCCTCCTGTAAGTGGAATCATGGAATATCTGCCCTGTGACTGTCCTGTTTCATTTAGCATGACCTTCAGTTTCCTCCATGTTGTTGCAAATGGTAGGATATCCTTTTTTTTCTTAAAGGCTAAGTAATATTCCATAATTTTATTTTATTTTTGAGAGACAGAAAGAAAGACAAAATGTAAGCAGAGGAGGGGCAGAGAGAGAGGGAGACAGAATCTGAAGCAGGCTCCAGGCTCTGAGCTGTCAGCACAGATGCCGATATGGGGCTTGAACCCACGAACTGTGAGCTCATGACCTGAGCCAAAGTCAGATGCTCAACCAACTAACTGGGCCACCCAGGTGCCTCCTGATAGAATTAAAAGTAAAGCATATTAGTAGTTAAAAGCATACCATATTGGTAAAAGGAAGAACTCACAAAGAAATATCTGTTAACCCACTTTTTAAGCACCTAACACTTTTTTTGAGGTTTATATATAAAGTAGGAATTAATTGGAATAAAGAAAAAATCCACAAATCTATAATTATAGTAGGCGACCTTTACACTTTTGTTAGAAGTCAATCTCATTAAGTGAAAAAGATATAGAATACTTGAATAATATACCTAACAAGCATTCATAAATTAAAAAAAATATTTCTTTATTTTTGGGAGACAGAGTGCAAGCAGGGGAGGGGCAGAGAGAGAGGGAGACACAATCTGAAGCAGCTCCAGGTTCTGTGCTGCAAGCTGTCAGCACAGAGCCCGATGCAGGGCTTGAACCCTCAAACCATGGGATCATGACCTGGGCCGAAGTTGGACCCCTAACCAAGTGAGCCACCCAGGCGCCCCACAGGCATTCATAATTTAAGAGCTATGCAGTTGATCCTCAAATAACACAGGGTTGCAGCACTAACTCCTGCTCAGTCAAAAATCTGCCTATGACTTTTGACTTCCCCAAAACTTAATTACTAATATGCTGCTGTTAACTGGAAGCCTTACTGATAATATAAACAGTTGATTAACATACACTTTATATGTTATATGTATTATATCCTGTATTCTTACCATGAAGTAAGCTAGAAAAACGAAAATGTTATTAAGAAAAGTCTAGGAAAGAGAAAATAGATTTACAATACTGTGCTGTATTTATAGAAAAAAAATGCTTAAAAGTGACCTGTGCAGTTCAAACCTGTGCTGTTCAAGAGTGAGCTGTATATCCAATTCTGCTTTCAACAGAGAATATGCATTCTTTTCAATAGCACATGCAAAGTGAGTAAAAATTGACAATATGTTAGGCTACAAAGGAAGTTTCATCAAGGTGCAAAAATTGTATATCAGACATACCAAAGTACTTAACTAAAATGAAAAAAACAGAAATCAACAATGAGGGATAGGTAAAACAAAATCTAAGTAATCCATATATCTTGACATATTAATTTCACACATATCAAAAACACATCTCTAGGTAATTCATGAGACACAGAGGAAATAAAAATGGAGATGCAAAATATTTGGAATCAAATGACAATGTAAGCAGTATGTTTGAAATCTGTGAGATACAGATAAAGCACTTGGAGGAGAACCTATAAGCTTATATACATCTATTAACTACAAAGAAAAATGGGAAAAAATAAAGCTTTCGGGTAGAAAAGGAAGGCAAAACAAACCTAAAAAAATAGAATGAGGAAAAAAATGATAAAAGCAGAAATTGATGGTGAAAAGCTTTGTGTCTTTCACAAAACCATAAACGTCTTTGTAAAAGAATAATAACATAAATAACAGAAGAGCAAACAAAAATAACCTTAAAGAACAATAAAAAAAACCTAACAGGAATAACTACAGGTAAAATAATAATTTCAAAATAAGTACTATGAGCAACTAAATACTAATAATGTCAAATGGATTCTTTTTTCAGAAAATATAAACCACCAAAATTCGCCCAGGAAATCTATATTTCTGATTCTTTCTATTTCAAGCATGAAAAATTGACCCTTTCATATGGCGGGAGCTAGAGAATATTATGCTAAGTGAAATAAGTCAGTCAGAGAAAGACAAAGACCATATGATTTCACTCATCTGTGGAATTTAAGAAACAAAACAAACAGCAAAGGGGAAAATAAAGGGGCAATCCAAAAAACAGACTCTTAACTAGGGAAAAAACTGATGGTTTCCAGAGGGGAAGTGGGTGTGGGGATGGTTTAATTAGGTGATGGGGATTAAGGAGTGAATTGTGATGAACATTCGGCGTTGTATGGAAATGTTGAATCAGTATATTGTACACCTGAAACTAATATTACACCATATGTTAATTAACTGGGATTTAAATAAGCACTTTAAAAATAATTTAAAAAAGAAAACTAGATCAATTTTACTATGAATACAGAGGTGCAAATATCTTTTATTTTTATTTTTATTTCCATTCATTACATAGAGAACATGAGCTGGGGAGAGAGGCAAAGAGAGAGAGAATCTTATGCAGGCAGCATTCTCAGCGTGGAACCCGAGGTGGGGTTTGATCTCATGACTGCGAGATCGTGACCTGTGTCAAAATCAAGAGTCAGATACTTAACCTACTGAGCCCCCCAAGCACCCCTATTTTTTTAATTTTAAAGATTTTTTCCAGAGGTGCAAATAGCCTGTTTAAATATTAGCGTATCAAATATAGGAGAGTATCAAATATATTTCATAAGGACTAAATAAAGTTTACCAGATGATTGCCAGATCAGCTCAACCTTTGAAAACCAATTAATATAATTCATGACATAAATTGAATTTAAAAAAAGACCATCCTTATAATTATCTCAATAATTATCTCAATTTCAATGAATTGAAAAAAGCATTTGGTAAAATTCAAAACTTGCTTGTAAAAATTCTCAGTAAACTATAAATAGAAGGAAGCTTTTTAAATCTGATGCACGCTAATTAACAGAAAACTATAGTAAACATTACTAAACGTTGTAGAAAGATAATACTGATAAGACCAGGATGCTTGCTATCACTACTAATATTTCATAGTTCTACCAGTAAGAATGAATAGGTACCCAGAAGAATAAGAAACAAGATCTTAAAGAGATAATGCATACTTGTTTTCATAGCAGCATTTTTCACAATAGCTGAAAATGTGGAAATAACTCAAATGTCCAGCGACAGATGAATTAATAAACAAAATATGGCTTATACATACAATGGACCTTATTCAGCGTCAGAAAGGAATAAAATTCTGATACATACTATAACATGGATGAACCTTGAAAACACGCTGAATGAACTAAGCCAGACACAAATGGCAAATATTGTATGATTCCACTTCTTTGAAGTACCTAGATCATCTAAATTCATAATGCGAGAAAACAGAATTAGTTGCTAGGAACTGGGGATAAGAAGAATGGGTAGTTATTGTTTCATAGATATCAAGTTTCAATTTAGGAGAATGAAAAAGTTCTGGGGATGGATGGTGGTGAACTTATACTGAACTGTATACCTAAAAATAATTAAAATGGTAAATTTTATGTGTATTTCACTACAAAAGAGAAGTGAGAGATCTATATGGAAAAGGAAGATAATTTATGTATTGGTTTCAGACAAAATGTACTAAGGAAAATTGATATAAAAAATAAGGCACAAGATACCCAAATACACAATAAGCATAAACAAATTAGTAACTTCCTATATAATAGAAATTGTCAATTCAAAAATTAAACAGAAAAATCCCATGTGCATTAACAACAAAAATATAAGGTGTCCTCAAGTAAGGCTAATGAAAAAGTGCAATATCTTTCTAGGGAATTTTTTTTTTAATTTTCAGAAGGACATAAAACTTGAATAAATTGAGAAATATAGCATGTTAAGATGGCAGTTAGTCTCCATATTAGTTTAAACATTTTGATGCACTTCCTTTTACAATCCTTGAAGGATTTTCTGAAGAATTTGATAAAATTCTATAGTTCATGTAGAAGCATGATATATAAGAAAATATATAAGAAAAGTCAACGTATCTTTGGAATAAAAGAACAAAGTGAGTAGATATTGGCTCCCCGTGATCTACACATTTATTAAGTTTTAATTAAAACATGGTATGGAGAGGCACCTGGGTGGCTCAATTCAGGTCATGATCTCATGGTTCATGAGTTTGAGCCCATCATTGGGCTTGCTGCTGTCTGCTCAGAGCCTGCTTTGGAGCCTCTATCTCCCTCTCTCTTTGCCCCTTCCTTGTTCATGTGCTCTCTCTCAAAAATGAATAAACATTTTAAAAAGTTAGAATAAAACATGGTATGGAAAAGCAAAGAAACAATGGACTAGAGGAGAAAACCAGGAACAGACTTATCTGTAAATGCGATTTTGGAATATGCTAGAGGTAGTGTTTAAAATACATGGGGAGAGATTATTTAAAATGGCACGGGACAATTTTCTGATATGATAAAACCAAATAGATAACTCTATAGGGAAAAACATATTATGCCTTACACGAAAATGAATTCCAGTTGGATAAAAGACCTAACCCACAACCACACCCAAACTCAAAGGCTCTTAAATTTTTGAAGAAGGTAAATGAGAATGAAAATAAGTAGAAGAAGCATCCTTGAATATGTCCCTAAAAACTGACAAAATTACATCAGACAAAATAGACTTTACAAGACTATAATAAGAGACAAAGAAGGGCACTATTTAATGATAGAGGGGTCAATCCAGCAAGGGAATATATTTGTAAATAGTTATGCATCCAACATAGAAGCACTTAAATGTGTAAATTAAATATTAGCAGACCTAAAGGAAGAAATAGCAGTACAATAATAGTAAGGGACTTTAGTATTCCATTTACATCTATGGATAGATCATCCAATCAGAAAATCAATAAGGAAACATTGTTTTAAAGGACATATTTGATCAGATGGACCTAACATATTTATAGAACAGTTTATCCAAAAGCAACAGAATATACATTCTTCACAGGTGCATGGAACATTCTCCAGGATATGTTAGGCCAGAAAAAACGTCTTAATAAATTTAAGAGGCTTGAACTACACTTGATCTTAGCCAAGAAGGACAGAAACCATATGTTTTCACTCATATGTCTAACATGAGAAACCTAACAGAAGACCATGGGAAGGGGAAGCGGGGGGGGGGGGAGAGTTAAGGAGAGGGAGGGAGGCAAATCATGAGAGACTCTTGAATACTGAAAACAAACTGAAGGCTGAAGGGGGAGGGGGAAAAGAGAAGGGAGGTGATGGACATGGAAGAAAGAGCTTTTGGGGAAGAGCACTGGCTGTTATATGGAAACCAACTTGACAATAAACTATAAAAATAATAATAATAAAAAAATCCACAATCCCCCCCAAAAATTTAAGAGGATTGAAATCGTATCAAGCATCTTTTCCAGCCACAATGGCATGAAACTAGAAATTAATTACATGAAGAAAAACTGGAAAATTCACAGATATTTGGAGATGAAACAACATTTAATTAAACAACTGAACAATAAGTAGGTGACGGAAGAAATCAAAAGATAAATTTAAAAAATCTTGAGACAAACAGCCATGGAGATGCATAAAGTTTATGGGATGCAACGAAATAAGTTTTAAGAGGGAAGTTCTTAGCAATAAATTCCTACCTCAAGAAATAAGAAAAATCTCAAACAAACAACCTAACTTAACATCTCAAAGAACTAGAAAAAGTACACATGAAACCTTAAGTTAGTAAAAGGAAGAAAATAAAGATTAGAGCAGACATAGATGAAATAGAAACTTAGAAGAGATCAATGAAACTATGAGCTAGTTCTCTGAAAAAAATAAACAAAATTGACAAACCTTTAGCTAAGCTTATTAAGAGAAAACGAGGACTGAAATAAAGTCAAAAAAGAAAGAGGTTACAGCTAATAACACAGAAATACAAAAGACTACATGAATAATCATATGCCAACAAATTGGACAACCTAGGAGAAATTGATAAATTCATAGAAACTTACAACCTACCAAGACTGAATCATAATGAAACAGAAAGTCTGAATGGACTGACTACATAAGAAGATTGAATTAATAATAAAGAAATCTCCCAACAAACAAAAGTATAGGGCAACATAGCTTCACTACCAAACATTCAATAAAGACTTAATATGAGTCTTTCTCAAACTCTTCCAGAAAATAGAAGACTCTTCCAAATTCATTCTTTGCGGCCAGCATTACTCCGGGGCCAGAACTAGGCAATTACGCTACGAGCAAGGAGAATTACAGGCCAGTATTCCTCAACAAAATATTATTAGCAAACTGAATTCAACAATACATTAAAAGGATCATTCACCATGACCACGTGGGATTTATGGTAAAGGAGCCAAGAAAATATTTTGGGGACAGGATAGTTTATTAAATAAATGGTACTGGAAAAATTAAACAGCCATATGCAAAAGAATGAAACTCGATCACTATCTTATGCCTTACATAGAAATTAAATAGAAATGGATTAAAGGTTTGAGCATAAGATCTGAAACCATAAAACTCATAGAAAAAAAACATAGGCAGAAAGCTCTTTGACATAGGTCTTGGTGATGATGTTTTGAATCTTACACTAAAAAGCAATAAAAATGAAAAGAAACAAGTGGGACTACATCAAGCTAAAAACCTGCACAGCGAGGGAAGCCATCAAAGGGATGAAAAGGAACCTACTGAATGGGAGCAAATATTTGCAAATTACGTATTTGATAAGGGATTAATATCTACAATATGTAAATAACTCATACAACTCAATAGCAAAATAACAACTGATTAGGAAATGGACAGAAGATCTGCCTAGCCATTTTAACAAAGAAGATATACAGATGGAAAACAGACACATGAAAAGATTCTCTACATCAATAATCATCAGACAATGAGATATCATCTGTTAGAATGGGAATGATCAAAAAGACAAGAAATAACAAGCACTGGCAAAGCTAATGGAGAAAAAGGAACCCTTGTGCACTGTCGATGGGAATGTAAATTGGTGCAGCCACTATGGAAAATTTAAAGTAGAATTACTGTATGGTCCAGCCATTTCACTTCTGGGAATTTATCCAAAATGAAAACACAAGCTTGAAAAGATATATGAGCCCCCATGTTTATTGCAGCATTATTCACAATAGTCGAGATATGGAAAAACTTAAGTGTCCACTGGATGAGTGGATAGAGAAAATGTGGTAGATATATACAATGGGATATCATTCAGTCATAAAAAATGATGAGGGGAGCTAAGATGGCAGCGTAGTAGAAGGACAGGGGCTTGCTTATTCCCTTGAAAGCAGCTAGGATAACCATCAAATCATTCTGAATACCCATGAAATCAGCCTGAGGACTGACAACAAACTTCACAACCAAAGGGAGAGGAGAGGCCACATTGAGGAAGGTAGGAAGTCAGGAGACAAGTTTTGGGGCAGGAATGGATCACAGGTGCTTCAGAGGGGAGGGAGCCCTCATTGCAGAGAGAGGAGAGAGGAGAGAGAGAGAGAGAGAGACAGAGAGAGAGACAGAGAGACAGAGACAGACAGAGACAGACAGACAGACAGACAGAGAGACGGACAGACATAGGTGAATGAACAAGAACACTTCCCCAAGGCCACTGGCTGGGAAAAGGAGAGGGACTTATTTTGTGAGTTTTGCAACAAGTGGGGCTCAAAGACTGGAGTTACAGTGGTCTGTAGACTTGGCTGGGATAGAGCCCTACTCCTGGAGTGAAGGCAGGCAAGGTAACCCCTGGGCAGATGGCACAATCTGAGGAATGCCTAAGGTGAATGGGGATTGACTGTTCCCTCTTCGTGGAACACATCTGTGGGAGGTGATGTTTGCAGAGTTTCCTCTCAGGGGACAAAAGAGCCAGCAGGCACCATTTCCCTCCCTGCACCCCAACCCCCCAGCATGGGCTCAGAGATACCTGCTAAGTGTGGCTAAATTAGATGCTGTTTAGCTTGCTTTGCTCCAGATTCCATGGTCCTGTGCTTTGGCGTGAGTGCCCTTCTTAGTCAAACCTCCATTAATCCCAGTGCATTGAGACCCTCCCCCAGAAGACAGAAGACCAGTTCAGGTCCCCACTACAGCAGGTTCCTAAAGTTTGGACTTTTAAAAAGTCAGCAGGTCTAGCCTGAAGTGAACTGTGCTACTCCAGGTAGGCAGACAACCCAAGACAGACAACGTGAAAACAGTAATCTGAAAAATGCCTGGGATGTTTGAGGAGAAATTATTTGCTCTCCTGGGAGTGCTTCCTTGAGAGAAGTAAGCAATGAGTCCCCTCTCTGGGAAAAAAAGGAGTTGGCTGGTGTCATTTGCCTCTCTCACACCTCAGGATAAACTAACTTCAGTAAATAGCACAATGCCAACACAGGCTGCCTAACCCGTTTACACTGAGTCCCGCCCCCCTGAGTCCCCCTGAGGTCTGCTGGTATGGCTTATCTTGGGCAAGTGTGCCTATGCATGAGGGCAGCAGGTCCTTTCCCCAGAAAACCAGCAGAAACCTCTGCATGCACCATGTCTGTTGACCATAGAATTCTTCAAGTGTTCAGTTCCAGTGGAAGTAGCATCAGGTCCCATTTAACAAGCAGACCAGAGCACCACTTGTTAAAACTCACCACACTCTGGCCAAAGTCCAAATACTGCCCACTGCAAACAGGGAGAGCCTCTACAGATTACTCACTGGAGGGATAGAGCAACCAAAATACAGCAGCAGAACACACACAGCACACGCCAGAGACACTCACTGAAGCACCATGCCTTGGACAGTAAATGACCTCTTCTTCATGAAACCATTAGTCTTAGGAACAGGAAACATAAGAAGCTTTCCTAATTCACAGAAGAAGACAGAGATCTAGACAAAATGCCAAGATGGAGGAATTCATCCAAAAGAAAGAACAAGAAAAGTTCATAGTGAGAAATCTAATTGAAACAGATATAAGTTCTGCTGGGGAATTTAAAGCAATAATCACAAGGATACTTACTGGGCTTGAGAAGAGCATGGAAGACATCAGGGAGATCCTTACACACAGAGGTAAAAGAGCTAAAAACAATCAGGTAAAATAACAGTTTCAGAACCAACTGGGATGCAATGACCACAAGGATGGAAGAAACAGAGGAACAAATAAGTGATATAGAAGGTAGAATTAAGGACAAAAATGAAGCTAAATAAAACAGAGAAGAAAAAATTATGGATCACAAGAGTACACTTAGGAACTCAGTGACTGCATCAGACATAATAACATTCTTATAATAGGAGTTTCAGGAGAAGAAGAAGAGAGAAAAGGGGGTGGGGGGAGGTTTATTTGAGGAAATAATGGCTGAAAACTTCCTTAACCTGGGGAAAGAAATAGACATCCAAATCCAGGAGGCACAGAAAATTCCCATCAAAGTAAGAAAAAAAAAAGCAGGCCAAGACATATTGTAGTTAAATTTGCAAAATATAGTGATAAAAAATCCTAAAAGCAGCAAGACAAAATAAGTCCCTAACTTACAAGGGAAGAAACATACCACGAGCTGCAGATCTCTCCACAGAAATTTGACAAGCCAGAAGGGAGGGTCATGAAATATTGAACGTGCTGAATAGGAAGAATATGCAGCCAAGAATACTTTATCCATCATGGGTGCCATCATTATAGAAGGAGAGTTAAAGAGTTCCCCAGACAAACAAAAATTAGAGTTAATGACCACTAAATTAGCTCTGCAAGAAATACTAAAGAGGACTATGAGTGGGAAGGAAAGTACAAAAGTGACAAAGACTAGAAAGGAACAGAGAAAATCTCCAGAAACATTGACAAAACAAGTAATACAACGGCATTAAATTCATATCTATCAATAATCACTCTGAATGTTAATAGACTAAGTGCTCCAAAAGACATAGGTTGTAAGAATAGATTGTAAAAAAAAAAAAAACCAAACAAAACCAAAACCTATCTATATGCTGCCTATGAGACTCATTTTAGACCTAAAGACACCTGCAGATTGAAAGTGAGGGGACAGAGAAGCATATATCATGCAAGTGGATGTCAAAAGAAAGCCAGAGTAGCCATACTTAAATAGAAAAGCTGTATTTTAAACCAAGATATAAGAGATGAAGAAGAGCACTATATCATAATAAAGGGCACTATCCAACATGAAGATCTAATAATTGTAACTATGTATGCCCTCGCATTGGAAGCACCCAAATACATAAAACAATTATTAACAAACATAAAGGAACTCATTGATAATAATACCATAATAGTGGGAGACTTTAAAACCCCATTTACATCAATGGACAGATCATCTCAGCATAAAATCAACAAGGAGACAATGGCTTTGAATGACATTGCACCACACAGACTTTTTTTTTCTTGAGAGATTGAGGGAGAGAGGGGCAAAGGGAGAAGGCGGGGGGAGAGAATCTTAAGCAGGCCCCATGCCCAGCATGTAGCCTGATGTGGGGCTCGATCTCACAACTATGAGATCATGACCTGAGTCAAAATCAAGAGTCAGATACTTAACCGACTAAGCTGCCAGGTGCTCCTATGGGCCAGATTGATTTAACAGATATTCAGAGCATATCATCCTAAAGCAGCAAATTACATATTCTTTTCGAGTGCACATGGCACATTCTCCAGAATAAATCACACACTAGGTCACAAATCAGGCTTCAACAAGTACAAAAAGACTGGGATTATACCATGTATATTTTCTGGCCACAATGCCATGAAACAGGAAGTCAACCACAAGAAAAATTGGAAAAACTATAAGTACATGGAGGTTAGAAAATATGCTGTTGAAGGATGAATGGGCCAACCAGGAAATTAAGGAAGTAAATACATGGAGAGAAATGAAAATGCAAACGTTATGGTTCAAAACCTTTAAGATGCTGCCAAAGTGATCATAAGAGGGAAGTATATAGCAATACAGGTCTACCTCAAGAAGCAAGGAAAGTCTCAAATATACAACCTAACCCTGCCTAAAGGAGCTAGAGAAAGGACAACAAAACCTTAAGCTAGCAGAAGACGAGAAATAACAAAGATTAGAGCAGAAATAAATGATATAGAAACCAAACATACAAAACAAACAAACCCCCACAGTAGAACATATCAATGAAACTGGGAGCTGGTTCTTTGAAAGAATTAATAAAATTGAAACCCTCCCTAGCCAGACTCATTAAAAAGAAGAGAAAGGACCCAAATAATAGAATCACAAATGAGACAGGAGAGATCACAACCAATACCACAGAAATACAATTATAAGACAATATTATGAAAAATTATATGCCAACAAATTGGGCAATCTGGACAGAATGGATAATTTCCTAGAAATATATAAATGACCCAAACTGAAACAGGAAAAAATACAAAATTTGGACAGACCAATAACCAGCAAAAAAATTGAACCAGTAATCAAAAATCTCCCAACAAACAAAAGTCCAGAGCCAAATGATTCCCAGGAGAATTCTACCATTTAATTAATTAATTTATTTGTTTTAATAGTTTATTGTCAAATTGGTTTCCATATAACACCCAGTGCTCTTTCCTACAAGTGCCCTCCTCCATTACCACCATCTCCCTTCCTCCTCCCCTCCCCCTTCAACCCTTGGTTTGTTTTCAGTATTCAATAGTCTCTCAGGTTTTGCCTCCCTTTCTCTCCCCAACTCTCTTCTCCTTTCCCCTCCCCATGGTCCTCCTTTAGGTTTTTCCTGTTAGACCTATGAGTGCAAACATATGGTATCTGTCCTTCTCCGCCTGACTTATTTTGCTTAGCATGACACCCTCGAGGTCCATCCACTTTCCTACAAATGGCCATATTTCATTCTTTCTCATTGCCATGTAATACTCAATTGTGTGTATATATATATATATATATATATATATATATATATATATATATATATAT
>NC_043707.1:39103773-39121742 GCF_006229205.1 Suricata suricatta | reverse complement strand
TTTTCCAGAGCGGCTGCACCAGTTTACATTCCCACCAACAGTGTAGGAGGGTGCCCGTCTCTCCACACCCTCTCCAACATCTATAGTCTCTTGATTCATTCATTTTAACCACTCTGACTGGCATGGGTGGTATCTCAGTGTAGTTTTGATTTGTATTTCCCTGATGATGAGTGATGCTGAGCATCGTTTCACGTGGCTGTTGGCCATCTGGATGTCCTCTTTGGAGAAGTGTCTGTTTATGTCTTCTGCCCATTTCTTCACTGGATTATTCATTTTTTAGGTGTGGAGTTTAGTGAGTTCCTTGTAGATTTTGGATACTAGCCCTTTATCTGATATGTCATTTGCAACTATCTTTTCCCATTCCATTGGTTGCTTATTAGTTTCTTGATTGTTTCCTTTGCAGTGCAGAAGCTTTTTATCTTGATGAGGCCCCAGTAGTTCATTTTTGCTTTCATTTCCCTTGCCTGTGGGGATGTGTCAAGGAGGAAATTGCTGTGGTAGAGGTCAAGGAGGCTGTTTCCTGCTTTCTCCTCTACCAGACATTTAAAGAAGAGTTATAATACCTGTTCTTCCCAAACTGTTCCAAGAAAATAGAAATGGAAGGAAAACTTCCCAAATCATTCTCTGAGGCCAGAATTACCTTGATTCCAAAACCAAGGTCCCACCAAAGAGGACAATTACAGGCCAATATCCCTAATGAAAATGGATGCAAAAAATCTCAACAAGATAATAGCAAATTAAATTCAACAGTAAATTAAAAGAGTTATTCACCACGATCAAGTGGGATTTATTCCTGGGCTGCAGGGCTGGTTCAATATTCACAAATCAATCAATGTGATACCACCACATTAAGATGATCCTCCCAATAGATAAAGAAAACACATTTTACAAAATACAGCATCAACTCTTGATAAACAAAACCTTCAATAAAGTAGGGATAGAGGGAATATACTTAAACATCATAAAGACTATCTATGAAAGACTCACAGCTAATATCATCCTCAATGGGCAAAGGCTGAGAGTTTTTTCTGTACAGGATTGTCCACTCTTACCACAGTTATTTAATGTAGTGTTGGAAGTCCTGGTCTCAGCAGTTGGCCAATAAAAATAAAAGGCATCCAAGTCAGTAAGGAAGTGGTCAAACTTTTCACTATTTGCAGATGACCTGATACTCTATAAAGAAAACCAGAAGACTCCACCAAAAAATAGTTAGAACTGGTACATGAATTTGATAAGTTCTGATAAAGAAAATGTTATACACACACACACACACACACACACACACACACACGCACTGGAATATTAGCCATCAAAACAGTGAAATCTTGCCATTTGCAATGATGTGGATGAAGCTACACTGCATTATACTAAGCGAAATAAGTCAGGAAAAAACACAAATACCATATGAATTTACTCATATGTGGAATTTAAGAACCAAAACATGTACATGGGGCAAAAAAACGGAGGCAACCAAGAAACAGGCTATTTTTTAAAATTTTTTAAAATGTTTTATTTATTTTTGATACAGAGAGAGACAGAGCATGAGAGGGGGAGGGGCAGAGAGAGAAGGAGACACAGAACCGGAAGCAGGCTCCAGGCTCTGAGCTAGCTGTCAGCACAGAGCCCGACACGGGGCTCGAACCCACGAACGTGAGATCTGACCTGAGCCGAAGTCGGAGGCTTAACCGACTGAGCCACCCAGGCGCCCCTATTTTTTTAATGTTTTTACGCTTACTGATTTTTGAGAGAGAGAGAGAGAGAGAGAGAGAGAGAGAGAGAGAGAGAGAACATGAACAGGGGAGGTACAGAGAGAGGGAGACACAGAACCGGAAGCAGACTCCAGGCTCTGAGCTAGCTGTCAGCACAGAGCCCGACACGGGGCTCGAACCCACGAATGTGAGATCTGACCTGAGCCGAAGTCGGAGGCTTAACCGACTGAGCCACCCGGCGCCCCAAACAGGCTCTTAACTATAGAGACCGACCAATGAGGGTTCCTGAAGGAGAGGTGCCATGAGGGGATGGGGTAAATGGGTGATGGTTATTAAAAACGGCAGTTATCGTGACGAGCGCCAGGGGCTTCCTGTATGTGAGTGACGAGTGGCTAAATCCGCCACCTGAGACTAATATTACACTGTACACTGACTAACTTGAATTTAAATAAAAACTTGAGAAAGAGGGGCAGCTGGCTGGCTCAGTTGATTAAGAGCATCCAGCTCTTGATTTTGGCTCAGGTCATGATTCTACTGTTGTGAGATCAAACCTTGCATTGGGCTTGTGCCAAGCACGGAGCCTACTTGGGATTCTCTCTGTCCATCTGTCTCTGCCCCTCCCATGACCACGCCCCCCCTCATACACACACACTCTCTCTCTCTCTCTCTCTCTCTCTCTCTCTCTCAAATTACATAAACATTTTTTAAAGACTTCCGAAAAAAAAAGGAGTGAAATCTTGCCATTTTGACAACGTGGAGGGAACCTAGAGGCATTATGCTAAGTGAAATAAGTCATACAGAGAAAGACAAATACTAAACGAGAAAATAAATAAATAAATAAATAAATAAATAAATAAATAAATAAATAAATAAATGCCAGGCTCACAGACACACAGAACAGATTGGTGGTTGCCAGAAGTGGGAGCTGGGGGTGGGTGGTGAGAGAAATTGGTGAAGTGTCAAATAAAAAAAGAAAAGAAAACCCAACAAGGCAAGAAGATTTAGAAAAGACACTAACGCACTGGTATTCAGCAAGAAGTAAATTAAAACGATGACAGATGCTATTATTTCCCTAAAAGATTGATAAAACTTCCAAAGTTAATAATATGAAGTTTGACACAGAGTTGGAAAAATGTAACCTCTAATAGGAATGTAAATTGGTAGTTGCTTAGAGGCTGATTTGGCAATATCTATTAAATTTAAAATTCAATTGCACACACCCTATGTGCCAATAATTTCATTTCTAGGACTCCACCCTAAGGACTACACAAGCATGGACAAGGAGACGATATTTATTGCAGCATTGTTTGTAATACTAAAAACTCCAAACAACTTAAATGCCCACCAATAGATAAATGGCTAAATTAAAGTTTAGCATATCCATATCATGGAATTCTATATAGCAATTAAAAAGAACAAACTAGATTTTTATAAATCAACATTTCCACAAACATTCAGTGAAAAATATATAATGAAAATCAATAAGTACAGTATGACATCTTTTATGTAAACACACACAGTAAATGTTATATATTTTCTCTGTGTCTCTGTTTATGTGTGTAAAAATATTTTTAAGGTATCTGGAAGGAATCAAGCTCAACTAGCCAGGGATTATCCCTAGGGAGGGGAGGAAAGAGATTGATCTGAGAGGTCAGGAAAGATTAGGTTTATGCGTAAGTATTCTAATTTTTAAAAGGAAAAATATACTTTTGTATTATTTCAAAATTAAAATTAAAATTAAAATTATTTCATAATTAAAATTATTCTTATTCTGTGGCATATTTTCACTGAAATAATGCATTGTATGCACTGATGATTTGCACAATAGTTTTTATGCTGATGTCTTGATGTGAATTTTATTTATAATAGTAAATTGACTCATTGTACTAACAGGCTTGCATGTTTATATAATATACAGATATGTGAAAAATAAGAAAAAATATTGAGACTACTTAAAGAGCTGAGTTCCCATGCTGAATTCTCTTTTAACCTTAGTCTCTACCTACAAATATCCATTTCTCTTTGGGTCTCTTTCCAAAAAGACAGACTATGGCAGAAAAAGCTCTGGGCCGGGATATGGTCGGTAGCTTTATTCTGATTAAACAGTTGATACTTATTGGTTGTATGAGATTGGGATTTACTTTCCTCAAACAAAACCCAAAGGGACGGTCGTGGGGTCTCTAACCTGCAGAGTATCTAGGAAGGACTTTCCAGGGTCCCTGAAATTATAGGGAGAACTAGCATGTAGGTAGGGATGTACATTTTTTTTTTGATGGGGTGGGCATTTGGGGGATAGAGTCTTAAATGGTTCTGGAACAACAAAAATAGCAGAAGGTTTAGAGCCGTTGATCCAAATGATCTTCATTGTCCTTTTCAGCTGTGAAATTCTGTTAAAGGTAATCACTGAGACTCTTTTATACTGTCCTTTTCTCTTTCCACTCATCAAACTCCTAAAACAGACAAAAACAGTTTAAAAGTTTCATTAATTATAAAATAAAGACAAATAATATTGAATTCTTAAAGTCAATCTGATTATTAAATGGAATAATCCATGTACACCATCTGCACATAAATGTAAGCTAACAACAGGTTTTGGTTTTTTTTAAGAGTTGTAATGGAATTTGTTAGTGTTAAAACAGCAGTCTTGATTCCTTATGCCAATAAGTAAGCTAGTCCTGTGGATTTTTAGCTCCTCGGAGAACTGGGATCAACTGTGAAGTAGTTAATGTTTAGGGCTGGAAAGTACTGAAAAGTGAGCTCTGAGATTAAGAAAATCAGTTGAAACCCAATGAAATGAGAGTTTTAGCTTTTTTTAGAATCTGGAAAATGATAGGCATTTAATCAATACTAGTTTTGCCTGAAATTTGGCTTTGTATTTCAAAATTTCCTCACTTTTCTTCCCTAGAGGATCCAAGGCCTAGAAAGCTTGTTCAAAACTTAACAACCAAGAATAGAATTACATGTTTTCAAGTGCTTGCTAGAAGTGTCTATGGTGGTGGTTCGCAAAATGCCTTGGGGTACGTGTGAAGTCACAGTGTATTCTTTTCATCGTGATACCAAGACATTGTCTTTTTTTTAATAGTCATTTTTTCACAAGTGTATAGTAGAGCTTTCCAGAAACAGAGTATAACAAACAAAAGTTATTAAAAAGCAATTCTAAAACCTGCTGGGTCTCTTAAAGTATGTTAAGGAGTTAAATTATGAGTCCACCATAATACATCTTAAAAATTCCGTCTGCATTTCACTTCTCTCTTATTCTATAGGTGGCTCCAAACTTTTCTGTGTAGGCTTACTACTTTTGTGAGTATAAACATGAGTTGTTTTAGACTTTATTTTTTCTTAAATTTTTTTAATGTTTCTATTTATTTTTGAGAGAGAGAGACAGCGTGAGCAGGGGAGGGTCAGAGAAAGAAGGAGTCACAGGATCTGAAGACAGGCTCCAGGCTCTGAGCTAGCGGTCAGCACAGACATGGGGCTCGAACCTACGAACTGTGAGATCATGACCTGAGCCGAAGTCGGATGCTTAACTGACTGAGCCATCCAGGCGTCCCTAGACTTTATTTTTAATCAATATTCTATTTTAAAGGATGTATGCGTGTCATTTATAAAAGTCAAGCAATACAGAAAATTATAAAAGACAACAGCAATAAAATCATCACCAATTCTATCATATGAAAATAATGTTAACTTTCACTAAAAATTTAACAATTTTACATAGTATTTTAAGTTTTATTCATATTTGCCTTATCAATTTTTATAAAGTGAAAATGAAGATAAGTTTATTTTCTATACTAATAATGTCTATAAAATTCTCTAAGGATAAGAGGAAAAGAATGCGAACATATTGGCATTCTAATAAATGTTTTTTCAAATTACGTTTCCCAAATGATGGTAATATTAATTGGTTCCAACCCACTGTGATAAATGAAGAGATTTGTGTACTTATACTTTTTCTCTCTCTCCTTCCTTTTCCCTATTTGATGAATATTATTTTTACTTTGTTAGGAGTTTTAAAAAAGTATTTCTATTGTTTTCTGCATTCAAAATTCTCTCAGATTTTTGACTATTCTAATGCATGTCTGAGTTGCCTGTATTTCGTATTTAAGACCTAATTTTATAATATTTATTTATTGAGAGAGGGGGGAAGAGGGGGGTGGAGAGAGAGGTTCCCAAGCAGGCTCCATGCTTAGTGTCATGCTTGATCCCACATCTGCAAGATCACGACCTGAGCTGATATCTAGACTCGGACATTTAATCACTGAGCCACTCAGGCACTCAGGAAGTATTTTCATGGATGCTATTTCTGGGGAAATTTTGGTAGTCCTAAAACACAATCCAGTTAAATTTAAAAGCTTCATCAGTAATTTTTATTGCTCTGGCTGTTCCAAGGTCCTTTTCTTTTAAGCAAATAGCACATTCCAAGAATGAGTAATAAGAACCATTAACAAGAATTACTTATATTTAAATACTTGAAAAAACAAGATGTTTTTAGTATGCAGAATGTCATACAGATGATTGTGAAGAAATTAAATAAGTTTTTTACTGTATTTTCTATCTTATTCTAAATTATATATAAACTCAGAATATCTCAGTAGAGGCCTCAGTATCTTCATTTTAATGCCATGCTTTATTCTTAAGGAAATGTGTATAAAACAGAGAAGTACCTTGATCAGTCATTAAAGGAGGCATCTGTAAGACCAATATTTCAAAGGATCTCTTTGGGAGAGGGCTGTACAGCCTTGGGTAGTGCACCATGCTAAGGTTTGGATAATGGATAATTTCTCCTTTTTCTCCCCCATGGAAGAAGGGCTTACTTAAAGTGCAGCATATGTTCTTAGAAAACTTTTAGGAAAAAATACATGTAGAAGTTAAAGATTTTGGAAATTACTTCCTTAAGAAAATCCATGTCTGTCCACTGATCTAGGTGAATGAAGCCAGCTTCAGGGCAGGGAGACATTCAAGAATGTTGAGAATTCTCATGATCTGGCTCACACATGTCCAGTCCAAATTGAAATTACAATCCCTCAGATCTGGCTGACTGTTGAGAGGGGATGTTGGCCCAGGGTTGCTGGACCTTTGGCTTGAGAGAAAACAAAAATCCAGGAACATTTTTGGGAGTTGTCATCTCCCAATTTCTAAACATTGTTAACTGATTCATATTTAAATAGTGTGAACCAATGGTCTACAAGCACACCAGTAGATCAGCCTGCTTGTCAATTTTGAACTTCTGGTTTCTGTATATGACTAGTGACCTGACCTAAATTTACTACTACTGAAAGAAAATGCCAATAAAGTTTACTCTTTCATCAAAGTCTAATTTTTTTTTCTTCTTACAGACTTGTTCTGTCTAATTGATGACTCAAGCCAGAAATTTAGCAGGTCACCTTAGATGAATACCTTGGTCCTGTTCAGTCACTATATAACATCTAAATCCAAATCTTTTCAGAAATCTGTTCTGCATCCAGCCCCTCTTATGCACACCAGTATCCTCTATCATTTCTTACCTGGATTATTATAGTAGTTTCCAGATTGGTCCTCACATTTCCAATCTTTCTCCTCTGCCAAAAAAGAAAAAATCTGAAATGAATATATGATTATGTGATTTAAAAAAATACCTCTTATAATTCACCATTGTTTATAGATGAAGACAAAAATTCTTACCAAGGCTTAGCAGGTTCATTGTGATCCAGCCTTTGCTTATCCTTCTAGCTTAATTTCTTGCTGTGTTGCCATGTACAACCTGTGTCCTAACTATATGGAATTATTTTCAGATTTCCTAAGCTTGCCATGGTCTTTCTTATTTTAGACCTTACACATACTTTATATTTATATATGCCTGGATTAGTCTTTCCAAGCAATCCTAAGTAAGTCCTGGCCATTTCTGGAGACCCACTGCAAAGTTCTCCTCTTAAGATTTCTTTGAATCCTGTTTCTTCGCTTTTAATCAGCTGATCACTTCACTGCAAACACAGTCCCTTGGTAAGTCAATTATAGCGCTTACCACATATTCATATCTATTGCTTTCTCCTATGTTAGTCTCCTTGGTGAACATGTAAACTCCTAAAGGACAGGGATAGTGTCTTTCTCATATTTGTAACCTTAGTACCAAGTATAGTGTCTCTCACTTAAGTAGTTGTTAACTTCCTCCCAATGAATGAATGAATGAATGAATGAGTGACCCTGATGTTGCATTGACAACACGCACATTATCTGGATCATCTGGATTCTGCCACCAAATTAATCAGAGAGGGATTAATGATCAGCCTATCCCACATTCTCAGATTACTTTTGGAAGGAGAGCTATAGAAATGTGAGTATTTTGTCACACATAGGCGGAGCCAAAACATTTATTCCCACGGGCTCGGCTAGCTGACCCTGACAAAACTTGTTGGGAAAGTGTTAGGAGAACTGAGAAAGGATTTGGAAGAAAAGAGCCATAGGAACCAGACAGTAATGTTGCTGGAAAATAAACGCTCTCAAGTATTCCCTTATTCCAGATACTCAGATCTGGAGTCTACATGCTGTGTTTTGAGAGGCAACATAACCCTTGTTGAGCCCATGGAACTGCTCCAATTGGAACCAATTTACAGGGTGTAATGCATGTCTTATTGCTACTTGGAATAAATTAACTTGAATGAAATGTGATTTTGTTTATTGGTTGATTGGCTTTTAAGACACTGAGCCAGAGGAGCAGTTCAATAACATCAGAGCTGATAAAATTCATCTTGAGAACATGAAGAAGAAGAAGGGTTGAATGATTTTATTAAAGTCCTCTTGACAAAAGGGAAAGATACTGCTAAGTGATGTATTGAGATGCTAATATTTTAAAAATTCAATAATCACTTTATCTGTCTCTATCATCTATCTATCTATCTATCTATCTATCTATCTATCTATCTATCTACCTACCTACCTACCTATCTATCACCTATCATCTGCCTCTCTATTTATCTACCTACTTAACCACCTACCTATGTTTATGTAAAAGAAGAGACATGAACTGACATTTAGAGAAAAGAAGGCAAGGGAAACCAGCATCGGATGTGTGCTCTCTGAGTGTTAGAATTCTTTGTTGTGTAGCCTGAGGGATAGATGACACTTGAGCTTTTGTGTTTGTGGGGTCTGACTTCAATGCTGCTTTGCTGCTTACCAGTTGTGTGGATTTGAGGAAGTTTTTGTTTTTTTAAATAACTTCTCTGACCCTCAATTTTGTATTTAAAGTATGGATAATTTTTTATGTGCAAGATTGTTGTAGGGAAAGTGAAACATAGCAAGTAGGCATTCAATACATTTTAGTATTTTTCCTTTAATCCACAGGAGAATAAAGAATACAAATACTGAATGTTTTGTAGTAAGTCAAGTAATAGCAGTAGACTAGAGCTCAGTTTTTTGATTTTTGGTCCTGGAGGAATCTTGAAGTAATGATTTTAAGCTGGTGGTAACTTGCCTGTACTGCTATTGCGCTCTTGAGCTCCGTAGGTCCAGTTTTTGTTTTTAGTTTTTTCCAGCCCAAGCAGATCATCTCATTTATGTATTTCAGCCTCTCTATATTTCCTCTTTTCTAATAGCTGTACTATGGAAAATTGCTTCTCTTACCTTTCATGTCTATGTTCTAATGAAGGACTGATAGCCAGTCAGTCCTTAAATCCTAAAGATAGGGGGTAAAGCCAGAGGCACATCTAAGTGACTTGGAGTCACAGGAGGACTCTCCACTCCCTTCTCTTCCTAATTGCTGTGCATTATGGTAGACAGTCAGGGCACAAGATTTTTGTCAATGTACATCATGAAGTGAAAAAATCAGCAATAGAAGAGACATTTAAAGATATCTAAACAGTCTTTTAAAAAGAGACTCATTTCCCCTTGCAAATTCCATACTTCCTTGTGCTAGATGGCTTTATAATACAAAGATAATACTTGTAAACTTCTATTGGTAACTCTCTGTGCTTGTAAGCAGAGCTTCACTCCCTTTCACTTACTGTGCTCCCCAAAGATTAGGTAAGATGTTGCTTAAAAATAGGTTTCGGAGTTTGGGTTAGTGGCCTCACAGAGGGAGCTCTTCTCTGTTTACTGGCTTGATTTATTTCCAGTTCAATCCAGAGTTGTCTCAATTTTCATCCTTTCTCTTGCTCATTGCTCCGGAAGCATATATACACATGTTTGACTGCATTAGATTGTCCAACACAGGTCACACTCAGTTTGAGGTATTACATTAGAGGGTCCTTTCTGGTTATGAAAACTCCTATATCCCAGGGCACCAGGACTTACATTCCAAAAAAAGCAGCTATGCATGTAGTGTCTCTGGTACAAATGACATCCAGTTTCCCACAGCCAAAGGTTTCTTAACCTAGAAAGCTTGGAAGAAGAATATTTGCTTTGTTTCTTCTAATTTGGCCACTCAGAGTTTCTCCTTGTTTTGGAATACTTTTGGTGTAACGTATAAAGGAACAACTGGCTTCAATTGGAGTAAAATGAATTATTGGATGTTTTATCAATCTGGAATAGAAATTCTTTTGCATTACATAAAAACTTCAAATGAACGTGGTCAAAGGATTATAGGAATCATTCATAAATATTTGCTGTATATATTTATACACAGGCATACATACACCCAAATACATACAGTAAAGGCAAACTAAATTAATTCAGGTGACTGGTAAAATTTCAGAAACTCCTAAATTTATACTGAGAGACCAAAGAATGTAACATTACAAATGTATGGACAGAACCTCTGGCAGAGTAGAAAGAGGTTTGAGAATCAGAAATGTGTACCCTGGTGATAGCAGCACTTCTAATTAGCTGCGTGACATAGATAGGTTAATCTTTCTGAGAGTCATATACTTTATCTACAATAGAAATTGCTTGGGTGAGATTGAACATAATATTTAAATTATTTTTCTTCATTTTTTTGTTACCAATTTTTATTTAAATGTAAGGTAACATAATGTTATATTAGTTATAAGAGGTAGATTTTAGTGATTCATTACTTATGAACACTGAGTGCTCATCAAACAAGGGTCCTCCTTAATACCCATCACTCATTTAACCCATCCCCTGCCCACCTCCCCTCCATCAACCCTCAGTTTGTTCTCCACTGTTAAGAGTCCTTTATGGTTTGTTTCCCTCTTTCTTTCCCTTCTTCTATGTTCATCTGTTTTGTTTATTAAATTCCACATATGAGTGAAATCATACGGTATTTGTCTTTCTCTGACTTATTTCTCTTAGCATAATACACTCTGACTCCATCCACATCATTGCAAATGGCAAGATTTCATTCTTTTTGATGGCTAAGTAATAGTCCATTATATATATATGTATATATACCACAACTTCTTTACTTATTCATCAGTTAATGGACATTTGGGCTCTTTCCATACTTTGGTATTGTTGATAGTGCTGCTACAAAAACTGGGGTGCATGTGTCCCTTTGAATCAGTATTTTTGTATCCTTTGGGTAAATCCCTACTAGTGCAGTTGCTGGATTATAGGGCAGTTCTATTTTTGTTGTTGTTGTTGTTGTTATTGTTTTAAATTCAAATTTTGTTAGTTAACACATAGTGCAATATTGGTGTCAGGAGTATAAATTAGTGAATCATCACTTACGTACAACACCCAGTGCTCATCACAAGTGCCCTCCTTAGTACATATCACCCATCTAGCCATTTGTCTTTCTCTGACTTCGTTCACTTAGCATTATACATTCTAGCTCCATTGACATCATTAGAAATGAAAAGATTTAATTCTTTTTGCCAGCTGAGTATTATATATTTTATGTATATGTATAATATATCTTGATCCATTTATCTTTATCCATTCATCAGTTGATGGACATTCAGGCTCACTCTATAGTTTGGCTATTGTTGATACTGCTCCTATAAACATTGGGATGCATGTGCTCTTCTAATCTATAATTTTTTATCCTTTGTGTATATACCAAATAGTAAAATTGCTGGGTTGTAGGGTAGCTCTATTTTTAGTTTTTTGAAGAAACTCCATACTGTTTTCCAGACTGTTGCACCAGTTTGCATTCCCACCAACAGTATAAGAGAGGTCCTTTTTATCTGCATTCTTGCCAACACCCATTGTTTCTCATATTGTTAATTTTAGCCCTTCTGAAAAACGTGAAGTGATATCTTATTGTGGTTTTAACTTGTATTTTCCTGATGATGAATGATGTTTATCACCTCTTCATGTATCTGTTAGCCATTTGGATGTCGTCTTTGGAAAGTGTCTTCTCATGTCTTTTGCCCATTTCTTAACTGTATTATTTGATTTTTGGGTGTTGAGTTTGATGACTTCTTTATAGATTTCGGATACTAACCCTTTTTCAGATACGTCATTTGCAAATATCTTATCCTATTCCATATGCTGCCTTTTAGTTTTGTTGATTGTTTCCTTCACTGTGCAGCCTTTTTATCTTGAGGAAGTCTCAATAGTTCATGTTTGCTTTTGTTTCCCTTTGGTGACACATCTAGTAAGTTGCTCTGGTTGAGGTCAAAGAGGTTGCTGCCTGTGTTCTCCTCCAGGATTGTGATGGCTTCCTGTTTCACATTTAGGTCTTTCATCCATTTTCAGTTTATTTTTGTGTATGAAGAGAGTGGTCCAGTTTCATTCTTTTACTTGTTGCTGTCCAATTTTCTCAACATCATTTGTTGAAGAGGCTGTTTTTTCCATTGGCTATTCTTTCCTGCTTTGTCAAAGACGAGTTGACTATATAGTTGTGCGTCTATTTCTGGGCTTTCTATTCTGTTCCATTTATCTATGTGTCTGTGTTTGTGTCAGTACCATACTATCTTGAGGACTACAACTTTGTAATATAGCTTGAAGTCTGAAATCGTGATACCTCCAGTTTTGCTTTTCTTTATCAGGACTGCTTTGGTTATTCGGGGTCTTTTGTAATTCCATGCAAATTTTAGGATTGTTTGTTTTGCTCCTTGAAAAATGCTATTTGTATTTTGATAGGGATTGCATCAAATATATAGTTTGCTTTGGGTAGTATAACATTTTAACAATCTTTGTTTTTCCAATCCATGAGCATGAAATGCTTTTCCCTTTCTTTGTGTCCTCTTCAATTTGTTTCATACATGTTCTGTAGTTTTCAGAGTACAGATATTTTACCTCTTTAGTTAGAATTATTCCTAGGTCTCTTATTGTTTTTGGTGCATTTGCAAATAGGATTGATTCCTTGATTTCTTTTTCTGTTGCTTTGTTATTGGTGTATAGAAATGCAGCAGATTTTTGCATGTTGATTTTATACCTTGTACCCTTGTGGAATTTATGTGTTAGTACTAGCAATTTTTTGGTGGAGTTTTTTACATAGAAAACCCTTCTTACCCTTGCACCCTCAAGCATGCATGGAGTGGAAGTTGTACATGGCTGGGCTGGGGCAGAGAGCTGCCTCCAGTGGAATTGGCTGGTGGTATACCGCACCAGAGCAAAGCAGTGGAGGTGACTTGCTGCTGTTTCCCGGGCTGGCTGGGGGTAGCAGGAAAGCTCCAACTTGCAAAATCAGAGAGGGGATAAATAGGGTGGGAGAAAGGAAAAATTCAGAGCACAGAGGCTACTGGCAGTGAAAGGTTTGAATGCCTAGGGTGGATAGGAAGGAAGAGGACTGAGAGACCAAGGCATTTCCTGATTCGTTTCTGTGGATGTTGGTCAAAAATGGCAATGAGTGCACAAGTGTCACTTGCAATTGGTGAAAGTTTGAATTCTTTCTTACCAATTTTGATGCCTTTTATTTCTTTTTGTTGCCTGATTGCTGAGGCTAAAACTTCCAGTACTATGTTAAATAGTAATGGTGAGCGTGCACATCCTTGTCTTATTCCTAACCATGGAGGAAAAACTCTCAGTTTTTTCCCATTGAGGATGATACTAGCTTTGGGTCTTTCATCTATGGCCTTCATGATGTTGAGGTATATTCCCTCGATCCCTACTTTGTTGAATGTTTTTTATTAAGAATCACTGCTGTATTTTGTCAAATGCTTTTTCTTTATCTATTGGGAAGATCATATCCTTTCTTTTATTATATCATGTTGATTGATTTGTGAATATTGAACCAGCCCTGCAACCCAGGAATAAATCCCACTTGATCATGGTGAATACTTTTTAAATGTGCTGAATTCGATTTGCTAGTATTTTGTTAAGAAGTTTGGCATCCATTTTTATCAGGGATATTGACCTGTAATTGTCCTCTTTTAGTGGAATCTTATTTACTCTTCTTTAAATATCTGCTAGAACATGGGAAGCCATCTGGTCCAGGACTCTTGTTTGCTACGAGATTTCTTATTTCTGATTCCATTTCTTTGCTGGTTATGGGTCTGTCTTTCTGTTTCAGTTTTGTGAGTTTGTGAGTTTCTAGGAATTTGTCCATTTCTTCCAGATTGCTCAGTTTGCTGGCATATAAATTTTCATAGTAATCTCTTATAAGTGTTTGTATTTCTGTGGTGTTGGTTGTGGTCTTCCCTCTTTCATTCATCCTTTGGGTACTCTCCTCTTTTTGAGAAGTCTGGCTAGGGGCTTATCAATTTTGTTAATTCAAGTTTCATGATTTGTTCTACTGATTTTTATTTTGTTTCCATACCATTTATTTCTGCTCTAATCTTTATTATTTCTCTTCTGCTGGTTTTAGGCTTTATTTGCTGTTCCTTTTCTAGCTCCTTAAGGTGTAAGGTTAGGTTGCACATTTGGGACATTTCATGCTTCTTGAGATAGGCTTGAATTTCAATATACTTCCCTTTTAGTACTGCTTTTGCAGCATCTCGAAGTGTTTGTGTTATCTTATTTTAATTATTATTGGCTTTCATTCATTTTTTAAATTTCTTCTATAATTTCCTGGCAACTCAGTCATTCTTTAGTAGGATGTTCTTTAACCTCCATGTTTTTGAGGGCTTTCCAAATGTTTCCCTGTGGTTGACTGCAAATTCATAGGTTTGTGATCTGAAAATATGCATAGTATGATCTTGATCCTTTTGTAATAGTTGAAGACAGATGTGACACAATAAGTGTTCTTTTCTGGAGCATGTTCCATTGTGTACTCAAAAAGAATGTATATTCTACTGCTTTAAGATGAAATGTTCTGGATATATCTGTTAAGTTCATCTGGTCCAGTGTGTCATTCAAAGCCATTGTTTCCTCGTTGATTTTCTGCTTAGATGATCTGTTCATTGCTGTAAGTGGAAAGTTAATCTCCCTTATTATTATTGTATTATTATCAATGAATTTCTTTATGCTTGTTATTCATTGATTTTTTAAAATAATAGTTTATTGTCAAATTGGTTTCCATATAACACCCAGTGCTTCTCCCCACAAGTGCCCCCCCCCATGACCATCACCTCCTTCCACCCTCTGCTCCCCCTTCAGCCCTCGGTTCATTTTCAGTATTCACAAATCTCTCATGATTTGTGTCTCTTGCTCTCCCCAACTCTCTTTCCCCCTTCCCCTCCCTATGGTATTCTGTTAGGTTTGTCCTGTTAGACCTATGAGTGCAAACATATGGTATCTGTCCTTCTCTGCATGAATTATTTCACTCAGCATTATACCCTCCAGGTCCATCCACTTTGCTACAAATGGCCATATTTCATTCTTTCGCATTGCCATGTAGTACTCCATTGTGTATATATACCACATCTCCTTGATCCATTCATCAGGTGATGGACATTTAGGCTTTTCCCATGTTTTGGCTATTGTTGACAGTGCTGCTATGAACATTGGGGTACATGTGCCCCTATGCATCAGCAATTCTGTATCCTTTGAGTAAATCCATCGCAGTTCTATTGCTGGGTCATAGAGGAGTTCTACTGATAGTTTTTTGAGGAACCTCCATACTGTTTTCCAGAGAGGCTGCACTAGTTTATATTCCCACCAACAGTGAAGGAGGGTGCTCGTTTCTCCACATCCTTGCCAGCATCTATAGTCTCTTGATTCGTTCATTTTAGCCACTTGACCAGTGTGAGGTGGTATCTCAGTATAGTTTTGATTTGTAGTTCCCTGATGATGAGTGATGCTGAGCATCGTTTCATGTGCCTGTTGGCCATCTGGCTGTCCTCTTTGGAGAAGTGTCTGTTCAGATCTTTTGCCCATTTCTTCACTGGATTATTTGTTTTTCAGGTATGGAGTTTAATGAGTTCCTTGTAGATTTTGGATACTAGCCCTTTATTTGATATGCCCTTTGCCACTATCTTTTCCCATTCTGTCAGCTGCCTGTTAGTTTTCTTGATTGTTTCCTTTGCAGTGCAGAAGCAAGCTTTTTATCTTGATGAGGTCCCAATAGTTTATTTTTGTTCTTGATTCGCTTGCCTTTGGGGATGTGTCGAGGAGGAAATTGCTGTGATTGAGGTCAGGGAGGCTGCTTTCTGCTTTCTCCTCTAGGGATTTTATGGTTTCCTGTCTCACATTCAGGTCCTTTATCCATTTTGAGTTTATTTTTGTGAATGGTATAAGAAAGTGGTCTAATTTCAGTCTTCTGCATGTTTCTGATAAGAGACAGAAAGAGACTGTCCAGTGCTCCCAACACCATCTGTTGAAGAGGCTGTCTTTTTTTCTATTGGATAGTCTTTCCTGTTTTGTCAAAGATTAATTGGCCATACACTTGTGGGTCCAGTTCTGGGCTCTCTATTCTATTCCATCAGTCCATGTATCTGCTTTTGTGCCAATACCCTACTGTCTTGATGATGACAGCTTTGTAGTAGAAACTAAAGTCTGGGATTGTGATGCCTCCCATTTTGGTTTTCTTCTTCAGTATTACTTTGGCTATTCGGGTTTTTTTTGTGGTTCCATATGAATTTTAAGATAATTGGTTCTAGCTTTGAGAAGAATGCTGGTGCAACTTTGATAGGGATTGCATTGAATGTGTAGATTGCTTTGGGTAGTAATGACATTTTAACAATGTTTATTCTTCTGATCCATGAGCACGGAATGTTTTTCCATTTCTTTGTGTCTTCTTCAATTTCCTTTATAAGTCTCTATAGTTTTCAGCATACAGGTCTTTTACATCTTTGGTTAGAATTATTCCTAGATATTTTATAGTTTTTGTGCAATTGTGAATGGGATCAGTTTTTTTATTTCTCTTTCTGTTGCTTCATTTTTGGTTTGTATCAATATCTTCTCTGACAGCTTCTATGGTTTATTCAATCCCAGTGATTAACTTTATGATAATCATTCTAAATTCTTGTTCAGTTATGTTGCTGTGTCTGTTTCGAGTAGTTCTCTCACCGTGATTTTTTCCTGGAATTTCTTTAGAGGCGAGTTCTTTCATTTTGTCATTTTGGCTAGCTTTCTGTCTCTTATCAGTTTTAAAAGCTCTTTCTGCACTGTGCACCTGTTAGTATGACTCTATTAAAGGAGGCTCTTTGGCTGTCCAGGGCCTGTCATTTCAGGAGATGTTTTTTTAATGGTGTCTCTCTGTTTCTCTTGTTATGCTTGATTAATATATTTTCTTACTCAGTGATAATTGAGACTTTCCACTATGTGTGCTTTGGCCCGTTATTTGAAGTAGCCCTCGAAAGGAAAACAGACAAACACACAGGGAACACAAGCACTCAAACGCTCTGACAGATCCAGTAAACAAGCAAACCAAATGGGAAAGGGAAAAAAGGGAGCAGGAAGGAAAAGAGAGGACAGGAAAGGAGAAAGAAAAAAATAATCCTGGGGGCACAGAGACAGCCAGAGATAAAGGACAGTCTGAGAGCCTAAAACCTGCAGAGGATAAAGATAAGAATGAGATAAGCAAAAAATATCTGGATGATATTTGGTTGATCTAATCACAGCAGTGTTTTTTTTTTTTTTTTTTTTCCTCACATGCAAAAGCAAAGGGCGGTTTTATTATGGGCTTAGGCTGGCCGAGCCTAAGCTCGGGCTCACAGACTTTACTAATGCAGCATATCCAGGCTGAGAGCCCCGAACAAAGGCAGGGTAGGGCCTTTTATGAGTTTGGGAAGGGGGAGTTACAGGAAATTGTGACATAGGTACAGTGATCCAATCATTATTATACAATATTATTGACAGCAGGTTTAACCATTCATATTGCCTAGAGTATTTGTTACTTTTGGCGGGACCCAATCACAACATTTAAGTATCGACCAATCACAGAGTGGGCCCAGGACCCTCAGGTGGGGCGTGACTAGTCTTAGCCTCCATCTTTAGGCCCGCCCTTAGACATGTTAAAGGTGTTAGCTGGCCTTTCCTGATTGGGTGTTACAAGGGTGGTCCCTCCTGCCTTGGACAATGTGTGCTTTCCTGTTGTTTCATGGAGTCAGTTTCAGACCT
>NC_043707.1:39091064-39103673 GCF_006229205.1 Suricata suricatta | reverse complement strand
GGTCAGCTATGTTACCGTTGTTCTGGTTTAAGGCTACATGCTCTTAAGACCATTAACAGAGTAGCATTTACCTGCTCTTTGACAAATGTTATGAACCACAGCTAGACTATCCTGTAGAAGTAACATTGTTCCCCTAAAGCCTAGCATAGGTGTAAGGGGAATTTTTACACTGTAAAGGGCAAAGGGAAGGAGAATTTAGCCAATTTCCACCAGTCTCCATGGTTAATTTGGTAAGGGTCTCTTTTAGGGTTTCTAATATCTGGTGCTTCCTGGTTTACAAAAGCAAGAATGACAGCCAATTTCTTTAGGATCCTTGGGCATATAAGTTTAATACGCCTTTATGATTCTATTATTACTACCCTTAGCCAAATTGGTGGGCCATCTAGAGGCCACTCGAGGACCCCCCATTCGAGTCTGGCAGTAGAGGTGTAGGGTCCCCTTACCTTCTGCCGTGTTGAAATCCCATGCCCGGATCAGAGGCAATTAATACCAACAGAACATCCTATCAGGAACTTTTGCTGTTTCCCCAGCTTTCTGGGGCAACATTTGCCAGTCTGATGGCCAGTTTATTTTACTGGACTGATGATTCCTAAGGCTTCTGCTGTGCTAGACCAGCCAGCTTCCGGGGTGTGGCTGGAGCAGGGCTGGAGATCCCTGGAGCCAAGAGTCTTTTTGAAGATCAGTTTAAGTTGATCAACTGGATCTGGATTACCTCACCAGGTTGAGGGTTTTTTCTGAGTCGGTCCACTTAACTCCAGGGAGATACCTGAAACTTTAATAGAGGCTGAACTTTTTGTTTAGCTGCATATCTGTGAATTCCATCTTTAAGTCTTTTGGAAAGGCGTGACCCCCATTTTACATATCATCCTCACAGACTGACAAGCCTGAGATCCAACAACAAATATTGAAAAACACTTAGAACTAGAATTACATTTACAGTCGTGCATTGCTGAAACAGTTTTTCTGTCTCAAAAACCTCTATTATCAGAGATAGCCAAATCGAAACTAATGCATTGGTGGAACGAGTCCATCCTAAACAACCCTGGCCTAATTATTTACATAAGCTCAGCAAGAATAAAAGATTGTTCATGAGGACTTTATAAGGCTTGCTTTGCTGGGTCCTTTTATAAGGAATCTCCAGGTTGAGCTCTTTGTAGCCGCTCTGGGCCAGAAGCAGAGCCAAGCCAGCACTTTCCATCCGACAGGACTGCAGTACCTGTTAAATTGGGCCAACTCCTCTTCCGAGGTCCCCAACATCTGCTGAAGTTCCTGCCCCCGCCAGGAAGTGACCTTCTTTACTTACCTGGGGAGGCTGCTGGGAACTCTGTGAGCAAGGTATGCAGCCAACATCTCCACGAGGCTTTATGGCTCCACGTTCCATAGAGTCAACCTTAGTTCCTTAAAGCTGTCAGGTCACCTCTGAGCCTATGCCTGACTCTCAAACAGGACATTCCAGTCAAAGCTTTGGTCAAACAACCAGTATTTCCAAATGGTGTTTTACTATAAAGTGAACAGATTCTTATTGAACTTATGCAAACAATTGTCATGGCCATGAAAGAAATATTCACTGAGTTTTTGAATTTCAGATGGTTTAAGTAGAGAGAAAAGATAAATGCTCTAGACAAACAAATACTTTATGACATTTCTGTATATCATAGATATCTTAAGAGAGAGTTTCTTAATCTGGATAAGACAAAACTATAATTTCCTATATTCCTAATTTTTGTTCAGCTTCAATGCAGCTTCTAGCTCTGGAAGTTTCTACCATGTTAGTACTGACCTAAAAGATGTCAAATACTGCATTTGTCCCAAAACTCCTTATTACAACTTCCCTCGAAAAATCAACACGTTCTGTGACAGAATCTAAAGATCTGAGGAGTTCATTATGATGCACTTTGACCAAGAAATTTAGTGACACTTAACATTTTGATTACTAAAGGTGTTAAGGAATGATCTTATACCCAGACATTAAAACTTTAGGGACTGCACATATATTTGAGCAGTTGCAGCATTTACCCATATGGTATAACCTATACAACAGTGCTTTTTAAGTAACTTGGCATCCTGAATGAAGGGGCCTAATTGGTCAAAAGACTTCTCTACCATTTGAATACTGGGAAATTTGTTAAAACCTTAGGAAATTACAAAGCACATCCTAAATAGGATTACAAACTGTTACAAATCTGAAAACTCTATTTATTTAACCGAAGTGGTAATAAAAGATCTCATTTGCCTTTGGGATCATTCAGCAAAACCTAACTTTTTTAACCTCAGAGAAGTTTTAACTAAGCAATCAAAGACCTGATAAAGATAGGACCTAAAGCTTTTGTCTTCTTAACAAAAGAGAAACCCTTCATTTACATAGTCTTAATAAGAGCAGTCCAAAAGTCTGGAAAAACTTGTCTTTTGAAAGAGAAAAGCAGAATTTCAACCTTATACCAATATACCTATAATATTCTATTTATTTAACCTTACACATAAAATTTCTTTTCAGTGATTTCCCTACAGGAACCTTTGGCAACTTTAAACTTTTCCCCCAAAGCCATTTTCTACAAACAACCAGTCTCATCTAAGACAAAATTACTTTCTCTTACCCTCAACAAAAATGTACTTTTATTTCTTATATTTTTCTTACATATCCCCAATTTCCTGCATATAGGGTCGCTTTTCTTATTTTTCCCATCAGTCTGAACCTTTAGTCTCCAATTGAGGACTTAGTAACCAACTGAAAGATGTTTATACCAGAACTTTTCTTAGATGGAAATTTTATGAACCAATTAAGTGCAAAGCAGCTTTTTAACAGTTTCAAATATCCCCAGTTGTTCTGCCACAAGTCAAAAAGCACAGGCATCTACAGACCTCATCCTATACCAATATACCAATGACTAGTTGTGGCTTGTAGTTTTTATCTTATTAGACAGCCAATGAATTTAATCTTAATTTATCAAAGCAAAACCTTAACAATTACCCATGAAAACTGAGACAGACCAAATTAACTATTACTTAACAGGAACTTATTTGAACTGTATCAAACCCAGGTACAAGCAAGCCAACAGACTTAGATTCATTCAAACACTGAGTGAGCCATGGGAGACACTTTGCTCCCTAGTTAATTTTGACCTGGAAATTTGATGCAAAAAGTCTGACTTCTGCAGTCCTTTGTTTTTTCTCACCCAGGGCGGAGGGAGAACCCATTGCCTCAGGCAGTTTATGCAGATTGGCCTCTCCCCACCCAGGTGCTACAGAAGAAACAGTGGGGGAAGGGAGAGCAAGAGGGGCAGAGGAGGAGGAATTTTCAGTTTTAAACTTTTAGCTGTTAACCTGGGAAACGAATGAGGGAGAAGCCCTCACTTCTACAAGGCAGAGGAACACAGAGTCAGGGTCCCCTGTGATTTTATCTCATACCAATAAGGTCTCCTTCTCTGCACTGTCCCAACCCCATGTGCTCGTCAGTCAGAGTCACAATCAAAATTACACTTAGACGCACAGCAAACAGATAATTACATTTCGCCTTCGTCCAGGTGAGGACTCACACTTTGCCTCCCTCCCGCGGAGGACTTACACAAATGCACAGAGACCTAATGGAGTCTCGCTGCTGCCACCAGCGAGACCCCCTGCAGGTGAACCGGCTCTCCGGCCTCCCCGTGGGGTCCTAGACCCCACTCGCCCAACCTACTATAGGTGAACTGGCTCTCCGGCCTCCCGGTGGGGTACTAGACCCCACTCACCCAATTCAGAGTGGGTCCGGGACGTCTCTTGGCACCCATGGTCCTGAGCTTCCACAGCGCGTCCGCACCTAGCTCCTTTGGGACCCCATGGAGGTCGTTTTGGCCACCTCCTGCCTAGGCCCTGCACACAAGGGCCTGCGCACACAAAGAAACAAACAGACAAACAAGACTTAGACACAGACGGACAAGAAAATGAGTGTACTCACCAGCCGGTGATTAGGCCCAACGTGTCGGGGTCCCAGGAGCTCTGAAGGGGGGGATATCCTGGGAGAGCCCTCATTATGTTATGCCCAGATTTTAATATCGCCCCCAAAAACCAGAGACTACCAGGGAGACCGAATCACGCATGCAAAAGCAAAGGGCAGTTTTATTACGGGCTTAGGCTGGCCAAGCCTAAGCTCGGGCTCACAGACTTTACCAACGCAGCGGATCCATGCTGAGAGCATAATCACAGCAGTGTTAAATATTGATCTTTCCCAGCCTCCAGGGGGAAAAGGGAGAGAAGGATGAAATAGGAAAATACAAAAGAGAAAATGGGAAAAAATTATGGAAGCTTAAAAATTAAAAATAATTAGGATAGAAAAATTGAAAAAAAATTAAAAATAGCATGAAGAGAAGAATCCAGCTCTCCAGTGAAGATGGCATGGTTCAATGTGAGCATGTCGCATCTCTGGGCCTGATCTCTGAGTCCCCGCTTTAGTGGATGCAGGGAGAAGAATGGCGGCGTCTCAAGTCCCTCTCAGACCATGTGTTGTCTGCCACTTTCTTGAATCCAACCTCCCTGTGTCATGGGCGGGTCAAATTGTTTCTGTTCTCTAAGGTCCGCTAGGCCTTCAAATTCTAGTCCACCCACTTTATAAGTTTCTGCCACCGTGAAAATAACCTCTGGCAGCCAGGCGGCTTTCTGGTTGGGACTGCTCTGGGGGATTGGTGAGCCATCCCTTCCTGGCTCCACCTGAGGTCTTTGGGCTGCAGGGCCCACTGGATCGAGAGCCTGCTGAAGGGGTCGGATTTCTCTCCCTGGGCCCAGCGCTGTGAATGGAAATTTTGTCTCTCCCCCGCGCTGTGGGTAAGGTCTCCCTTCAGTCTCTCCTCTTCCTCTCAACTCTGTTCCTCTCTGGAGGCTGATTCACACCCGAGGTCTTGTGTTGCTGTCTTGTGTGCAGCGCGGCCAGCTAGCAGGCAGCTTTCAAAATTCTTCCTAACCTGCACAGCTGTCCTGCATGCTTGCAGCCCTACACGGTGTTGTGCAGCCTCTGGACCCGCACTCTCTGTGGCCAGGGGCTAAGTCTCTGAGCACTCTCTTTCCCAGTTCCGCTTTGAGCTGGCGCTCCCTCCCTCAGAGTCTCCATTCCCAGTTTTCATTCACTAACTCCAGCATCCGTGGGGTTGATATCAATAAGTGGTCAGTGCACATACCTCCGCTCCTGGAGATCAGAAAGTTGTGGCTTTTAAATCCTCTCAGTTTGATGTTTGCAGGCGTGCGGAGGTAACAGTGTTCCCTACTTCTCCACCATCTTGCCAGCCTATGTTTATTGATTTTTATATTTGGGTAATCAAGTTGGGGGCATAAATATTTACAATAGTTAGATCTTCTTGATGGATAGACCCCTTGATTATGATATAATGCTCTTCTTCATCTCTTGTTATGGTATTTCTTTTAAAATCTAGTTTGTTTGATAAAAGAAAGGCTACTCCAGCTTTCTTTTTTTTAGAATATAACTTATTGTCAAATTGGATTACATACAACACCCATTGCTCATCTCAGCAAGTCCCCTATTCAGTGCCTATCACCCATTTACCCCTCTCCCCAACCCCCTATTAATCCTCAGTTTATTCTCTGTATTTAAGTCTCTTGTGGTTTGCCTCTCTCCCTCTCTGTAACTATTTTTCCCCTCCATTCCTCCATGGACTTCTGTTAAGTTTCTCAAGATCCACATATGAGTGAAAACATGATATCTGTCCTTCTCTGACTTATTTCACTCAGCATAATACCTTCCAGTTCTATTCACGTTGCTGCAAATGGAATGGTTTCATTCTTTTTTATTGCCAAGTGATATTCTATTGTATATATTAACCACATCTTCTTTATCCATTTTTCGCTTGATGGACATTTAGGCTCTTTCCATAATTTGGCTATTGTTGAAAGCACTGCTATAAGCATTGGGGTACACACGCCCCTATGCATCAGCACTCATATATCCCTTGGATAAATTCCAGTAGTACTGGATCATAGGGTCATAGCGTAGTTCTATTTTTTAATTTTTTGAGGAACGTCCACACTTTTCCAGAGTGACTGCACCAGTTTGCATTCCAACCAGCTGTGTAAGAGGGTTTCCGTTTCTCCACACCCTTAGCAGCAGCCGTAGTTTCCTGATTTGTTCATTTTAGCCACTCTGTCTGGTGTGAGGTGTGTATTTGTATTTGTGAAGTACAAATCAGTGTGACTTTGATTTGTATTCCGTGATGATGTGTAACGTTGAGCATCTTTTAATGTGTCATCTCGATGTCTTCTTTGGAAAAGAGTCTATTCATATCTTTGCCCATTTCTTCACTAGATTGTTTGTTTTTTTTAGATGTTGAATTTCCAAAGTTCTTTATAGATTTTGGATACTAGTCCTTTATTCGATATGTCATTTGCAAATATCTTTTCCCATTCTGTCAGTTGCCTTTCAGTTTTGTTGATTGTTTTCTTTGCAGTGCAGAAGCTTTTTACCTTGATGAGGTCCCAATAGTTCATTTTTGCTTTTAATTACCTTGCCTTTGGAGATGTATTGAGTAAGAAATCGTTGCAGCTGAGGTCAAAGAGTTTGTTGCCTGCTTTCTCCTCAAGGGCTTTGTTGGTTTCCTGTCTCACATCCATTTTAAGTTTATTTTTGTGTATGATATAAGGAAGTAGTCTAGTTACATTCTTCTGCCTGCCTCTGTCTAGTTCTCCCAGCACCACTTGCCAAAGAGACTCTCTTTTTTTCATTGGATGCTCTTTCCTGCTTTTCAAAGATTAGTTGGCCACACTCCAGCTTTCTTTTGGTGTCCATTAGCATGCTAGATGGTTCCCCATTCCCTCACTTTCAAACTGCAGGTGTCCTCCTCAGGTCTAAAATTAGTTTCTTACAGGCAGCATATAAATGTATCTTGTTTTTTTTTAAATCCATTCTGATACCCTGTGTCTTTTGATTGGAGCATTTAATCCATTTACATTCAGAGTGATCTAGTGCCATTTGTGTTTCTGGTTATGTTTTCTGGTTCTTTCTAGTCTTTGTTGCTTTGGGTTTTTTTCCCCCTCTCCACTTAAAGGACCCCCCCCCCCTTAAAATTCCTAGCAGAGTTGGTTTAGTGATCACAAACTCCTTTCGTATTTGTTTGTCTGGGAAAATCTTTGTGTCTTCTTCTATTCTAAATGTCAATCTTGCTGGGTGAATTCTTGGCTGCATATTTTTCCTATTCAGCATGTTGAATACATCCTACTACTCCTTTTTGGTCTGCCAAGTTTCTGTGGACAGATCTGCTCTGATCTGTCTTCCCTTGTAGGTTAAAGACTTTTTTCCTTTTTCTGATTTCAGGATTCTTTCCTTGCCTATGGGTTTCTGTGAATTTGACTATGATATATCCTAGCAATGGTCTGTTTTAATGAATTTAATGGGAGTACTCTGTGTTTCAATTTTGATGTCTCATCCTTCCCCTGATTAGTTAAGTTTTCAGGTATATTTTCTTTGAATAAAACTTCTGCCCCTTTTTCTCTCTCATTTTCTGAGATTCCTTTGAGGTCCCTAAGTCTGCCTTTGTGATCCTTGAATGTTGTTTCCCGCTTCTTTTCAGCTTCATTATTTTCCACAATTTTATCTTCTATATCACTAATTTGCTCCTCTGCCTCATGTATCCTTGCTGTCATGGCATCCCTTCAGGTTTGCATCTTGGATATAGCATTTTTAATTTTGACCTGACTAGATTTTAGTTCTTTTATCTCTCTAGAAAGTGATTCTCTGTTAACTTCAATGCTTCTTACAAGGCCAGCTAGTATCATTATAATTAGTATTTAAAAAATTTTTTAATGTTTATTTATTTTTGAGAGAGAGAGAGAGCGTGCACAGGAGAGGGGCAGAGAGAGAGGGAGACACAGAATCCGAAGCAGCTTCAGGCTCTGAGCTGTCAGCATAGAGCCCAATGCGGGGTTTGCACTCACAAACCATGAGATCATGACCTGAGCTGAAGTCCGCTGCTTAACCAACTGAGCCACCCAGGTACTACCTTATAATCATTATTTTAAATTCTAGTTCAGATATCTTACTTGTATTTGTATTGATTAAATCCCTGGCCATGTGTCCTACTTACTGTTCTTTCTTTGGGGGGTGAATTTCTTCTTCTTGTCATTTTGTCCAGAAAAGTAAAGAAGAAAAAACAAATAACAAAAAGCAAAACCAAAAAACCTCCTTAAAAACCAAAAATGAAAAAAACAAAACCAAAACTAGATCCTGGGTGTGTTTTGTTCTGCTTATTAAAAATATCTAGATCAAAAAATAAATATAATGTGAAAGAAATGAAAATGAAAATGAACAAATCAAAAAAATTTTTTAAGTTAAAAAATATATAAGTGTGGGTGCCTCAGTCAGCTAAGTGTCTGACTTCGGCTCAGGTCATGATCTCACAGTTTGTGAGTTAGAGCTCTGCAATGGGCTATCTGCTGTCAGCACAGAGCTTGCTTCAGATCCTCTGTCCCGCCCCCCACCCCTTCCCTACTAGTGTGCGCTCTCTCTCCAAAATATGCATTAAAAGAATCTAAAAAATATATATGTAAAAAAATAATAATAAATAAAAGAAAAATTTAAAAAGGAAGAAAATGAAAATTTAAAAAATAAAAAGAAAAGTAAACACGAAATTAGATCCTATTTCTATTAGAGCTTAAGCTTTGTATCACTCTTTGGTCAGTAGACTAAGTGCAAGTGAGGCCCTTCTGGGGAAAGGTCCTGCTGTATTGATTCTCAAGCTGTCTTCTTTCAGTGCAATGCATAGTCTGACGCAGGTGTTGGGGCTTGGTGTAAACGGATCTGGCTTTCAGTAGGTGGTGCTGTTTTGCTTTCATTGTTGATGGACTGGATGAATATGGTGACACCCTGCTCTCTACCCCAGAGCATAAATATTGTGTTTCCCTCACTTCAGGGAACCCTCACGGAAAAGCAATCAATAACCCCTCTTTTGTCCCCAGTTTCAATCAGAACCCTGTGTTCACATTGCCTATATCCAAGCTTTTTAATATCAGGCACGTGACTAAGATTGAAAACTCCAAATTTTAGGGACTCCCACTCAGCAGACCTACTCTGTTCCTCTGAGGGAGGATCTCATTGTGCCTTTTGCTGAGGAAAGTGGTTCCATGACCTCACAGTAGGTCAGAATTTACATCAAAACAGAGCAGAAAGCCAGCACCCCTGCTTGCTGCCTCAGTCCCAGTAACTCTCCCCTATGCCTGGAAGCAGTGTAGCATGTTGGCACCACCCATCCTTCTTTCAACCCAGGGGATCCTGAGACCATATTGTCACTTCTGGGACTCCTCACCGCTTTGCCACCTGCACACCTTGAGCCAGGCACATCTCCCACTGTAGTGGACAGCTAAAAGTTCAAATTTTGCTATCTGCTGCCTGTAATACTTTGCAGTAGCCTCTGTAAACAGGCTCCCTCCCTGCTGCTGTAACCCCAGCTTTGTTTCCCCCCGAATCATCTCTGTGCATCTCCTATTTTCCAGAAGGTGGTCACTTCTTACTTGTAGACTTGCAGTTTTTGTTCTCTCAGACCTCGAATTGATTTCTTGGCTGTTCAGAATGATTTGATTACTATTTAGCAGTGTTGGAGGAATGAGACAAGCTTACGTTCTTCCTACTCCACTGCCATCTTAACTCTGCCTAGTTCTATTTTTAGAACTCCATATTGTTTTCCAAAGTGGCTATACCAGTTTGCATTCCCACCAAGAGTGCAAGAGTGTTCCCTTTTCTCCACGTCCTCACCAACACCTGTTGTTTCTGTGCTCTTAATTTAGTCCTACTGGTGTGATTTGCATTTCCCTGACAATGAGTAACGTTGTGTCTATTAGCCATCTGGATATCTTCTTTAGAAAACAGTCTATTCATGTCTCCTGCCCATTTCCTAACTGGATTATTTGTTTTTTGTTTTTGGGCATTGACTTTGATAAGTTCTTTATGGATTTTGGATACTAACCCTTTCTCAGATATGTCATTTACAAATATCGTCTCCTATTCCATCGGTTGCCTTTTAGTTTTGTTGATTGTTTCCTTCACTGTGCAGGAGCTTCTTATCTTGAAGAAGTCTCAATAGTTCATATTTGCTTTTGTTTCCCTTGCTTTCAGTGACTTGTCTAGTAAGAAGTTGTTCTGCCAAGCGTCAAAGCAGTTGCTGCTTGTGTTCTCCTCTCGGATTGTAATTGTTTCCTGTCTCACATTTAGGTCTTTCACCCATTTTTAATTTATTTTCATGTATGGTGTAAGAAAGTGTTCCAGTTTCATTCTTCTGCATGTTGCTGCCCAGTTTCCCCAACACCATTTGTTGAAGAGACAGTCTGTTTCCCTTTGGAAATTTTTTCCTGGTTTGTAAAAGATGAGTTCACCATATAGTTGTGGGTCAATTTCTGGGTTATTTATTTTGTTCCATTGATCTCTGTGTCTATATTTATGTCAGTACCATACTGTCTTGATGATTACAGCTTTGTAGAATAGCTTGACACCCGGAATTGTGTACCTCTAGCTTTATTTTTCTTTTTCAAGACTGGTTGGCTATTCAGGGTCTTTTATGGTTTCATACACATTTTAGGATGGTTTGTTATAACTCCTTGAAAAATGCTGGTGGTATTTTGATAAGAATTACATGAAATATGTAGATTGCTTTGAGTGGAATAGATATTTTAACAATGTTTGTTCTTCCAATCCACGAGCATGGAGTGTTTATCAATTTCTTTGTGTTCTCTTAAATTTCTTTCATAAATGTTCTATAGTTTTTATAGTTCTTTTACTTCATTTAAAAAAAATTTAATGTTTTATTTATTTTTGATACAGAGAGAGACAGAACATGAGAGGGGGAGGGGCAGAGAGAGAAGGAGACACAGAACCGGAAGCAGGCTCCAGGCTCTGAGCTAGCTGTCAGCACAGAGCCTGATGCGGGGCTCAAACCCACGAACGTGAGATCTGACCTGAGCCGGAATCGGAGGCTTAACTGACTGAGCCATCCAGGCGCCCCATCTTTTACCTCTTTAGTTAGGTTTATTTCTAGGTATCTTTCGTGTTGGTGCAACTGTAAATGGGATTGATTCCTTGATATCTGTTTCTGCTGCTTCATTATTGGTTTATAAAAATGCAACAGATGTCTGTACATTGAATTTACATCCTGTGATATTTATATATCCGGAATTATTTGTGCATCAGTTCTAGTAATTTTCTGGTGGAGTCTTTTGGGTTTTCTACACAGAGTATCGGGTTGTCTGCAAATGGTGAATGTTTACTTCTTCCTTGCCAATTTGGATACCTTTTATTTCTTTTTGTCATCTGATTGCTGAGATCAAGTCTTCTAGTACTAAGATAGTAATGTGGTGTGAGTCCATTCCCATGTAGAGGAAAAGCTTTCAGTTTTTCCCCAGTGAGGGTGATATTAGCTATGGATCTTTCATATGTGGCCTTTATGATGTTGAGGTAAGTTCCATCTATCCCTACTTTGTTGAAGTTTTAAAATTGATTAGTTAATTTTTATTTTTAATTTGTCAAATGCTTTTTCTGCATCTATTGAGCGGATCATATAGTTCTGATCCTTAATATTAATGTGGTGTATCACATTAATTTGTGAATATTGAGCTACTCTTGCAGTCCTGGAATAAATCTCACTTGCTTGTGGTAAATAGTTCTTTTAATGTACTTTTGGAATAATTTTGCTAGTATTTTGTTGAGAGATTTTGCATGCATGTTCGTCAGGGATATTGGCCTGTAATTCTCTTTTTTAGTGGGTGTTTGTCTGGTTTTGGAATCAAGGTAATGCTAGCATGAGAGAATGACTTTGGAAATTTTCCTTCCATTTCTATTTTTTTGAATAGTTTGAGAAGAATAGGTATTAACTTCTTTAAATATCTGGTAGAATTCCTATGGAAAGTCATCTGTGACTGGACTTTTAGTTTTTGGGAGAATTTTGATTACTGATTCTATTCATTTGCTAGTTATCAGTCATTCTATATTTTCTATTTGTTCCTGTGTCAGACCTGGTAGTTTATGTTTCTAGGAATTTATCCATTTATTTCAGGTTGCCCAATTTATTGAAATGTAGTTTTTCATAATATTCTCCTATAATTACTTGTATTTCTTTGATGTTGGTTATTATCTTTCTCATTTATGATTTTATTTCTTTGGGTTGTTTCTCTTTTCTTTTTGATATTTATCTAGGGGCTTATTACTTTTATTAATTCTTTGAAAGAACTAGCTCTTGGTTTTACTGATGTATTGGGTTTTTTTTCTATATCATTTATTTCTGCTCTAATCTTTATTATCTCCCTTCTTCTGCTGGCTTTGGGCTTCATTTGTTGTCTCTTTTCCAGCTCCTTTTGTTGTATGTTAGGTTGTGTATTTGACAGTTTTCTTGCTTCTTGAGATAGGCCTGTATTGCTATGTACTTCTCTCTTATTATTGCTTTTGCTCCATTCCAAAGGTTTTGGATAGTTATGTTTTTAAAAATTTGTTTACATGTATTTTAAATTTCTTCTTTAATTTTCTGGTTAACCCATTCATTCTTTAGTAGGATGTTCTCTTTTTTTTCCCATTTTTTAAATTTTTAAAAAATAGTTTATTGTCAGATTGGTTTCCATACAACACCCAGTGCTCTTCCCCACAAATGCTCTCCT